>NC_137837.1:8262598-8820098 GCF_948465745.1 Chenopodium album | reverse complement strand
TTGGCCTTTCGATACAATCAAATAAAAAGCCCTAGGGGTTCCATATTCTAGGAGCCCAAACTATGTGATTGAATAAATCCTCTTCTATCTGTTGCGGATCGAGGGCTCCTTCCCCTTCTTCCCATTCCGATTCGTATTTTTCATAGAGAAATCTATGATCAAGGATAGAACAAGATCCATTTTGCATCATATCTAAGGGATTCCTTAGTTCGGGCCGAAGAAACAATGTCACTCGATCACTCTGACTGCAAGCTTTTTCTGTCCATGAGGATCCCACCAGAGCGCCTTCTACTTCTAATAGGCCATGAACTAGATAAGAATCATTCTCAACGAGTCCATAAGAAGTGATCCCGTTTTTTTCATCGGGTCCAGGTAGAGACCAAAGATCTTGAGCGACCGATCCGGCAGAACAACTCAAAAGATAAAGAAGTATCGTTAATTTCTTCATGCTCGTTCCAAGTTCGAAGTACCATTTGTACAAATAAGAATTCCCTTCGTTACATGATTTCTTCTTCATATAGGTAGATATAGGATCTATAGGGCAATTACTTAGAAGTACATTTTGTGCAACAACCCTTCCTATCTGATAGAAAGGGCTGTTGCACAAAATGTACTTCTAAGTAATCAACAAACTAACATTAAGGGGGCTAACAAGAATGCACACAAATTGTTCATTTCAGCCGCCACATGACTCAATCACTAATTGACACATTTCAGCCAAATTGGCATGTTATAGTAGGACATGTGGCAGCATATTTGCCATACTTATACTATATTTCTAAGGGCGTATTGGTACAAAAATTATAAAACCCAAGAAATATTATTCACAATGAATTGACCAAAATATCTTTCAATAATGACACATGTCCTTTTGTTGATTATCCCATCAAAAAGATACATTTTAGGTTAACCTTTAGTAGCACACTCACTATACTCACTATAAATACTCTATTTATTCCGTGAAGGAACATACATTTAGTTCAAACTTTATTAAGTCATAATAATAAAGATTAAAGATTTATTTTGATAATGACACATGTTCTTTTCACAATGATTATCCAATTAAAATGATACATTTTAGGTTAACCTCTAATAGTACACACTCATTATAAATACCCTGTTTATTCCGTGAAAGGACATATATTAATTGATACACAATTTTAAAGATAACAATGCTTAAAAGTTCAAATTTTGTCTACTTTCCTGAGTCTCGTGCCGCTAATCAAACTTTAAACAAAATCATTATTATAAAAATATTAAAAAATATTTGTTGAAAATATTCGATAACAACCGCCAAAACAAGATGTCAAAAACAAACCACGTACGGTGACCATGAGTCTCTAGTTCATATGTATATAAAGAAGAAACATGTAAAAATCTTGTGAAATCCACCATATTTGTCGTTCATAATATTTTCTCATTAGAAATTTTCAAATTTTGAAAAAGAATTAAAATATATATATATAAATGAAAGCAATTTGAAAAAAATATTAACGCAAATAAAATGGATTATAAAATCTAAGAAATTAATTTGTGGGAAATTTTGTAGATGAAGAATTAGAGTTTTGTGGCCAAAAAGCATGGGAAGAAATGGATTAACAAATCGTGGAAGGGATAAATAGTCCCAATCTACATAAATCTCCATAATTATATTTTTTTTTCGCTTTTTCTTTTCTGCACCAAAACAAAGAGAAATCAAATCAGGGTTCTCTTTATTCTTATTATAAATATGCGAAAGATAAATACGTATAAAAGCAAGGGTTTATGTGAAGTTGGGATTATTTGAACATGTTTCGTAATTTCATAATAATAAAAAGGTTTTTTTTTTTATTACTTTTACAAAAAAAAAAAAAAAAAAAAATCAAAAACAAAATTGTTTTTTTACCTCCAAAACTGGGCATTTTATTTGACCCTATGAGTCCAATTTAAGGTTAGAATTGAAAAAAATGTTCGCAAATGACTCGTTTTTCCTACTAAAAAAACCTCAATTGATGTGAAACACGCAAAACGAGGCTTTTCGATTATTTTTTGTCAATTCTGACTTCAAATTGAAACTATTGAAAAGATAAAAATAAATATCATTATTATAAAAATATTGAAAAGAATTTATTTAAAAATATTCGATAACAATCGCCAAAACAATATGTCAAAAACATTTTATAATAATGAACATAAGTATAATAAAAATGATAATATACCTGAAAGTGTTGCAAAAATTATTTAGAGTAGGGAAAAAATACTTCAAATTCCTAAAGGAAATTTGGCAAAAACTTAGAAGAATCAAGCAGAAAAAGAAGATTTAAGAGATCATTTGCAGTCAATAACTGGGTTTGGCTTAAGTTTCATTCAAGGGTAATAACAAGTTGTTTGTGTCTTTCAAGGTTACAGAAGCTATTGATGGGAAGATTGCTTTCAAACTACAGTTGTCTAGCTATGCTAAAACTAATAATGTGTTTCATGTCTCTCAACTTAAGCTTTTTAGAGGCAAGCTCTCATATATATAATGCGATTTAATAATAGTAATTATATTAATGCATTATAATATTATTTCATTAAAAAAAATACTAAATGTTGTAAGATGGTATCCTCTAAAGGATTTCTCCATTGACTAAGTTCTCCAATGTTAATCCAAGGTTGTGCTTGCCACATGACTTTTAATGCCCCATTCTCCATCCTTTTCACCCTTACTCCCTTTTTCTCACACACGTTTAGTCCCTTTTTGGTCGAAGGAATTTGGATGAAAAATAAAAGAAAGGAAATTGTTTTAATCAAATTCCCATATTTGGTTGAATAAATGACATAAAAATTTAAAGGAAATGAAGGTAAGTGGGAGGAAACTCTCTTAACAAAATTTTGGCTTTCCTTTCCTCCCAAAATCGGAGGAATTTGACTGGAAAGAGAAAAATAAAAGTAATTTCCTTTCTCTTTTCTTCATTTTCTATTCATCAACCAAATATTGGAAAATCACCTTCCTTTCCCTTCCTTTCCTTTTTTTTTCCCTTCCCATCCTTTCTCTTCTTTTCCTTTACTAATATTGAACCAAACAAAGCCTTATTGCATCCCTTTTATCCTTTTTGACGATAATGAATAATCATCCAGCTGAAATTCTTCAATTTTTTTTTTTAAGTTTGATATATCGTGTGCATATTTTCAAAGTCATTTTAGTTATTTTTTGAGTCCAATTTAGTTGATTTTGGTTCATTTTGGCTTGATTTGGTTTAACTGCAATGACTTTGTAGTTTTATAGGTAGATTTTTTTTTTTTAATTTTTTTTTTGATGTATTTCAGGATTAACAAATCTAATTTTGGTGATTTTATGGTATTACGAACCTAAACCAAGACTCACGACGATCAATGATTGAATCTAAGTTCGTTTGGAGAAGTTTTCAAATCAAGTACGTCCATGTTGGATAAAGCATGGATGTGCCTAGTCAAGAAAGGAAGTAAAGAAGCTGAGAAAAGAAGAAAAATGTCCAAGCATGTCCATGCTCGATAGAGGCACGCTCGTGCTCGAGTATGGTGTCTATGCCTTTGTGCGGGTGTGGACGTGTAGGTGCGAGTGAAGCACGATGTTGTGCAGGTACGTCCGTGCCTCATTGATGAAAAAGTTAGTGTAGCTACTGCCTCAATTTTGAGAGGGGGCACGTCCATGCCCTTGAGAAGACACACCCGTGTTGTTGCGGAAGATGCCATGGAGTTGCTATGCAGACACGTCCGTGCCTGTGCCCCAACGAAGAAACTGTAGATGTGTGCAGTCAGGCACGTCCATGCCTTATTTTTGCAGGTCTGTGCCTGGACACGTATTTTAGGAAATTTAAGATTATAAATAATTCTTTATTTTCTTAGTTTTATGGGATGAACTCTTAGACCTATTTTGCTCTCTAGAACTTAATTTCCTTTGCAATTCAAGATTTGGTACTTTCTTACTCTCTTTAATTTCTTTTATTATTAATTAATTATGTTTTCTTTGATTCTGGTTCTTGTTTTCTTAACCCGAATTGAATATGATTGATGCATGAATTATTTTTTAAAATTCTTTAATGATAATTGCAATTGACATGAGATTGTGATTATGCCAATACTATATTAGAGATAAGTAGTATTGTTATTAATCCATTGTTTTTATCGCAACGAGAGTTGGGTTCTAACGGGTTTGAATAAATCAATTAAGGGTTTGAAAGTCATCACGAGAGTAGTTGAATGAATAATTAGGAAGTTAAATGATGTGTTTAATGCCGATACCACGAGAGTTGGCTTGATTGTGATTAGAGAAACCATTGATAACTCGAGAGAGACTTTTATGGTAGGGGTAGAATGACTATGTACTGATTATATTCGTGGTGATGCTTGATCTTGGTTGTTTGTATTATCGAAATTCTCTTAGTAATTGTTTGAGTCGTTATGATTGGTTGAACCATAGTATTTTGGGATCCGACCCTTACTTGCCCTTTTACATAGTTAGTGGTCTAGTTAGGTTTACTTTCGTCAGGTGTGCAACACGCCAATCAAAGTTAAAATCCCTTGTCAATCATTTACTTTGCAAAAATTATGGATGGTAAAGCAAATTTAGGGTTTGAAAAGAGAAACAAAAGGTTGAGAAATGAGGATTTCAAATCAACATGACAAGCACGTGCTTGGATCAACGACGAATAACTTAGTCAATGGGAAAAATCCAACAAAGGGTAACTACTTACAACATTTAGTATTTCATAAGGTAGTTTTTTACAATATTTTTCAGAATGTGTGGTTGCCACAAAATATAGATTGCATAAGCTTGTCAAATAAAATACAACGTACTTCAAATGCCCATATGTTGATGAGAATATATGTTTAAATTCTGTTTCTTCAAAATTCAATCTCCAACAATGAGACATTACACAAGAAATTTTTAAATAAAATCTAAACACAGGACACTATAATGAAGCAAATTGTTACAAAGAATACAATCAAGGGCTATATAAAGGACAATATCCGATATTCAACCCCATTCAATTAGTAATTTAGTATACATGGTAAGCAGGTTGTATGAGATTATATATGATAGTTGAATAAAAGAATCTGCAACCAATGAAGCACCTGCCTGTACAAAGTATAGTAAAGGAATAGATCAACAATTGATAGGTTTATGTTCTTCATCTTCAACATGATTATTGCAGCTCTCTTTTAGTCCACCAAGTTGACCATCTTTCCCAGAATAAGGGCTGGAATCGTCATCTGCACTATGGTCTGAATCTTCTAGATGATCAAAGAAGCTATCGAGGTACCAAGTGCATTTTTCATTCCATTCACCCCTCTTAGCGTGGGCCCTCCACTTCTGGTCAGCTACCATCTCAGGAGAGAGTCCCCATTCCAGTAACTCTTCCTCTGTGTGGTTGATAGCCAGACTGTACTCTCCCCCCTCGCCTAACTCCATCACTCGATATTCACAGTTGCCTGGATTATTAAGGTATTCAAACTGTTCAACTGTCCACTTGAACCACTTCATCAAAAATACACGTGATAATAAACCATGTGTTACAATTACAAGGTTAAGTTCATGGTCAGGGTCATGCTGAAGTCGGTGCATGTCTATGTCCCTCCATAATGACTCCATGAAACCTGCAATTTGCTTAAAGCTCAGTTATATGATACCAAATGCTTGCTAATAACAAAATCAGCTGAAAACAGAAGCATGACAATTTTGGAAGTTTAGAGGGAACAACTCATATGCAAAGCAAGTTATAACAGAATGATTAAATTTGCCAAAAGAAATTCTAATTCAGCCAAGTAAGGGTTTCCAGATAGGCAACAACTATCCACAGTCACATAAATCCATAATGCATAAAATATTAAAAGTATAATAAAATAAAACTCGAGATTATCATGAAGCAGCATACAACCAGGAAAGACAGAAGCATATTCATAAAAAAGACAAACCGACCAATACACAAGACCACGATTGTGCCACATATGTAAAAAATAAAAATCCAAATTAATAGGTGGGAGACTGAGAATTGAAAAGCTTAAAGCAATTACTAGTACTCATAAGGCTTTCTTGCTTCTTAGACCACCAACATAAAACTCGTGTTTGCAGAAAATTCAAAGTAAATGATTCTAGATTGATTAATAAGAATAGTCTTAATCTCTTGACAAAAGAGAGTACAACAATGTTAGCACTGTTTCCAAATGCCTGTATTCTTTATTAAGGCTACCTTCCGAGGGAAGGAGAGCGTAGCACAATGGTCTACAGACCACAACTACCCTGCTGCCCACATTTCCCCACCCACCACACCAGCAAAACAAGGGGGAAAAATAAATATTTCCTAGTTTAGACTAGATAGTGAGCTCATTAAAAGAAATTGTTACTATTTACTTCCAGGATACCCTCAATGTTTTATTGCAGATGATAAGTGAATACCAATTTAGCACAACCCTTCTTTGTCAAAGTCAATGAATGAACTAAATGTAAATGAAAATATTAACTTCACAATATACAAATACTAAATCCATAGAATATGAAGGTTTATATAACAAGGTTTTCCAATTAACATAAAGAAACTGCAGTATGAAGTAAAGGGGTGGAGTTGGTGACCAAATATTTTCAAGATTTGAGACATGGTAGAGCTAGAATCATAGAATAACAGATTATATATAATAGCAAAATGGCTTCACGATGGCACCAAGAACAGCAGGGACAATTCAAACTTGATCAGAGCCATGCTCTGAAGAAATTTATTTTTCAAACAAGCAGCCATCTGACACAGCTTTGAGTGCTCAAATTCTTTTTGCATTGCGGGGAAAAATATTCTCTCGTGATACTTTTTTAATCTGAGTATAAAGGAAGGCAAGCACAAAGACTTGATACAAACTGAGTCTAGAGTAGCATATTGTGGAAAGTTCTTCACAAAGATACAAACTTATTACCGCCACTATAAAAACAGAGTATACTGATAAGAAAAAGGATTTGTATATTATAAGAATAAAGAGCACGAGGAAGGGAATTTGTCATCAAATAGATACATGATAAACACTATTAAGTAAGAAGTACTACTAATTGGACTCTTTCCAACTCCAGAGTTTTCCTTCAGAGTTGTAACTGTTAGATTGTTTACCCATCCTCCAACCATAAGGCACTCCATACGCAAGCAGCAGAATTGAATTATTCTACTTCATCATAGTGATTAGTGAAAGACTAATGGTTCACATCTTGATTCTTTAGTTAGCCAAAAAGTTCATCAAAAAATATAAAAATTAAAATTAAGTAGAGAAATAACTTAGTACCTCTAGCAGTCTAGCCACACAAAATAAGACTCCATAAATAAATGCACTCAGAGTCCATATATGGATGCATATGAAGTGATCTATGTAACTCGAACTTGGGTAATTATGTATGTGTTCAAGTGTCAGTTTGGCTAATTTGTGAATAGATTCATGATTCTGGCAAAAAATGAAGTGTCAATACCAATGTTGAAGTATCAATCCAATCCGGGTACTTGAGGTTAAGTGAAGAGTAAAAGTATGCAGAAAGCCAGAAACAATCTACTAGATGTCTCACTCAAAGGCATATAATCTGTACCTTTTCAAGCATAATTACTATTGTATTGCCATTACAGCTCAAAAGACCAATTATTAAACATAATTTCACATGTATAACATGATACTTCAGCACTTTGTTTGGATGACTAATTAACTATTGTGGAAGGAAAGAGATGGAATAAAAGAGAAAAGAAGGGAGGGGATGGAGTAAGTATTAAGTAAGCTAGCATTTTCCTTCCAATTCTAAGCAATAAAGGAAGGAATTCCCTCTCCTTAAAGTCAATTTCCAAAAAAGTAGTGAATCTATCCCTCTATTTCCCTCCAAATTATCATATTCAAACATTTGATATTGTCTACATTTCCTGCAAAGTGGAATATTTCTATGCATTATAAGGTTTTTCTCTTGGTTAGTCGACTATGTTCATTGTTCAGCAGAATACTCGGGAATCTACAAAAGAAAGAATTTACCTAGTTATTGATAATATATAAAAAAGAATCCGTCAATCTTCACGACACTCTTTTGTTTTTTATATTCAACAGCCACTCGCAAAGACAATTCTCCATCAATACAAACACTAACTGCCCTGGATTCCGTCAAATCTCGTCAATTTTTTAAAACAAGCAGAGAGAGTAGATGTGTAACTAACTCATCAAATACTCAAATGCACTATCTCACCAAGAGATTTCCTTAACATGGTCACAACTCATAAATTATACCAAATCTGGTAAACTGCAGGTCGTATGATCCAATTTACCCAAACAAGAAACCATGATACACTTTGATATAAATATAATTCTTCCCAATAGCATAATAAATAATCTTCAACACATAAAATTTCTTATCTTCGTTGACTTTTTCCCAACATAAATACTCGTTGACTTTTCAGATAGAAATCTCAGCCCCAGAATTAAATACAGCAATAATAATCCAAAGTCTAAATCCCATGAAAATTACATCAAACAGCGCCCACAATTCCACCTAATACCAATGAATAAGACAAGGCAATGACAAGATCAAGGTGACTACTTTTAGAAGAAAGCCTCAACCTCAACAAACATTACATTAAATCTCTAAGAACAATTAATCTCCAAAACTTTTATCACCCATTTCCTACAAATACTATCAAAACCTTCAAATCTTATAAGCTACCTACACATTTTACTTTAAACCCCCATTAACAAGGAATCAAAACCACACAGAGCAGATGTAGACGAAATTCGACCCGAGTTCTTAAATAGTAGGAGTTCCCCTTAGCTAAGACTATAAATGATCACAAACTAGTAAAACTACTCGATCACTTAATGCAATCAATATCAAAATATGTGCAAAATCTCTAAAACCCCAGAAAAATAAACACTCAAATCAAACACCCATCAAACAAAAACACCCAAATAACACAAAACACTAAGAATTCAAAGAATAAAGAGAAAGAGAGAGAAGAATTAACTATAAAACCCCAGAAAAATAAACATTCAAATTAAACACCCATCAAACAAAAACACCCAAATAACACAAAACACTAAAAATTCAAAGAATAAAGACAAAGAGAGAGAAGAACTAACTTGAAATACGATCATAAACATCAGCAGCAGATTCCCCTTCAGGAAAACGATAGAAGAACCTCCCAAATTTCTCTCTAGTTTGTTTAATAGCCATCATTCTCTCCTCAACTTGAAAATTCCCAAAATCCTGCTCTCTAATTCTACACTCTTCTCTCACCCCAATCACCCTTCTCCTCGGAAACGACCGTCCGATCTCTCGGAGAGTGGATCTAGTCCGTTCATAAGGGGACACATAGAAATACACTCTCCAAGCAGCGGCGGCATCAGCGGAGAAGGAAGAAGTGTCGAGTAAACGACGGATTGAGTTCCCAGCTTCACGAGCTTGAGTAATTCCGTCGGAAGTAAGAGGGATGCTGTGATCGGGTGTTACTGAGTATGCTTTTGTGTCGATGTTTCCTTGGCTTTCGCCGTGTCGTACTAGGATTATTCTCTTTGGTAGTTTGTAGTGTCCCATTGAAATGAAATGAGTGGTTTTAGGGGTGGTTTTGAGGGTGGTTTTGGGGGTGGTAATGGTGGTTTTGAGGGTGGTTGGAGTGGTTTTGGGGGGGATGTTGAAATTGGTTTTGTTTTCTGGGAAGAATAGTTAAAGGGGGGTTAAGGGGACTTATATGGGGTTAGGAGAAGGAAGAAGACGTGTTAAGTTTGGTTGAAGAAATAATGGAATGATGGGATGGACTATTTTGTCAATTAGGTTGGGCGTTTTTGTTATAATCGGGTTTCTGTCTGCCGGGACAATTTTTTGTACGGGGTGTTGAGTTTTGATGTGTTACGGGTACGGCTAGCGATCTCGGTAATGGTAAATGGCTTATATTTAGGGATGGAAATTTAGTTCGAATTTCAAATTTGAGAAATGTACAAATTTGACTCCGTTTTAAAAACTCGTTGTTTTAAATAAATAAATAAGTTGGATCAAAATAAGGGGTTTTTTTTAAATTCATCATGTAAATTAAATAATTAATATGGAGTATTTAGTTTTATTTTATTATATACTCCTTCCCTTTTAGTTAATAAATTCTCTCTATTATTCTCCTATCATATCGATGACCCTCTATATTTTTTCTCTTTTATCTCTTTAATTTCTACTCCAAAAAATGTTTAAGATGCCGCAATTATAAAGTGATACATTTAAAAAAAACAGAGAAAGTAATTAATTATAGTTTCTTAAGTAATGTATCACAAATACACTGATGTGGCTAATCAATTGTAATTGATGTTTGACTTAAACTTTACTCACTTCATTTCTTTTTTAAGGTCACGTTTTGGTTTTTCACAAGTATTTAGAAAAAATATTTTAGGAGCCAATACAATTCCTGTTCTTTTGAGCTTCTGGCAGAGCAGGGCTTTCACATACTGCTGTACAGAGTAGAGCATATTTTAACAGAACAGAGCAAAGCAGAGCATATTTTAACAGAACAGAGCAAAGCAGAGCAGATTTCAATAGAACAAAATAGTGCAAGACAGAGCAAAACAGCTCTTAAAAATAGGACTTAAGTAATACGGAGTACGAGAAACCAATTGGTGTAATTCTAGATATCTAGACGAACTTTACCATCACAACTTTCCATAATGCTAAGCTAGGGGTGATAGTTAAATTCGTGGGAAAGGAGAGATAAAAGGGCATATTGATGATGTGGCGTCAATTAGTAAATTTAAGATAAGGTTTTGGCTTGTTACGTGATTGAAAATTTGTACGAACTGGTGGCTCATCGTGCTGGACTAGTGGTACGCACACCTTGTGCATGCTTCAATATTCAACATGTTCGATTCTTTACCCATTCAAAAGCAACAACAATATGCTTGCTTTTCCAACCTATACATAGCATATATGCATTCTATTGTGTTGTGCACATTACTTCTATGCTTACGTTACGCAAATTAAGTGTTTACTTGTCCCTAATCGTACCTCCACCCTCACGATTTTTTTTTATTTATTTAGTATTTGTGGGTCAAATACTTTGGGAATGAGGAGGAAGGGTAAGGGATCCCCACTCCCAAAGTGTCTCTAATAGGAATTGAACCCACAACCTCAAGGTTGAAAGGTGACAATCTTACCACTAGAGCTAGCTTATCTTGGTAAATTAAGGGTTTGTTCTCATTGACTGAATTCAGCTGAAATGAACTGAACTGAACTAAGCTGAAATGAGCTGAACTGAACTGAACTTAATATTTTATAAAAGAAGGAAATTAGGAGCTGAACTGAACTGAACTGAACTGAGCTGAACTGAACTGAATTTCAACGTATGAGAACAGGCCCTAAGTGTTTACTTGGTTGGGAAAAAAACATGGAAAGTTGTGTATGCATATTTTACTTCGAAATTTTTATTTATAACAAAATGGAGAAAAATATTAGCAAGTTAAATGACCATGTGTAATTTTACCGCCTGTTATATTTCCTCTTCCTAATATATACAATCATGTACTTTGTATAGTTCTTAAAAAAAATGTGCTTTATGTTCGGAGTATTGTCGTTTCATAAACTGTACTATTTATTAATACTACGTAATATATTTCTTATGGCGTACTTCGTTGCGAAAAAAATAGCCATAAATGGTCGGACAGATAAAATTGTTGGTTATTGCCTCTAAGAGTATTCATGTCATCATATTGTAAGTCATGAGACTATGTATATATAGACGTATAGTTATTTCCAAACAAGGTCAATATGGCAAGCTAAGTGATACTAACATTTAGACCACGCTTGTTCAGCAATATATAATATGGACAACTAGCTTTTACGCCGGCTTTCAAAGTATTGACTATGCTAAAACACTTGTGTAAAAGAAAAGTTAAGGAAAAGTAAATTTATAATAAAATATTATTTTTGTAAGGTTTTTTTTTTTCATGCATAGTATTTTACAGAAAATGATAATTTTAACAATAACAACATGGCTTAAACAAATAACACTCTTAAAAGGTAAACGTTTTCACATTCCTTAAAACCACCTTTTCAAAATGTAGTCTAGAATTGCTATATTGTTAATATATTTTCCAAATGATATATTTTAATTAAATTCAACCATAATCTCCACTTTTAGTGTAGCTTGTTTTTTAACGTTTAATGTTGTAACTTTTTTCCTATTTTTCAATAAATTTAAGAGATGTAACAATTTTCTTAATAACATATCCATGCATCATGCATGATTTATGTTCTTAGCGTGTACTTGAGTGCATATTCGTTCACAAAATTGACAAATAAAGATATATAATTTGCAACTTTTTTAAGGAACAATTGGTGTGCTTTTTTTTTTTTTTTTTGAATAGAACAATTGGTGTGCTTGCTTCTAGTACAATGCAGTTGGCAACAGCGTTACGTGCATGCGAGTTGAGACCATATTATGATTAAATTCGGCGGTGCATGCAATGGTTGACTTTCTTCTCTAATTCTTCATAACTTTGTATTTAGTTGCTTAATTAAGTTGTGAACCTTCTTAGATCATGCTAATCTTAGTTAATTAACACAAATAATAAATAATAGTTTGGGTGTTAATCAAGTGACGTGCAGTGCATGCCCAATCGACAAACAATAATGATCGATTAAGGTACAAAGTGCATTATACTAATTATATGATTAACTATTAAGATGTCGGTAATTTTGTCTTCTAAAGACAAGGAAGCTGCCATGCACGTGGTTGGAATTGGATTATTGTGGTCTTAAATCTTAATGCAATTAGTCATTCACATTCGGTGTATCACCATTTACAATATCATTTAAGGTATACAACTTTTTCATTCAAGTTAATAATTTACGCTTATATTTTGTGATATTAATTTGATCAAAGTAATATGGTTAATCGCTTTACATGTTAAGTTATAATTTTGCCGTTGTCTTTTTAAGCTATATAGTACTCTGATTCGTATTATTTTATTACAATTACTTTACCGAATTTTTCCTTGGATTTTAAAAGATTGATGCATCCTACTTCCTACTTGTACCTACTTTTAGTTTAATCATCTCATACCGGTGTACAACTAATGTACTTTACCATGCACTCTTACTGTTGATTTGATCCGTATAAAAATATATACTAGCTACTTTCAATTTTTATTAGTTGTAAGCTTGTAACTTTGGAATATTTTATATAAGTATCTCACAAATAATACCCCAAAATTGCAACTAATAAAAATCAAAGTAGTATAAATGATAGAAAATAGTGGTGGACTGGTGGTTGTTGATGTAAAAGAAAGGGTAGATGAATTCCCCTTTCCATTTATATAATAAAACGAATTTTAAGGTTGTGTCTTTTAACATCTTTTAAAAGCAAGATTACATTCATTGATAAAATATGGTCTAATTACAATCATTGATACATGAACGTGTCTACACAATTATGTTCATACAAGTATGAATTTTATCACCGGATGCACTCATTGACAATTTATCATCAAAATAAGTCTATAGTGACTAAGAGACTGTTCTCATAAATACGATTATTTTCAGTTCACTTCGGCTCTAATAAGTTAAGTTCAGTTCAGTTTAGTTCAGCTCCTAATCCCCTTCTCTTATAAAATATTCATTTCAGTTTAGTTCAACTCTAATAAGTTCAATTCAGTTCAGTTCAGTTCGGTTCATTTCAATTCAACTGAGTTCAGTCAATGAGAACAAGCCCTAAGTTTAGGACTTAGTTTTACACCCCTCATGGCCCTCAATGCTTCTCTTGAAAACTACAACAAATCCCAAAGTTGGGCCAGACAACAAAAGATAATATTTGGGCCAAACCCAATGGTTACAAGCACTATTACACTTTTGGCATATTGGGCTGAACCCAAACATTTAGTATGAGAAAAATGGATAAGGGAAAGGAGATGTAAACAGAATGGTTAGAGTGTTACTAAGTTCCATGGTTTGATATATTAGGTAAATATATGGTAGTCTGCTGCAAATTAAGGACACAACTAGGCCAACTAAAGGCTTACGACGTCTGCCTTTGAGTTACATATTCCTCTCTTTACAAGAGAAAAGAGGGATATCATTAATCATGTAGATGTCATCCTGGTTAGTTATCTCACTTTTTTATGTCGCGTTACTCTAGTTTGATTGTTCTACTGATCTAGTGTCTAAGCTAGCTAAATGTGATTCAGTCGTCGAATTGCAGATTGAATGTCTCAAGTTATGTTCTAGGACAGGATGGATTTTGAGTGCTAGATCAAACCTAGTGAAAGAAGCTTAAGTTACCTACAAAGATATTAGAGATTATGAGTCTTCGGTACGTATGTATACATTGAAATGTATAGTCAATATAGTTGCCAATGGTAGATATAAAGTGTAAATATACTAATTTGATGGCTTAATATTTTGTAATACACAGCAATATTTGCTAGCTTTTGTACAAGTGGAAGGTGTCTTTCTTGGATACTTGTAGGAGATGAACTTAGGTTTTAATGGATTTGTACCAATATTCCTTTTGGGTTGGTACTAACAGGCCCAATTCAATAGGACTGTATGAATTGATGGCAAATTAGCAATAATTGCCATTTTCCATCTATACTTAATAGTTAGACACAAAGTCTTATTTGTGGCTGGTCACACCGTGTGGCCAGCCACTATATATAGCGGTTACTTCGGTATTGTAATGGGGTTACTTGGTCAATATTAAGGGGTTACTCGGTTGGTATTATAGGGGTTACTTTAAGTGGCCACACGGTGTGGCCGGCCGCACACAAGACGGATGTAGCCTTGGCTTCCCACAACAATATTCTCAAATTATATCAATTTAAGCTATAGCCTTCACAATGACAAGGTACAACATTAATTTTTCTAAAAAAAGGTAATGTAAAGAAGTACTCCGTAATCAAAAGCAATTTATTTGTTTTATTGGACAGTACATGATTTGGACTTTGTAAAACTACACATACAGCTTTATAGAGCTATCAGCTATGTAATTTTACCAAAGCAACAACTAATAATCTAATATAGCTTTACAATGGTAAGCTACTAGCTACAACTACTAATAAATTACAAGCTAAGACCTCTTTTACACCATTGTGGGAGCTCTTACTATATCTCACACGTTAAAAGTGTCATGAATCTTGAACGTGGTCCGAATTCGTTGGATTCAAATCTAAACTTTATCCACGTTTTAATTTCATTTTATATAAAAGCAATAAAATAAATGTTAAAACTGTGAAGAAAAAAAAAGTCAAGTATGTCAATTACGTCGGAACGGAGGGAGTAATTAAAACCAAAGAACATGAACACTAACTCCAATCAATGTACATAATTAAGGTTGTACAGAGTAGTTTAGACCGTACCAAACCGCAATTTTACGGTTTGGTGCGGTTTGCTGTTTGAAAATTGTTGTGCGGTTTCCAAAAGACCAAACCGCACCGCAAACCGCACTTTAATGCAGTTTACGATTTTTATACTATATTTTCATTAAAATTATGTAAAAGAACTAAAATATATAAGCTAATCTTTAACTATTAGTTAATTAAAGGTTAATAAAAAGAGTTTGATATTTGAATCATAAATTAATCATTATAAAATAAAATAAAAGTTTTGTTTCAAAAAGAATAATTACAATATTAATAAATACGGTTAAACCGCAAACCGCACCGCACGAAACCGCATTTTGTGGTGCGGTTTGATGCAATTTTAAAAAATTACAAACTGCACTTTTGCGGTTTGGTGCGGTTTATGATCCAAACCGCACCACGAACACCCCTAACTAAAATTATGTTATGTTCATTGGAGTTTATGTTGTGTTATTTTTAGTATTCATATTCTTTAATTAAGTTGGTTTATGCTTAAATGTTCATTGGATTTACAATGTGTCCTATGCATACAGCTCCACCATCAAATTGGATAGGGCATATATCACTTCACATTGACCTAATAACTTAAGATTACTTAAGATTTGATGTTGGCGATTATACGTGATGTGTTCTGGTAGATTTACATAATACGGAGGAATAAATGCTAGAAGTAGGAATCTAATTAAGGGACGGAGAAAGTAAATGACAACTCATACAACTCAAATGTGGTTCAAAGTATTGACCCTCTTGAATTTGTGAGGTAAATTTTGGTTTCAAAAAAAAAAAAAGAAAAAAAAAATTGTATTGACCAACCTTGAAGAATAGTAATTAGCAGTATGGTCGGTTTTGCCTAGTTTACAACGAGTAATATTGATTGATCATATATTGCATGTTGATATCCCACCAAGATTTTCCCACCTCTTTATGGAGTGAAGGCCCCATCAAAAAGGAGGAGAAGGCGACTGATAATTTTTCAAAGGACGAGAATCAAACACTATTTTGGTAAGTGGGAGATCCCTTTCTTACTTCCAATTCCCACCAAGTACGTTTGGTTCATATCTTTTCTAGTGCTATAATGCTATCAAACAAGTTAATAGTCACCATGCAATTACGATCATGATCCATGCAAATTTCATTCATTCAAGTTACCCTTTAAGTTTTTGATTTGATGGGTCAATATATAATATACTCAACAACTATGCTAAAACAAATACTCCCTCTAGTCTAGAATAAAAGCCCATTGATCTCAAACTTAAAAAGAAGTTTAATATGATTTTTTTATTTTTTTTATTTTTTTTATTTTTTTTGTAAAATCTATTTTCTTAATTATCAAGGAATTAATCAACAATTCACTATATTTTTCAAATACTAAAATTTAATAATCAAACAAATTCATTATCATTATGTTTTTAATTTATATTCTTCAAGACATGTTTAGAAAAACAAATAGGACTTTTATTGATATAGGAAGTAATTTTCATGATCATTCTAATTTTCATGGCCCATCCTTGAAAATTTAATGTTCATTCTCATTTTCATGGTCCATCCTTGGAAATTTTGAGCAACTATTATCATAATAAATAAATAAATATTACCAAATTTTATCATATATAATACATATTCTTATAAAAAAAACACAAGATCTTATGTGTTGATGGCCACACTAGCTTTGAGGCTAGCATCATGCATGGGGTATATTTCGTTAGTGTTATAGAAATCACTCATAGGTTAGTGTTATAGGGGTTACTTCATCAGTGTTATATGGATTACTCAATCAGTACTACAGCCGCACACAAGACATGTTATATGAAAAATATTTGAATTCGTATCATTGTGCAGTTTCATAATACTAAGTTTGTTATATATAGTTTTTGTTAATACATACGTAATTAGAGATCGATTTTGATAGCCATTGTACATTTTAAAAACCGTGTGAATAGATATATACACTATATTATTAGACGAAGAGAGCGTATTTGAATGATTACTCGCATTTAACTTTTGATTAATTTGTAGGGTTAGTTTGTCCTCATAATGACTTGATTTTTTTTTTTTTAATAAATACAAAAACTAAAATATTCCCAACTCATATTCCGTATCTTCCTTGAAAAAGTTATGGAAAATGACGTGTAGAAAAGGGAATGATGTGGCTTCATTAAATATAATTGTCTTTGTTTATTTACTTTTATTTTTCTTCCCACATGGTTGATTGATTTTGATTAAATAATTGTCTAATTGGGTTGAAGATATTGACCAAACATGTCCCCCCATAAGGAAATGATGGAAGTAGAAAGCAACCATACAACTATGACTCTTTGACACGAATAAATGTGATAAAATACATTTTAAAATAAATTGATTAATCCGCCATATATATATTTATGTACATTTCTCTATCTTTTAGTTTATATTTTTTTTTTTGAAAGAAGTCCTAATTAAAGGACGCTAAATTTCATTAATATAAGTCATACGGCATCTACAATTGACAATGAACGATAATGAAAACGAATTTAACAAAATCAAACAAGAATTAATCGGGGAAGGGCTAAGAATCCAAATACATAAATATAACAATTCGACATATTCTCGATTTGTTGTCTCATACAACTTTTTGAGTGGATCCGTCGTCGCTTCACAATTTTGTGAGAAAGTAAATTCTTGTGCTGATTTCGTAACCCGAATCCGAGCCATAATCAATGGTAGCCCCGCACAACCGGAGACCAAATTAAGCGCAAATAAAACCTTGTCTTTCGAAGGAGTCTGAAAAACCTTGTCTTTCGAAGGAGATCGAAAAAACCTTGTCTTTCGAAGGAGATCGAAAAAACCTTGTCTTTCGAAGGAGATAAACCCTTTCTTTCGAGGGAGACATTATTGTAACCTAAACAAAAAGCTTAAAAGAAAAGTAAAGATTGGGGCTTTCCAACGGTGAAATCCGATGAAAGCCCCTTTAAAATTGACAATGGAGACTATGTTTAGGAGAGAGAAGAGAGAAAAGGAGGCTAGGGTTACAACAAAATAAAGTTGTCTTTTAGTTTATATTGATTTGTGGTAGAGATATGATATATCGGAAAATATGTGTGATATATTATATCTCTAACATACAATTTGAGTTTTGTAATACTCTCTTCGTTTCATAATGTTAGTCCCATATAGAATCGATAACATAAAATAAGAAAACAAATATATTTGGAATCTAACATTAAAGTACAACATAATTCATAATTGGTTTACCTTATTTAACTTTTTTGATTTTTTTATTAGGATAACACAAGTCATAATTGCATAATTTAATGTAAAAATTTCCTTAAGTAGAGTCATGTCATCAATCCACAATCAATTAATTCCAAAAAAATCAAGTTATAAATGAAATATATATATTCAATATAGGTATATCTTTTTGAAACGTCCAAAATAGTATTTCGTATATGGTAATATGGGACTAACATTATGAAGCGGAGGGAGTATTTATTGTTTTTTACCACATACTACGGTTTACTCAAAGTTTTGTAACTTTATAAGAAAAAAATCTCGTATGAAATATCTATCTATATACTATACTAAAAGACAAGCGCCTCAATGTGAGACTGACAAATGTCTCATTATGATTCGCTGTCTTTTATTAATTTTTTTAAAATTATTATTATAATAAATTTATTATGTTTCCATATGTATAAAAAAAGAAATCTGTACATTTTATTCTAAATAAATACATAAACTATTATAGTAAAGTCTATTTTTTTTTTTTTTGAGAACCTATTATAGTAAAGTCTATTGTAGTAAAGTAACAGACATATACACATGCAATGTATATTAAGAAAAGTATCATAAAATATGTTAGTATATATGTAAATAATAATAGCTACATAAGAATAAAAAAATCTTAGTATAAAAAATATCAAAATTACATATGTATGTATGGTAATTCATATTCTACCTAGAATATTATGTTTATAATGAAAGAAGATAATTCGATAAATATTAACAAGCCTATCAAAGGCATTATATACATTGTAAGCTACGTATGGTAAGCTATAAAGTAGGCCTAATTTCCTAAAAATAAGGAAGACAAGTATACACTAAGCAAAACTATGCCAAAAAAATGATGCATATATAAAATAGTTTTTGGTTTTAACATAGATAATATATATCAATAAAATTTATATGAAAAATATTCTCATTCTATAACCATTAAATTTTCATATTTTCTTACTCTTATAATGCTTATATTCAAAATTTAAATAATTTAATATGTAATTGTATGAGTTTTATAACATTCATAGTTACTATATAAGAATACATGTCCGTAAAAAAATGCATTACATACATGATTGGTTAGTTGATAAATTATGTCTTTTATTCTTATTACTAGATTAGAACCCGTGCGATGCACGGTTATATAATACCTATTTTTAATTTGTACATTTTAAAAATAAGTCGCGATTATACATGAATATAAATAAGAATTGCGTATATTTTGTAATTTTATAATTTTTTATTCATCAAAATTATGATATATTATCTGTTCAACGTTGTGCAATTCATAGTTAAATGTAGGAGGTCGTGTATTAATGTGCTATTTAAAATTGTTTAATTTTCTTAAGACAAACTGGTAGGTTTTATTATAATGTAGAAGCTTCCAATATTTAAATTGCTAAAATGTTAAATATGATAACTCTACCCAAAAAAAAAAAAAAAATGAAATCATCATTGCATTTAGGCGGAAAATTTTTTATTGAGAAAGCGACACGTGGGCAATGGTGACGTCGGCAACTTCTGTTTTAGTAATAGTTAATAGATTTTAATAAATATTTTTTCAATCATATAAACTTTATCAATAACCATATCTATATATTTGTGTTGTATACTCAATCATCAGTTGTTGATTAATTATATGGATATTATGTGATAGTTTTTGACACACTGCTTAGCTTAGATAACTGTAAAATATGGCTGACAAATGTATAAGGTTATTATTGTGTTTATCGATAGTGAATGCGACGGGCCGGGTAAAACAGGTTTTTTGGTTGTATAGATACTGAACAGATGGTATGACAAGTAAATTTTAGTTTTTCTTATATTGTTCTTCTATAGTCATGTACGGATTGTATGACAAGTAATTTAGTTTTTCCTCTACTTCTCTTACGTAGTTATGTGGAGCAAAATAATTAATATGATTTTCAATTATAATAAATAACATTTTAAAAAATAATAGGGAATAAAAGAAAAAAATTGCAAATGACATAAAATACTATTCAAATCACATCTTTCTTTAATTTATTTACGTATTAGCCATTATTGCAAATGAACAAAATTTTAATAATTAATTGTCAGAGAAAATAAGCCCTTTATTACTAATTGAATTATCGTAGGATTTTTTCCGGGTAAATTCAAATTTTTCTCTGAGATAAATGCGAATAAATCTCCTCTCACAATTTAATCATTTTCTTTTATTTTTTAAATGATAAAAGTAAAATAATAAAGTGGCGCGGATTTCAACAAATAAAGTTGTGAGAGGAGATAAATTAGAATGTATGTTTTTGAGATCAACTGGGGCTCCCTCATTTTTTCCTACGGATCAATCATGCTTTTGTCAAAAAAAAAATAAATAATGATTTATAAACCGTGCAATGCACGGGCGCTATGCTAGTGATTAACTATAAAGGAATTGCATAAGGTTGTAGAAGTATCATCTAATATAAAAGGTCAATATTACAGATTTACAGGTCTTTTTCAAATTATTAATACCAATATTTAGATTATCATACATAATATATATCATTATTATAATGCAATAATGGAGATATTCTAACTTGAGAAAAATTGTTGCATATCATTATTAATCAGTCCCACATTAATCATTGTTATGAAACTATGGAGAAAGGATTTAATAAAAGAAGAGAATGATTACAAGGGCCAAGCTATTTTTCTAATGACTTACCAATAACAATGAACCATTCCCCTTTTTCTTTTCTTCTATTTTTTGAAATTCTATTGGTTGAGTGTGATATTAAATTAATAATTGACTATTATAATCAAAGTAATAACAGGCAAAATTCTAATTCAATTTACGTGCAATTATTTTGAAATAGGAGTAGTTTGTCGTATTCAAATGAACTTCATATATGCATGCTATTGTACCTTTTCTTATTAAGGGACTTTTAATCACTTATTTTTAAATAATAAAAAAATTTAAAACCATTATTTACTTTTACTTTACTATTAATATTTTCTTGAGGTGTAGAGACTAAAGAGTCATAAGGAATTAGTGTGACGTAGATGAGATTTGATTACATGTCTAGGGTAATTATGCCTAGTCATTATTATAAGATCATTATGCTAGTTGGAAAATCTTGGCATTCACTACATAATCTTTATCCTAT
The DNA here is from genome assembly GCF_948465745.1 of Chenopodium album. Classification (NCBI taxonomy): domain Eukaryota; kingdom Viridiplantae; phylum Streptophyta; class Magnoliopsida; order Caryophyllales; family Amaranthaceae; genus Chenopodium; species Chenopodium album. The sequence goes on along the minus strand of NC_137837.1, from coordinate 8,798,388 downwards.
TAATTCAAACGGAGGAATACATGTTTATTGGGCTCCATATATATTTTAGTTCAGTAAAAGATCTATTTTCAATAAAACAAAATCCTAGTCTTTTGCCTAATTATAATACTCGTAATATAATTTGGTCATTGTTCCACAAGAAATAAGGTTGTTGTAGATATATATAAACTGATTGTAATTAATAAAAATAAATTTATAAAACTGAAGTTGGGAATTGTTATTTACCAACTGCAGAGTAATATGCAAGTATGCAACATAGAAGAATCATCCAAGATCATTATAGCTTCGGAGGAAAAATTAGGTAAATGTGAGTAAGATAGAGATAGAGTAGGGTAGGATTAAAACACAATTCATTCATGAATTGAACAGAGTGGAGTGAAATGAAGGGAAATGGTGAAAAAAAAAAAAAAAAAAAAAAAAACTTTTGTATACATCTGATGTACGGTAATATTATTGTACATCAGGGTAACTTTTGTTGACTTTAGGTAACTAATATCAATAAAGCATAAATAACTTTTATTTATATGAGGTTAACTTATATATAATGGGTAACTTCCATTCATTAAATGATAACTTTTAATCATTTTAAGATAACTTTATAGCGGATCGGAGGTTTTATTGGCGAGCCTGTCCCCATTAATATCAGTTATTAACAAAAACATGTTAATATCATCAATTTTTCTCTCTACTCCCCTCACATGGCCAATTTTTCCCTCTCTCTCCTCCATTCCCGTGGCCACTACTTCCTTCTCTATCCTCCATTCCCATGGGTATGCCCAAGATCCACCACACTCGCGGATGAAAAAGCAGTTCACTTCCTTCTCTTTTAATTCCTCCATTCCCGTGGCTATGTCCAAGATCGGATCGACCACCTTCGCGAATCAAAAGTGGCCGGCCGACCAGATAAACAATAGACACCCTAGTAGAAAATTATGAAAATTGGGCCCACACAAACCCCTTAGGGAAGGGGTTAGCTTGTACTTGTGGTGTTGCAAAGGTCGAACGGTGGTGCTCGGTCAGCTGGTGGTGCTAGAGAATGTGCGGTAGTCGACTGGTGAAGGTAAAGGGAGGTCGTGCGGTGGTTGGCTGGGGTCGACTAGTGAAATTATAGGTTGTCGGTTGGTGAAGCGGCAGGTGGTGCAACAAGCTGTACGATGGTGATAGAGGGGAGAGAAAGGGGGTGTGGCTGCTAAATTTACAAAATCACCCTTATTGTGGCTGCTAAATTTACAAAATTAGCCTTTAAATTAACAAATTTTGTTGATATTTGATATCAACTTGTATTTTCTCTTTATTGTACGTCTGATTTTTTTTTAAAATGTTTGTGGAAAAAAATAGCTAATTGAGAATTTGAAATGATGGGTTCTAAATTAGTTTGATTATACTCCATAACTTGAAACAACAACCTTAATTTTCTCTCTCAACTTGACTAAGGAATCAACATTCAAAGCTAAGTGGTTAACAAGAATGCAAGCAAGTAATAATCATGCCAATTAACTACTTAGTTGAGTTTTAACCTAAACCCTAAACAATCTATAACCTACACTGAATTTTCTAGCTACGATCTTCTACAAAACTCATTTATGTCCTCTTTAATCTCTATTATATTTTCACGAATGATATAGGTGATTAATGTCCAAATAAACTACAAAAACTAAAGCACACAAAAAATATAAAAAAAAGTCATGTATTCTTTTTGTTATTAATGCTATGGAACAACACCATGTAAATGCAGCCCTAACATAGCAATCTTTCCACCCAAAAGTCACCGTCCAAACACAAGTTACAACTTCACGTTCTTTAATTTATTAGAAATGGAGTAAAAAATTTCATTGTCATGGACAAAGCGAGCAAAAATTCGACCGTTGAAAGCATTCCAACATTAACCGCCAAAACAAGTAGTCAAAAACCGCGTCATCCACCCCCGCCAACTACCTCTCCCGGCTCCACCACCATCCACCACCCGATAACTTTTTTTTTTTTTAGGGTAAAATTGAAATTAAATTAAAAAAAACAAAAATAAAAACAAAAAATCCCCTTACTTCTTCTGATCTAAATCCTGCAACACCAGTACACCAGTACACAACAACAACAATCAAATGGTTGTCACATATCTATGTTGTTGTGGACCCCACACATGATGCATCACCCGTTGTTGATAACACCGCCGTATTCCTCCCGCAGCCGCCGCCGTCGCCGGCACCCTCCTCAACTCTCTCTCCTCCTCCTCCGACACCGTCTCACCTTCATCATCTGACGAATCATTCGTCTCCTCTTCTTCATTTTCCGCCTCTTCCGAATCATCTCCGCCATCTTCTTCATCATCGGAAACGCCAGTGCTTTTGACAAGATGCATCCTCAACCGTCCATTATCACGCGTTGCACAAAGCATTTCTGGGTGTTCAATCATAACCCCAATTATCTCCAATCTACCTTCATTTCTCACCGATTTTAATACGAAATTTCTTCTTCCGTTTTCACTCAACGACGTTAATGGCGGCGGAAACTTCCTCTCCTCCCACCTCTTCCCCACTCCCCTCTCTCTCCTCCTCGGAAAACACCCTTCCGATGATGACGAAGAAGAAGACGATTCTCCGTCGTAATTCCTACAGCAATTCCGACCCAGATCGTCGAAACTCGATATCATCTCATCGGAACTCTCGAACCCGATACTCTCCGTGCACGACATCAGGTCTATGTGGGCGGAATTACCCTTATCTCCGGCGGCAGTAACCGCCGGAGGATGACCGGCGAGAGCTTCGATGGGTTTAAGGGGATTATTGTGATTATCGACGGCGAGGGTGAAATTAAGCGGTGGTTGAGAAGGTTGGAGAAGAGGAGAACAACCACCAAGTGTTTGATGAAATGCTTGAGAGAAGTGGTCTTCCTCCAAGGAAGGAGGAGGAAGGCCAAAGAATGAGTTCACACTATTATTCCTGCAAATGCTCGTCATCTCTTATATTTTGTGCTTTTATTTTTATTTTTTTTCTCTCTCTTAATTTTTTTTTAAAAAAAAAAATAAATCTCTTTAGGTCTATTTATTTTCTCATTTTTTGAATTGGGAAATGTTCGTTTTTTTTCAGGTAATTTTTTTATTTATTTTGGGAAGGGTGTGGTTGCTATAAATACGAAGGAAATATGATGGAAGTAGATGGAGGATATCAATATGAGCTGGTAGTGAAGGTGATCCTACGTGGGTCCCTCTGTACTTTCTCGTTCTGTTTTGTCATCAGACACGGACTTACAATAACTTATTTTATTTTATTTTTTATTTTTTTTAAGGGTAATGTTATATGCAGTCCTAAAGACTATATATAAGCATAAAATTTACTCTTGAAAATTATATAAAAAGAAAAAGATATATGCAGTCATATGTGTTGCAAATAAGAAGCTAAAAATGAAAAGAATTGACGTAAATAAACATTTATTATACAGATTTACTCATGAATTAATGATAAATTTCCAACTTAACACTAAAAGAAAGTATATTAAATACTTATATAAAATTTAGGGTTGTATATAGCATTACCCTATATAAAATTAGGAATTTATGACAAAAACACGTGTAAATCAGTGTTTATATTTTTATGATTTCTTTACTTTAATGTTTATATAGTCCTAAGACCTATGCATAGTATTTTCCTTTTTTTTTTTAATTCATCATTTTGAGTTTTGCATTATTTACCTGACATAATTTATCTGCTACTCCTTATTTGAATTTGAAAAATGATAAACATAGCCCTAAATTCTATTATATTGATTTTTGTGTGATTTTGTTATAAATTCCCAGCTTAATTCCATTTTAGAAAGTATATTTAATGTTTATACATAGATTTAAGTGCTTCACATATCGTTACCCTTTGGTTTTTCACAATATCTATTTTCATAACATAATTTTGTTATTGTACAATTTTTGTTACTAATAGCTAATTGAAGATATTAATAGTTAAAATTGCATTCATTTTGACAACTATACCAGTCAAACTGGCGTTTTTTTTATTTTTTATTTTTAGAGTAATACACGAGATATTTAAAAGGATGGTACTTAGCTACCCGATTTTTGGTCTCATGTTAAATTATTGTAAATCAATTTCACATAAGAATTATCGATTTTTGGGTGGGGTGTGAGAAATATAGATGAGGATGGTTTTGCTATGGGTAAGCTCAAATTTGCTATGTTCAAGGTGAGAACACAAGTCTAAAACCTGTGTAGAAAAGAAGCCGTTAGAAAAGGAAAGAAAAATGAAAGTTTCAAAATCTGTGTTTTTTTTACGGGGATTAGATTTTGGTTGATTTTAAGGTGGTTTTTGGGAACAAACAAGTCTTATTGAAACGTAAAATTTAAAATAAAAATTAAATGCACACATATTATGGTAATGTTAATAATGTAGACAGCTCAGGCACAGCTACATGAACTAATCCTCTAGCAAAGGAAGAATATAGGTTAAAAAAATAAGATTAAAATTTCACATTAAGTTAAAAAACCGTAAAAAATTGAGAAATTAAAAATATTTATTAAAAAAAAAATTAAAAATAATACTGGAAAGTGGAAATAGTTATGGGGATTTTTTGGCAACATAAGTTTGACTAAATTGGGAAATTGTACTTTGTGTACTGTGAATTATCATCCGTAGGTGTGTACTTGTTTTATCCTTTGAGAATCCTTGGGACTTATCACCAAATTAAAGTGGATATTTATTTTCAAATAATCGGACATTCAGTTTTGTTTTGACCATTTTAATCTCGTGAAATTAAAGTCGTAACTCTCCGTATTATTTTCCTAATTTTGCTATGCTCACAAATTCTCAAATCAATTTTATTTTATTTGTCACTTAAAAAAAAAAATTATGTGGTATATACTACTCCGTAATCTAAGGTATATATTATGTTCAACCTCTTTTTTTTTTTATTTTTTATTTATTTATTTATGCAGAATATGTTCAACTTATTTCAACGAACTAATCTTGGGTTAGTTTGGTGTACGATACACCCGGGTGTATATGACGAATTCTAAATAATACCATATGAGGTATTATTGTGAAAATTTATATGTGATCCATTGTGATAAATAGATTTTAAAAATTAAGATATTTAGGTGATAATTAGGTTTTTTTTTACAAGAATTATGTGATTTTTATGTGTTATACACGTTGATCCTGATTAAGTGCGATGATTCGTGAAATTATGCAATATAGTACATAAGTTCTTGCAAAGCTTATCCTATCCGAACTTATTATGAGTAATTCTTTTTTTTTTTTTGACAAAATTATGAGTAACTCTTATTTGAACTATTTCTAAGAAAATAAGTTAAAATATGGTCCCAAAAAAATTGACTTAGGGCCTTATCTCATTGACTGAACTGAGTTGAACTGAACTGAACTGAATATTTTATAAGAGAAGGAAATTAGGAGCTGAAATGAATTGATTTGAACTGAACTGAGCTGAACTGAAATGAACTGAATTTCAATGTAAGAGAATAGGCCCTTAATCAAATATCATTATCCCAATAGAACAGATATCTTTGCTCTTGGACTTGACCAGCTGATTAGGCATTAAGAGACATGTATTAGATTGTTTATAAAAGGACAAATTGATTCAAGGCATATCTAAAATATTATGTTGAGGCCCGTTTTTGTGCAAATTATATTCACAAAATAAGTTTTGGAAATTGTGTGTGTAAATAAGCTTAACACACACAATTTACATCATGTAAACTTATTTTAATTTATTTTACATTATTGTTCTTATTTTACATTATTTTTTCAAAATAACATAAAATAAGTTAAAATAAGATCAAACAAATAGACTTTGTTATTAAGATTGAGAAAAGCCTTTATTTATTTTATGAGTAACTTTGATTTTCTGGGAAGGTAATCTAATTTTGTGCATTAAAGTAACCCCATCTTATTGTACAAGTTACATCAATTACTTAAAAACAATGCATGCAAGCATAATCGTTTATTCAATCAACCCATTTAATTTATTTTTTATACTCTATCACATCTCCTTTACATGAGAGTTATTTGGGTTTGAAATGTGGATGCATCATTAGCTCTCCTCATACCCTATGCTTAATATTCGATTTGAAATAAGAGGTGGATAAGATTCGAACTCGTGACCTTTTTGTCATGTTGGCTCTGATACCATGTCAACCAAAAACTTAAAATATGATTGAGGCTTAAAAAAATGTTTTATACTCTTTCAAAAGTAACCCCATTTTTCCATTGATGCAATTTAATCTCTCATTCACCAAGGTAATTTGATCATCGTCGTAACTTGAGGTGCTTAATTAAATGTTGGAAAATGTTATACATAGCCCTTAGGGTTACACACTCCCTCCGTCCCCCGAAAGAACGACCCATATTTGGGTTGATTTCGCGGGTATTAAGAAAGTTAAATAAAAAGAAATAAAAGTATATTGGAAAGATAAATTTACATGGGTTTGTAAAAAAATAGAGAGAAATTAATAAAAGTAGATGAAAAGCTAATTTTGCACAAATATTATGAAAAGCTAATTTTGCACAAATATTATTGCAAATTGGTGGGGATTTTAATGGGGATTTTAATGCAAATGGGTCATTCTTTTTGGGACAAAAATTAGGCTAAATGGGTCGTTCTTTTGGGGACGGAACTAGTATAAGCATTAAATTTACACTTGAAAATCGTAAAAAGTTAAGAAATCATCAAAATATAAACACTGATTTACGCGTATTTTTGCCATGAATTCCTAATTTTTTTATACAATTTCCAATAGTATATTTAATGCTTATATATAGCCCTTAGGGCTACATATAACATTACCCTTAAATTTTTACAATCTTTATATGTGAAATGATAACATCATCAACTAATGGTGTGACTAGCCACATATATTACAATGAACGAATTTAAATAGAAACTTAAAAAACACTCTGTAGATGAGGTATTTATTTTGTCACAAATTTCAAAATTTCAATACTACAAGTCTACATGTACATTATTTTTAGGGGGAATACGAGTATTTAATACGAAGTGTATATATGAAGAATAGATGGTCCAAGATGGGAGCAAAATCCCATTAGTGGGTTTTCCAATTCCATTGGTGGATTACGGGGACTGCAAATAAAAGACTAATTATGGCATGTATTTGTACAATGTACTGTATTTTTTTATGGAAATATACAGTGTATTTTATTGTGTACTGTGTAATAACAAATCTGATTGGCTGGTTGATGGCTAACAAATTTTGAGATTCAGGGTTTCACAGTACGTTTTTGTCTTAGTAAAGGCACGTTAATAATGTGCTGCTCTTGTAGTAGTGTCCAAGTATGCACTATCTAATTATCCATTTGAATTTGAGTAGAGGTGTCAATTCGGATAACCGGATGGAGTTTGGGTCGGGTCTGTTCGGGTCAGATCTGTTCGGGTCGGATATGTTCGGATCAAAATTATCCTTTTAACTCGGATCGGGTCGGATCGGGTCAAATTCGGGTCGGGTTAAATTCGGATCATGGTCTATCGAGTCCGGGTCGGATATGGGTCGGGTCAACTCCAGATCGGTTCACTTTCGGTTCGGATAAATTTGGATCGGTTTAAAACGGGTTTAACCGGATAACTTCGGGTCGGATGAATTTGGGTCGGGTTGATTACGGTTCGGATGATTTCGGTTCGGTTAAGTTCGGTTTGATTAAGATAAGGTTGATCCGTTGATTCATTAAATGGTCAGTTTCAATTCAATTCCTTTTTGTGTTTGGCTGGATTTTGGTCGAACTGACCAAATTCATATCCAAATAAGGTTAATTTTAATCTAGAGATATTATTGAGTTTTTACCTTATTATTGGTTCAATATGATTATTAATTACGAAGCACGAAGTTTTAGTTTTCTCATTTGAACAAGTTATGTATAATTTTTATCTTAAAGGAGAATTGAGATTGAATAATTATCGATAACTTATCATACCTATATAAGTGAGACCGAGCTAGTGATATATTAACGAGTAATAGTTACATATGGTGATATATACAAAAAAGAATATCAATTTTTTAAGGTTATTACAAGGTTACAACTCTTCATCAATTGTACAATCTTACGAGGTTATGAGTATTGTACTATTAGTTTAGTTTATTACTAGTTCAATTTGTATAAGATATTTGTTAGAGTTGTTAGAATTACTTTATTGCTAATTCAATTTTTATATTAAAAACTTGACATTATACATATTGATAGTTAATTGTTACTATGTACATTCTTTTTATTTGAGCATAAATTATTGCATATATATGTAGTGTGTATATAACCGTACGATGTATAATGCCTATAATTCTAGGATAATGCACAGTTGTAGAGGAAGTAGTAATGAAGGAATGTTATGTATTTGTAAATACATAACAATGATTAAAATGTTCTAAAAACACATGGTAGAGAGAGAAAAAAGGAGAGAGATAGGAAGAGAGAGCTCTTTATATGGACCCCACCTACTTTTTGGTCAGATTGTCTCACGTGATAGGTTTGTTGTAAATTTAAGACTTCAGACTATTTTTTTTGTAGTAAAAAAATTAACTTATTAATAATTAGTAAATATATTTTATAAGAACTTGAATAAAAAGGTCAATAATCAATTATGGTCGGGTTAAATCCGGATCGGGTAAAAATCAAATCGAGTTAAAATCGGGTCGGGTTAATATCAGTTCGGGTCTAAACAGATCGGATCTGATCGGTTATTTGTCGGGTCAATTTCGGATCGGGTTGAGCTTAGGTCGGGTCAAATCGGTTCGGGTTGAGTTCAGGTCGGGTCAAATCGGATTCGGGTTGAGTTCAGGTCGGATCAAATCGGTGCCAGGTTAAGTTCAGATCGGGTCAAGTTCGGATTCGGGTTGAGTTCAGTTCGGTTACAGTTCGGGTTTGGGTCTTGAATTTCTCGGATAAAATCGGATCGGTTACAGTTCGAAACGGATAATTTTTTTCGGGTCGGTTCGGGTTTGACACCTCTAAATTTGAGTATATGTTATTCGAATGGTGGACATTTGATGTAGAATTGTAGATCAGATCATGTTGTCCGTCTAGTCTGTACGGAGTACTCAAATACAGCAAATTTGCCAACTTGTTGTAATTTTTTTTTTTATTTTTTTTTTAAAAAGTAATGAGAAAGATTCTAACCGTATCTCAACTTTTTCGTTTTTAGACAATTTGAGAGTGAGGGAGAAGGATAAAGGTAAGGATTTCTATACTACAGTCAAAGTATCTCTAGTGGTGAATGGGGGGATTGAACCCCTAAACTCAAGGTTGGAAGAAGTAATTTTTTTTCACTAGACCAAACTTAGCTTGATAACTATTTGTGAATTACATTGCTTTGTTGTTGGTTACATCTTTTATTATTGAGTTCGTGCAAATTAGGTATGTAATGGTAAGTATGATGCTTGTCATGTTCTCGAATTAATCGAAACTCCAAAGTGATGATGATATTAATAGATTGGGACAGAGTAACTACTTAGTTACTCCGACTTATACACTAAGATCTTTAATAGCATGTTAAATTTCAAAAATATAAATGGGTTTTATTAGATGACCGGATAAGAAGGATTAGAGTTTGTACTTAACACAAATTAAAAAGTACTTCGTATCATCGTTTCTTAATAATTAACTCAGTCAAACTAGCAATTATATTAGTTTGACTCTAAGATAAGATAATGTGAACCACATTTTGTGATTCATGCGAAAGAACTAATTAATACAGTATTAGAGTCTCATTTCTAACATTTTTTACTCACACAATAAAGAGAAATGAGACTATATAAAAGGACGGAGGGAGTATAAGTTAGCACGTGGAATTTTATTAGATTCGCTTGAGGGTCTGTTCTCTTCAGCTTTTTTTCAGTTCAGTTTAGTTCAGCTTCAATAAGTTCAATTAAGTTTAGTTCAGTTCTTAATTTCCTTATCAGCTTCTCTCATAAAATATTCAGTTCAGTTCAGTTCCAATAAGTTCAGTTCAGTTAATCAGAACATGCCCTGAGTGCCAATTTTCCATATGTCAATTTTTTTCATAAATAAATTTCACTTATGCATAGCCGAAATATAAATGGGGTTGAAGCTTAAAGAAGCACAATTATTAGAGACCTTAATAATTGTAGAGTGAATCAAATTTCAGGGACGGAGGGAGTACAACTAAATATTATTCCCTTTATCCCAAAATGATGTTCCTCTTTAATTACCTACTGAGTAGAGGGGATCATTGGATGGGCCAGGTCGAAACAAAAAATTCAGCCAACTTCTCGGGTCAGGCCAAGCTTTGGGCTGGTTTTTTTTGTGTCCAAATCCGCCCAAAATGGCCGGGCAAAAAAAAAAAAAAACTGCATTCCCAAACCGCCTCCAATAAAAAAATTGGGTCGGGCCCGACCCGATTTTGGACCGGAAAAATTTGTCAAAATCTTGCCCAAAATCGTGTCGGACCAGCGTGATGGGCTAAGGCCCTGTTTTTTAGAGCTGTTGTGCTCTGCTCTGCCCTGCCCTGCCCTGCTCTGCTCCGTAGTGTGTGAAAGCCTATCCCTGCTTTGCTCTGCTCTGCTGAAATCTGCTCTACCCAGAAGCTCAAAAGAACAGGGCCTAAATTTGATAAGGTTTACTGCGGAGTATTATAAAACTTTATATTAACACCCACTACTAACAACATTTTATGTGATAATCATGGTCTTTTAATGTTAAGGTTAGCTAAATCATTAAAAGTGTATTAAATATGTATGTCTAATCCAACTAGATATTTATTCGACTTAATAACTTTTACTTTAAATTTATCCAACTTACTGCCTAATAACTATCTGACCCAAACATAACATCATGAACTCGAATACACTCGTTTTAAACCTAACATGACACAACTTGAAGTCAAAAACTCAGAAATTAAAATTGGGCTAAATTTGACTCCCAATTTGCACTTATAAAGCTAAACAATCCGAAATAACCTAAGTAAAATTGACCAAATCTAAACCTGATAAACATGAATCGGACCTATATTTGACATGACCCCACTTGAGTATGACGCGGGACCTAACCTAACTTATCCAAACTTGAGTTGATGATACCTAAACTCACATCTTTGGACGGACCGCTTATGTTTTTACCATATGTTTAATTTTAATTATACCGTATCAATGTAAATCATTAAATTCTAACTAAACCTAATTAAGCCTTAAATTCAATTATTTAATAAGATGAAGAGAACAACCTCCGACTTTAATTTAAAATAAGTTTAAGGTGAATAAAAGTGGACCATCTAGATCCTTTATTGTATGAATTGTATCAAGATCCTTCATACTTCACATCATTACGTGTATCGGTATATGGGTCTATATTCGAATGTTTCCTCAACTACGAAGAAAGTTCATACATACTTCCTCTAAAAAAAATATTCATAAACCGTGTAAAGAGCAACAAACTTCCCTTCATTGAGAATTGAGACTTAGACTAAATCCTTTGACTTGCTAAACTATTACGAATATGATGACGAATTTAATCATTTTTGGTATAAACTAAGATTTTTTACGTTACACAAATTTAATTTAAAGTAAAGTTACATGTTACTTGGATTGTGGCAAGAGATATTAGAATAAATAACATCTGGGAAGCTTATCAGAATATATTTAACAAATGCATTAACCAAATCTTCTCCCAATTGAATTGTTTGTTTGGACATAATATTAAAAATTAAAAAGAGCGGCCATCAAGCAATACATTCCTTGTTTTCAGTGTATTTTATTTTTATCAGACATGCTCCAATCATTTATTTCATCCATTTCCTTGATTAGTTCTTCGTTGGAATATTTCATTAAACAGACAAAAACTTAATCATTCAAAAATAATGCATTTAAGAATATATATATATATATATATATATATATATATATATATATATATATATATATATATATATATATATATATATATATATATTCCACATACCAAACAAAGTGTGGTGAAGTTGGTGGGAAAGTCACCTTATTACTATGATAGTTTGATATAATCCGTTGTTTGATTTGATTAAAATTTGTCTTTATATAAAATTTAGTACGGAGTATATAAAAAAAACATAAAATATATCAAATGAAGTATTTTCAGAATTGTATTGACGTAATATGTAATTTTTATAATTTTGTATATAAAACTTTATTTTTCTGATATGAACTTCTTTCTGTAAGAGAAAAGGTTTTGATATGGATAAGTGTATATAATATATATGGAGTACATATTAACTCAAATTGTTGTCCTTTCATGAATACATTTATAATGCAAAATTTGTTTAAATAGATACATCTCACTAAAAAAAAACCACTGTACTATCTTCATTAGGAAGATTGACTAATTTATAATTCAGGTAGTCAAAATAAAATAACTTTGTCCGCATTATATGATTTGCATAAAGAAACAAAATTAGAATTTGGGATTTGTTTATTTGTTTTTATCTTATTCAAATACTTAGTTTATTTGGTATATATAATTTAATTCAGTCAAAGTAAGATGTAGTTCAATTGGCAGTGAAGTAAAATAAGTTAAGTTCAGCAAAAATAAGTTATGTTTTAATATTAAAGAACAAATATAAATAATAGAAAATTAGTCATAATAACTTTTTTAAGTAGAAATAATTTTAGTTCAGCAAAAATAATTTAATTTAAATAAACATAATTTCACTTAAAAAAAATAACGTGAAGAGAACATGAAAGACCTAAATGAATTTCTGAAAAATAAGTTAAGTTTAGTAATAATTTGTTTTCACTTTACCTCATAAAATTGTTTTTAATGAACTGAACTTAAATTATTTTTATTGAATATTTTTTTTTTTTAAGGTGAAGTGAACATGGTTTTAATTAGTATAATTCAATAATTATTAGAAAAAATATAATAGTGAATGAGAAAGATTAAGTTTAATATGTAAAATAATTTCAAACAAAAATCATTAATTTCAGGGCCTATTCTCATACGTTGAAATTCAATTCAATTCAGTTTAGCTCAGCTCAGCTCAGTTCAGCTCCTAATTTCCTTCTCTTATAAAATATTCATTTCAGTTCAGTTCGGTTCGGTTCAGTTCAGCTCAGCTCAGCTCATCTCAGTTCAGTTCAGCTGAATTCAGTCAATGAGAACAGGCCCTCAGTAAAAATAATATGAGCTTAACAAAAGCAATTTAACTTCAACATAAATTAGGTTTAAGAACAGAACCTTACTCCCCATGAGTTTTACCATTGTATTCTATTTTGTGTGAAACAACTAACAACAAAGAAAATTTACATGCGAGTGAAAATGTTGCCCCATATTGAAAGAGTATAAAAGTGAAGAAGAATATTAGGATGCGTATCCTACATTGAAGAAAAGAGAAAGTCGTATCCACTTTATAAAGCTAAGGGGCTATTATCCTCATTTTTGAGGTGAAACCTCCTTGATTGTGTAAAGTGGACACTCGTGACAAGTGTGGCCCAGACTTGTTTATCACAACAACTAGTTAGCTTTAAATCAAAGAAGTTAAAACACTTATATCATCATTATGGACATTATCTCACTCACCAATTTTCTATCCTATCACACCCGCTTATCCTTCTTATCCCTGTCCCTCATACCAAAAACTTCGAAACGGCAAGAACAGGCCCTTGCTTGATTGCTATTGCAGCAGCTCCAGAGCTCCTGCTTTGGAATCATGCAAAAGAGGGAGATAGAGGTGAATCAGCAAGATTAGATAGAAGAAGCATATATCCTATCTATCTGTTTGAAAATTGAGCTTTGATTCTAGGAGTCTGGAGTCTAGAATTAACAATATATACTTATATACCAATCTTATTCGGTTGTTTAGCAACTTTTTATGTGCTTTAACCAGATATGTATCATGTATGTACCCCTTTTCGATCTCTGTGTTTCATTGGTAAGGAGAAGTGGCCATTACAGTGAGGTTAAGGTTAAAGGAAAGTCTCTCAAATGAACTCGTAGAGTACTGGTCCCTAGACTATAAGGATATGTGATCAGAGTGAAGGGGTTCCAGATTTATGGACTTATGGTACGGTTCAGGCGGGGTTGTGAGGGTGTAGCGGTGAGCCAGTGGTGGTGGTGGTAGGAATAAGGTGGCAGAGGAAAACTTTCATCACTTGAAAGCGTAGAAGTTAATGTAATATATACTACATAGCCTGCAACTAGTGTACTAAATGATGCAATTAATATGTAACGGAGAAAGTATAACTAGTATAACGAACAATGGCTGTTGAGAGCCAAAACGAGCAGCATATTGGATTGTAAATTTGGGACACTTGCAACCATCTCACATATCTCAAATTATTTGTAGGATGATGAGATTCATAGCTCTGTTGAAAAGGCTAAAATTTACGCTTGGTAGTAAATTGGATCTCTTTGTTTTGTTGATAAATAAGTATTGCTACATTTGCTAGTACCACTAACTTGAAATAGGGAGTTACAGAGTTGGTATGTATTAGATTACATCGTACTGCTTGATGAAAAATAGTTGTAAGTAAATCAAATGAAGTTCATTTGTATAAAATTCCTTATGTATAATTGCCTTGTATGGTTGTACCTACCATTTTACAGAGAAATTCAGGGGAACGTATTTGAGAATAATAAGCTTAAGCTAAGTAGCAGCCTTGTCTGAATATCCAATCCCTCGTCGATTAGTAGGAAAGAGCATGAACAAGAAGCTTGACAAAGCTCCGATTCCAAGGGGCAAATTCTGAAGTAATGAATTAACCCAATATTTTTCAGTAGGATTGCAAATAAAACACTTCAACACATGATAGTCGCTGAAGGCAAACACCAAGAAAACAGCCAATGAAACAAATGCATGAACAAAGTCTATGAACCTAATCCTGTATTTGCTGAAGTCTTTTGCTTCTCTACCATTTCTCCTCTCTTCATCCTCCCATTTCATCCCATTGAAAATGTAGATACCCTTACGAGTAGCGATTCCATAGTACACCTTACTGTCAGGGCCAATGAAGCTGTCAGTGAAAGAGGACAGGAAGCAAATGAGAGCAAACACCGTGATCAAAGAGATTGTGAGGTATTTGTTGACAGCATGGCATAAGCCATTGTGGGAGAAGGGAGAGATCAGGGCTTGGAATGCAAGGACCGTGCCTGTGGGCAGAAGGTTAGCGAGGTTTGCTGCACCAGATAAGGTCTTGTGGACTGAGCCTGTACTCCGGGGTGTGGATGTACCGAGCAAGGGTCCATTAAGGGGTGGCTTATTTGATGATTGTTGTGAATTAGGGGCGTTTGCCATGGTGAATAATCAATTAAATTAATCACTTTTGGGGGTCGGATTTAATTTGATTTGATTTGATCTGAACGGAACTGAACGTGGTTATATATAATTTGGTTAGTTAGATGGAAAAGGAGTGGTCAAATTTTGGTGGAGTTTTTGCCTTAGCTTTTTTTGTACGGGTAACTAACTAACTTCATGCACAGGCAGCAAAACATAATAATCATGTGAGATGTTTTAGGAGTTATAGCGTATTGGGCATCTTTGTGATGTGTATGCCAAACTGTGTAACAAAAATGACAACATATGATTTGTAGTACATGGTTTACGATGATTGCAATATTCACAAGTAACAATGCAGGTTCACGGTAACATTTTGGATAAAAATACCTAACAGAAAAATGACCTCTTTTCAGTCTTTTGTCTTTACCTCTACGTATCTGCACCAAAATTACGATAATGTCCATTTAGATTTTATCAGAATTATGCTCAGTTTTGAGTAAAAAAAAAAATGCTCAGTTTGCTCAGCTAGAATGTCATACTTAAGAAGCTGTCATAGCAATATAAGCTATTACATATTTACATAACAGATATAGACAGTATTGGTGTAGGAGAATTTAAATTAATTGATTCAAGGTGAACTCTATGTAAACATGAATCAGATGAGGCTAAAGATTTTTTTAATAAAATGAATAGATGATGATACATACCAGTTTCAGTGAATATATCTATCTGCTTGATGTTGCGGGATTCATGGATGCCTGAATCTCTTCCAATGTACGCTCCTTAGTCTCAGGTACAAGCATCGCAACAAAAACAACAGTTGCACCACAAATGATGCAGTATATGAAGAAAGTACCTGTTATGAAAATTTCCAAGTTATATGAATATCAGAATATCCAAGTGACTGTCAAAGAAAACAAAAAGTTCAGGACAGCAAAGAATTGTGTTCATTACCAGGGGAGCTCCAGCTCATCAAGAAGTTAAAGGTAAACGAAATCATCCACGAGCCAAGCCAATTTACTACTGTGACAAGACTGCCGGCTAAACCCTTCACATTAATTGGAAAAATCTATGAAAAAATATGCAACTGTCAGTACATGAAATGAAAGCTTACTACTGTGACAACTTTTTAACACAGTCATGAAGAATTATAAGTTCTGTGAAGGAGGCATATGATGCATAGAGTTTTAGATCCTACCTCGGACATTATTACCCATGGTACACCACCCATTCCCAATGAGAAGGATGCAGAGAACATCTAGATCAAAGCAAAAGAGAAAAGTAATTAAGTAGAAGGAAGGGAAGCAAAAAGAAAAGAAAATAAGGTGGCATGAGTTTACTCTAATGCATCTTACCAACACTCCAATAAGTGCCAAAAAGGGAGCTTCAGTATTCCACATCTGAAGATCCTGCAAATGAAGAACTTTTGAATTTTTATAAGAAATTTCACAGGTGAAGATGATATTTTAGACTCATGGAAGAGAGTGGGAGAGGTTGGGGTGGGAATTTGGGGTGAGCGAGAAGAGGACCTGGAGCAGGAATGACAATCCTGTCAAGAAGCAACCCAAGCAAGTCCCAGCTGCTGAAATCTGAATTTACAAAAACATCTTCAGGTCTCTATTAACTAGCAATGTAGGGGCATGAAAAAAAATTCCTTCACCTTAAAATTACTCACCATTAGAAGAGGTCGTCGTCCTGATTTATCCATTAAAACAGTGCCCACAACTGTCATAGGAATCTGTCATTGGCAGTTATACAGTCTTAGAGACAGCACAAGAAGATTTCTGAGTAACAACAATAAGGTGAAAGTAGTGAACCTGAATTGCAACCATTGCTAGTGTCCCTACTCTTCCCGAGAAACCTGAGCAAACATAAAGTTAATGACAACAGAGGATTAACTGCAAAGTTTCCCAAACATTCCATCGTTAGAAGAAGTACCAAGAAGAAGCATTTAAATACCAGCAGATTCGAATATAGAATTTGCATAAAATACAACCCCATTAACACCTCCAAATTGTTGGAAGACCATCAGTCCAACTCCAACCTATATCAAATTTAAAGCAATTCGTGAAAGAACAGTTATATTGAAAGGCATAAAAGGGACTGCAGTGCATAGTTTGAGACACTCACTATCAGTGAACGCGTGTATTCTCTTTTGAATAGGTCTAGAAAGTTTGCTTCAGATAAATGCTGAAGGGTTTTTGTATACTCCTGAAACATGTAAGAGGCTTAAGGCTTAACTCATTCTCCATGCTGTGCAAATTAAGGACTCACAAAAACAAGAAAAATCAAGAAATTGGATAAATCACCTTAATCTCAGCAGCTTCTGCTGAAGTATCCGCGTGTTGTCCCCTTAGGGACTTCAAAACATCTTCACACTCTTCCCATCTTGCATTCTTTGCCTGTACAAGATTTCCAGGTTATCCCTGTGAATTTTTTCTAGCTGACTATTTGCAGTTTTTATTTTTTATTTTTTTAATAGAGGTGTTTGATTAAGTAATAACAATATATACTCATATACCAATTGGCAAAGCCGGTGAGGCAGTGAGGGGTACGGATAAGGGAATCTCACAACCCCAAAGATCCCCTAGACCCTAGTAGTTTTTTATCCCAAAACTTGAAGTCATGAGGTTAAACCCTTACCACTAGGCCAAGCCTTGCTCGATACAAATCAATTAAGCTACTCTACTATAACATACTGGATACTGTATTTCACTTACAAGCCAACGTGGGGACTCCGGGATAAAGAATACACCAAGAAACTGTAGGATACTTGGAATTAGCCCTGAAAACAGTGAAAAGAAGTCAAGAAGTTGTAATTTTGATACCATCTTCTACTCCAGCCAAAGGTATAGACAAAGAGTACCAATTAAGGCAAGGATGCGCCAATGAATGATAATTCCAAAAAGCCACATCGTTGACACACCACAGCAAATCATCAACTGCCATTGAGAGTATGTAAGCTATAAATGCTAAAGTTGTTAGCTAACCAGATCAGAGATTCAAGACAGAACCTGATGGGCTGCTGTAAATCCTCCTCTAAGGTTTTTAGGGGTTATTTCGGCAACATACACAGGGACCTGTGATATATGATTTTAGGAAAGGAATTACAATGTTTCGCAATCAGATGCAAGTAAATTGAGCTAAATGCTGTATATGATGTTTGTACTTACTACATAAGAGAGGATCCCAATTCCAACACCAATTAATAGCCTTGCAGCATCAAGTAACCAGGCCACCTTCAGAAAAAATGGGATTCATTAATCACGACTACATAAGATTGGAAAAACATCTTTCAAAGGTAAAAAAACAAAAACAATGCAACAGTTCTCAAAAAAAGTAAATGTACTATGTTCGTTTGGCATATGCAATTATATTATCAGTTCCTATCTGATAGAGTATAAACCCGACTCTAATAGCATGTTGGAGGACCAACTCAACCTAAAGCTTAAGCTGATGGTTGAGGCCCACGAATATGTTTTAAACTCCATCACTATCAGCACGTGTTTGCTTATATTGATGAGAATCTGAATATTAAGATACATATAAGGGTACCTGGACATTCACAATTGAAAGAGATAAGAATCCAAACCTTAGCAAATACAATTGTAAGGCTTCCTACAAGGCAAAGAAGTTCCGAGAATGCCATAGCCTGTAAGAAAAGATCACTGAAATAAGAATAAAGGAAGATAAATATATCAGTAATATTTGCCAAGGATCAGGTAGGAAGAGTGAAACAACTTACACCCCGTCTCCCAAAACGATCTGCTATCCGTCCACTTACTATTGCACCCATCATTGCTCCAATTGTCAATATTGATCCAAAGACTGAATACTGTCTTGACAGGTGATAAAAGTGGTTGATTAAGAGAAAAAGGAAATATAACAGTTCACTGAGAATATGAATCCTGTCCACTTACTACTGCACCCATCATTGCTCCAATTATAGCAGAATAACTCCCTCCATTATGTATCCAAAACATACCTTGTTTATTGCAAACAACTAATCTTGAGTCATGAGAAGGTCATTTCTATTGAGCAATTAATACAAATTATCTTTCCAATACAGATTTTTAGTTTCTTTAGACCTATGTTACCTAAACTCGGGTAATTCCACTGCATTGCTGTTCGACATTGGAACATCTTGAAGAGTCAAACTAGGCAATTTTATGAAAATACAAGAAATCTTGGTTTTCATCCATAACAGTCATGTTAGAGTGCAAGGTTTTGACTTGAGTACTTGAGAATATATGAAAGTTTAAGGAAATTACATTTAGCCATAATAGGAAAAAAAAAAATTGTAAGTATATAAACAGATAAAAAGATGATGCAGACCTGTGCCAAAGTTAAGTCTAGGTCAGAGATCATTCCAGATTCAGCAGGTGATGAAAATCCCACCTGCAATTAATCATTTCTCCCTCAATACAATAATTTTATAATTCTGTCTCAAATACACAAGATTGCAAATAAACCAAGTCATTTTCATTGCTATAATAATACAAAATAAAAAAACAAACTTCACACAACAAAACCAAAGCTAGTACAACTGTACAAATCATAATACCCAAAATATAAGCATCTTAATAAAATAGAAAAAATGATGAAAAACTAATGTAAGTGGAATATACAAGCATATACTTACGAGGCAGACCCAGGCAATCAGCCTGATTGACGAAATTTTGTCAATCAGCCGCTGATGTGGGCCAGGCACCGTCCTTTTTATTGTTATTATATTCACTCGTACGGTTTGTGGTAACGGCTGAAAAATGGCCGTTAGTAACAGTGAAATCGACGTCGTTACATGAATCTTTCAAGTCTAAAAACATTTTTTAAAACAAAAGCATTTCTCCTCGATCGCCAAATTCATCTCAAATAGCAATAAAATCGACGGACATGAATCTGCGTCTGGCCTGTAAATCGACGAACAGTGATTTTTTAAAACTTACAGTGATTTTTAAGCAATGAATAAATTACATATTAAGCACAAGACATCCATAAACTAACTTACAGTGATTTGCGTCCGACCTATAAATCGACGAACAAGAATGGTTGTCTGGTAAATCAAAGAACAAGAATTGCTAGTCTTGCTTCGCCATTGATAATACACCGTCTTGCTATTCTGAATTAGTATTTACCAATCAAAATTGGTCGGAATTGATAATACACCGTCTGAATATTATTCCTTACAGTATTATTTACCATTCACAATTGGTCTAAAAATTAAGGAATTTGCTCATCAATTTCTGGGAGAAGATGATAGCTCAGGGCCCTCTCAGTTAAGGTTTCAAGTTTGGGAAAGTGAGTTTACAATTTGAGAAAGTGACGAAAACTCACGGAAGTGTAACGTTTTGACTTACGAAGCCGTTAGTCAACAAATCCCCAACCAAGTTATTGTTTAAACAACATCAGCGTAAAGTTACATATTTACCCCATACATAAACGTGCAAAAGACGGATATACCCCCTGATTTACAACCCTCGTCAATCAGGCTGATGAACTTAGATTTCCTCTATACTTACAGAAGCACCAAAGACAAAGGAACCAGAAATAGCAACCAAAGTACTCAGTATTACAGCTGCAGTTGCTTCTGCTGCTGCTGTCGGCTGCGGCGGGCCGTTTTCTCTGTTACTGTCCAGCAAAGGAGAGGATAACATTGATATTTGGTGTTGATTTTCCATGGTTTGACTCTCCATTGTTTTTTTTTTTTTTTCCTGGGAGATGACAAAGTTAATCTACTACCAATCAGAGCATATTTATTTTTTGAATTGGTGGTGTAGAACAAAGAAATCCAGACAAAATAGTGGTTCAACTGAATTAAATTAATAGATTGTAAATTTGTAATACAAAAAAAATTCCGATGCCGGGAATCGAACCCGGGTCTCCTGGGTGAAAGCCAGATATCCTAACCGCTGGACGACATCGGATTTATTGAAAATTAGGCCAATAGTAATGTTATCGTAATGGTAAGAAAATAAGGTGAACTAATCAGAACTTCTTAGATCTTATTAAAACTTATCAGAACTTAACTGAACTTATTTGATTTTATTACACCTGATATTAGTGAAAATAAGGTGAACAGAACAGACCCTAATACTCCGTACTAAACTAGAACTGGATTTCTTTTGTTTTGTAGCAAGGATGATGGTGGGGTTGGTTTTGTGAAGAGAACATCTTACATTGTCTTAGTTATGTGGAATAATCAATGGGTTTAATGGGTAATATGTATATACTTAAAAAATTTAATTATTTTTTTAGAGAGCTACAAGGACGAGTAATGAGGAACCTTGTTGAACTAGCACTTCCCATCACATGTTAAGCCAATCTAACTATGCAAGTTAACGCTTAAGAAGAATAAACGGGAGGTAAGGGATTCTCCCTATATTCAAGTAAATGGAGTTGGTGAGGCTTGAACTTGTGACCTTTATCCTTAAAAGTTCAACTCGCTTACCAATAAACGTATTACTACACCAAGAAACTACTTATATTGGTAAGTGAGTGTAACTTTTGAGAATAGACGTATTACTATACCAATTCTTTATACGTAGTATATAAATCTACTACTTTGACTTTTTTTTTTTGCTGTTTACTAATATATGTTTAAATTGTAGTTGGATTAATCTTAATGTGATTTGATAGCAAGATTAACTTTATATTATTTTTAAATAATAAGGATTAAATATATCAACAATCAGTATTGTAAAATGACATATTGACAAGCATATCAATTAAATTGATGCATTTTAAATGAATACATGGAGTATTTGCTATACCATTATTATTGCTCTTCGTAAATCTTGTAGTTTACGTAATTATATGTACTTGAACTAAAAAAATATTGAGTATCATATACTTATATGTACTCCATTCTTTTTGGCTTTACTAACTTTGTTTTATTAAATTTTAGTTATATCTCATTTATTATCTTAGATCCTTTCCACTTATCTCACAATCACAACATTTATGTTCTTCAACATTGCCCGAAAGTGCAAGGCCTTAATTGCTAGACAAAGATGGAAAGTCACAATCAGAAACTGTTACAGGGAATCCAATAATTCCAATTGGTTGGTGAACTACGGGGTTACCAAATGGAGCAGTCATTGATCATTTTTGAGGCGATTCCGAAGGATTTTCAAAATGTCCATTTTATTGGAGGATCTAAGAGGTAGAGCGATTTTGAGGAGGGTGGCTAGGATTGAGTAGTTGTAGTTGTTGCTTTTTTTTTTTTTTTTTTTTTTCATTTTGTAATTTATCTAGGCCCCACGATTCCACACACAGGGAACAAAAAAAAATCACAATATTTATCAACATTTATACTCATTTATTATCTGAGAGTGAGGGATAACTAAAGTGGTTAGAGCTTCTCTCTCGTTTTCCAGAGATTGTGTGAAACCTTAAATACTGGTTAAAATTATCCTTAATAAACTTAGAAAACTTTACTTTTCAAAAAAAAAAAAAAAAAAACTTAGAAAACTTTAAATTTATAAGCTTTTTTGCACTAAACATACAAAAAAAAGACGTAAAAATAACGTTACAATATAGTTTTTCCAATACTTTTACTGTGTTTTCCTAAACTTTATAAAAAATTTAGTATTCTTTTTTAAAAAATTCTTAAATCGGTCAAGGTTCGGTCCGGTCTTCAATTATTAAAATTCTAATTTTTGATCTTCGGTCCAATCTGGGTCAGTCCGATCCGGTCCGGTCCGATCTTGGACCAATGAACAGCCCTACTAAATTACTTGCAATTCAAAAAGTTCCGATGCCGGGAATCGAACCCGGGTCTCCTGGGTGAAAGCCAGATATCCTAACCGCTGGACGACATCGGATTTGTTGAACACTAAGCATACCACTAATTATAAGTATACACCTCTGTTCATCTTTGACATAAGAGCTGATGTAGTGATGTTGAATTGTTGATGCAAGATGAGGGTATAATAATTGTTGTCCGGCACCAGTTTTAAAGTAACATCAGAGTAAAAACGTTAATGCTCATAAGCATGAAAGATGTGCCATTCAGCCATCGTGCATTTGTGTAAACTCAATTAGCCCAACTATGACAGCTAATATGGTGATGAAGGCCAAATAGAGACTATTTCGTGTTCCTACTCAATAGAAATTATACTGTCGAAGGAATGACAGACAAATTATTGAGATCTACATTTGAATGGAACGAAGAATGTTCGCTTTGTATACAACAATATCAACATACAGCATAGAGGATTGATTGCAGATGAATTATGAAATTCAAGCTGCAGTTGACACCACTTGCAGAATGCTACTAAGCCAAATAATAGTATGTTAACCATCAAAAGTGACAGTCTTCGAAATTCATCCCTGCATAGAACCTGCATAAGAGCCATAGATATAATCCCTATGCTGCCCAAAAATCCTGTATCAAATCGCGACTTTGCTACCAATAATCCTGTATCAAATCGCGACTGACTGCAAGATTGTGAGTAATCAACTAACCAGTAGATTTAAAAATATTAGTGCATATGAATTTGGAGCCTTTAAATTTAGTCATAGTACATTAATTCTCAAATTTTCTTATTCTATCTCCTTAATTACCATCCTGTAAAATTAATTACTCATCCATTATACACTCAAGAACACGATGCACACCATTGTCAATCTAATAAGAACTTGTAAACAAAATACATCAATCGAAACAAGGACAACAAAAACAATTCCGGTGAGGTAGTAAATAAACCTGATCATATATATCAATTTATATATAAACATGTTCAAAATTGTTTCATTAATAAACTAAAAATCTCGAGAAATACAAATCTCCTTCCAACAAAAAAAAATCCCCAAAAGAAAAAAAAAAAAACCCTAGAATTGCAATTCTTCAGTGCCGGAGACAGAAACACCAGTCTTTTTAACAGAATCAAAAAGAGGAATAACAAGCTTGCGATGATGATGAGGGCGAGAAAGCTCTTCATGAATATCAATTTCAACAAAAGAAACCCCAATATCCTTCAATCGAAACCCTAATTTCTCACCAACACGAGATGCGATACGAGCGTCCCAGTAATTCTGCGATCGAGGAAATCGATTGAGATTGGTGCGATAATGGGAGATGAATTCTTGCTCGGAGGAAGAAGCCATGGCAATGATGGAATCCGTCGCCGGGTTAGTCACCTGAGCTGAGATTTTCCGGCAACTCACGAGTAATCGGAGGAGATGTTGCGGGGTTCTTGCGGTAGACATTTGAAATTTTTGGTGGGGTCCACTGGGGCTGGGAGATTCGGGATACAAAGGAAAGAGATGGAATTGCAATTATGAAATTAGGTAAAAGTGGGTGGTGAGTTGAAGAGGGGAATCGATCTCGGGTGGCACGATGAAAACAATGTTGCCACGACCACGAATCACCATATGAGGAGCATAGCTGTATAGGAGGAGGTTTAAGTTAATCTCTAAATCTCAATATATCTCCTCTCACAATTTATGTATTTGTTTTGTTTTATTAAATAAAAATTAAATATTTAAAAAATAAAAGATTAAAATTATGTTGTGAAAAGAGATATATTTACAAGTTTATCTTGCGGTAAATATAAACTTGGATTATCTCAAAAAACAAAACTTGGATTATCTCATAGCTTGGAAAAAAAATTCCTCAAAAAAAAAAAAAAAAAAATTATCAAATGGTAATTGGAAGTGGTAACTTGCAACAAAATTTAAAATTTTAAAAGGTGGTTATATGCAAAAAAAAAAAAAAAAAAAAAAAAAAAAGTGTTTTTTTGCAATTTTTTTTTTGTTTTTTTTAATATGATAAGAGCAACTACAATGGTTAGCTAATTTATATAATAGCTTGGCTTGCCACATCACCTTCTTAAGCTACAACAATTCAAGCTATTTGTTGCTCCAACGGTTAAGCTAGTTGTAAATTAATTTATTTTTAAATTTATAATATTTTTTTATCTAATAAATATTTGCCAAGCTAATTAGCTTTACAAAGCTAATTTGCTTGCCAAAGCTAATCAACAAGATGTGCAACAATGGTGTAGCTACTAGCTTAAAATTTTTAATATTTGCAAGCTAGTCCCTTTTCTCAGCCATTGGAGTTGCTCTAATATTCATTTTTAATACATTATAAAATTTTATGGTCAAAGCGTATATAAGTAGTGCAAAATGTCAAACCGTGTCAATTATGAGATAGTATGAGGTTTGTCCTAGTAAACTTGTAACATTATGCTTGCCCTCTAGAGTTTTAGTGGTTTCTGCATGACCACTGTCACTCTGTGATAATAGTTGGAGAAATTACTTTTGTAAGAGTGAGAGTGAGTGAGACTGTGAGAGAGAGACCACCCTAGTCATTATTACTACTCTAAAAAAACTAGCTAAATGCTTAAGTTTATTAATTTGTGCACGCTTTGACAACATCAACATCGCTAGTCTTATATATAGCTGCAACTTGTACATGCATGATACACAACTGAAATTTTCAAATTTACAAGATTGATGAAGGTATAAGCTACTGCATACCTAAACACAACCACATTTGGCGAACTTTTGCTACAACAATGGTTTTGTATTACAGGCTACGTCCATAACCGGCCCCTTATAAATTATTAGCTCTTGTATTTCCTCTAATGTTCGGCCCTTTGTCTCTGGGACCAGCTTTGCGATAAATATCACAGAGATTGCATTAACACTTGTAAACACCAAGAACGTGCCTGAAAGGAAAATCAATTAATCGTGTTATTTTGTTAATCCAATGAACTATTTACACTTAACAACAATAGGAAAAGAGAGGAAGAAAGATATCTACCCGAAGAGCTCCATTGCATCATAAAAATGAATGTGTAGGTAACGATCCAGGAACTTGTGCTGCTGACTACAGTTGCTAAGGTTCCGGCTGCCCCTTTTATGTTTATAGGGAATACCTGAGGACAAATAGTACTTATTACGTTTGTTTTAAGAAAATGTGATAAAAACTAATTAAGAATGCTACCTCAATGAAAATTCACTTACCTCTGACATTATAACACATGGTATCCCTCCCATTCCTATTGGAAAAGACGCAGAAAAAATCTGGAGTAAAACACGCTAAGGATTAAGATGTACTCTGTATATATTAACTGTATAGATTTAGTGTCACAGATTGAGGGGAAATATGAAATTAAGGAAAGTATTTTCTGAAGAGTCTGTTTGCCTATCTAGTTAGGCAACTATTAGGAGACGAAATGCCTAAAATGTGTCTTATGCAGTAGTTATGCTTAAGAGTGTAGCCGTGTAGGCAATCAGCTTGATAGTGGAAGGAAAGACTGTACCAATATTCCGACAAGGGCAAGATAGGGGCCGGTATCCATCATCAAACCATGTGCCTGATCAGCAAACACATTTATGTCAGAAAGGGATCAGAAAGCCGGGTCTAGGAGACACTGAACTACTTAAGTTCATATCAAAGTAGAAATTGTGCACCAATATGCTTGTGAGTATGGAACATACCTTAAGCAAGAAAGATAATGCCACCAAGAAGCAGGCTACGCCCATCCCTCCTGCAGAAAACTACGAACACTCAAAACATTACATTACATGTTGTCTTCTGCGATTAACCAATTTGTACACCAAACAAAACAATTTAGTGTAAGGCTTACTCAGATGGATTGATAGCTTACCAGCAACAGTGGCCGTCTTCCATATTTATCCATAAAAATTACACACAGCGCAAATGGTGGCAGCTGCAGAGAAATTGTGGTTGTAGTTTTAAGAGAAAAGTTAGAGAAGAACTCTGAAATCAGAAACCAGATATCAGAATTTTTTTGTTATTGTATAAAAGTACAGAGTATATGATTAAAACCTGGATAAGTCCCATAGCTATAGTTCCAATATTTCCTGGAACTCCTGGAAAAATTATACACAAAAAAATGTCAGTAAGCGATCAACTGTATGATATATTTTCCAATAGCTGCTGCGACTGACTTACCAGCCGATTCAAAGATAGCAGATGCGTAATACAAAATCCCCTGTGTCCCCCCAAATCCTCCTAGGGCCATGAGTCCAAGGGTTACCTAAAAATAATTTAAATGTATACTTCATACTATGTAGTACAAGAAACTGAAATTCATCATAGAGGAATTGAAGTTACTTAGTTACTATACGGAAAGTATTATTTTGTTAATGTGTGGGGCTTACAGTGAGTGGATAAGCATATTTCATCTGGAACACATCCAAGAATTTTTCTGAGATGTTTTCAACAGCTTCAGCATATTCCTGTAAGACAATCAAATAGGTCTTAGATTCAACAAGACAACAACTCATAGTACGATAATTTCACTTAGCATAAGAAGGCCAGTGGCCTATATATTACTTTGATATCAGCTGCTTCTTCAGATATATCAGTGTGTTGTCCCCTAAGACGTTTCAAAGCTGCTTCAAAATCATCTACAGAACTGGCCGTCACCTGTAAAATACGGATTCAACATCATCCAAGACATTAGTACTTTATTTTGCTGCCATAAATAGTTCTGTTGTCTGTCAGAAAATATTATCACATGAACTATTTTAGGATGTTTGAATTAAGTCGTTACATTCCTAAGATACTAATGGTTTGTGATTAACTTTCTTATGAAGGGTGTTGTGTAAAATTGCGTCGTATAGTATCCTCAGCTAGGTATGAAATTGTATGGTTCATGAGAAATTATCTAGGACAAGGGTATCTTTGTGTTCTGTTTTTCTTCTTTCAGTCTTTATAAGTTATAACATCCTAAGGAAATCATGGTTTAACTTACCAACCACCTAGGAGACTCTGGAATGAAGAATATTCCCAAAATTTGTATCATGCACGGAATAGTACCTAAAAAATGTTAAACCAAATTATTTTGGCGAGCCTAAAATGGCTAAAAACAAACTATGTAAGGTTTAGTATGAAAATCAAAATGATTACCAATCTTCTACCAAATAAAAAATGATTACCCATCAAAGCTAAGCTGCGCCAGCTAGTTATAAGCCCAACAAGGAAAGCCGCCGCTATTCCACAGCACATCAGGAACTACATAGTACAGGGATAAAGTGCAAGGTCAAAACACTCCTAGAACTTGTATAGAATACAACTCGAGTATCCCTAAAATATGAGTTACCTGATGGAGAAGCCCTAATCCCCCTCGAATATTCTTTGGTGCTATTTCTGCAACGTATACAGGAATCTGCATCACAAGCATTTACTGTTATTATTATTTTGTTACTTATATTTTCTTTTAGGAAAAGATAATAAGCAGAAAGAAGAAATTACGGTGTAAGTCATGATCCCATTTGCAAAACCAAGAGCTAGTCTACCAATATAAAGGGATATTGAATCCTGTCACGATATACACAAGGTAAGGAAAAGATTATAACATTGATAACTGATAAGATAGTGTACTCGAAGTATTGACCAAAATTTGAATGTAACAAGATTAAAACCTGTGAATATGCTATAGAAAGCCAACCAGCAAGGCAGAGTATACTTGAAAGCCCCATAGCCTGCATCAAAATAGCCGAAGTTGAACTATAACCATGCACTTTGAATCTTTTGAGTACTAAGTCATCAAACTAGGAATAAATCAAAACTTACTCCACGACGACCAGTTAAATCGCTTAGTTTTCCACATACTGTTGCACCTAACAGTCCTCCGGCTGTCAAAAGTGATCCAAAGAGTGAATACTGCAAAATGCACACCAAGTAGAGCCAATATTCATTTGATAGAATGAGTTATGGAAACTTTTATTTGAGATGGCAAGCAATTAGGCCTATTTACATCAAGATTTGTCGCGTCTTTGGCTGTTATCATAATGTTGAAAATAATCTCTTTAAACTCAAGATATTTGTCTTGAAAGAAAGGTGTCAAGTGGCTCAAAAATTTGACAAAACTTTATTGATTGGAGGTACTGATAGAGGACCAACTCAACCAAGCGGTGAGACCCAGGAATATGTTTAATACTCTATCAGGTACAAAAAATTCGAAACGATATCATCTGCATATTGGTTCCAAAAAACCCCATATGATGTACTTCATTTCAAGATTTTATTTCAATTTTGACAACCCATTTTACTACATTACTCCTCTAGTCCTCTTACCCCCAATCCCAAGGCCTAAGGGCCGCTCTAAAATTCTAAATCAATAACTACTCTTGTCATTAGTAACAATAGCAAATATTCATCTGTATTTATAGATCTCATGTTAATTGGTACAAACATTGTCTTGATCCACATTTTTCTTACACTTACCTACTCATTAATTACACTGTCTCGGACATTCATCACCCTTTTTCCCCTTACACTCACCCACCTAATTAACTACTCATCTATCCTCTCCATCCACAAATAACCTTCATGTTAAACTTGGACATGCATGGTTTCAAAAAATAAAATAAAATAAAATAAAATAAATTGGACATGCAAATTATAAAATTTAGGGTGAGGCGTGTGAATGCGAGATTAAAAAAATAGTTGAGGGATCCACATCAAATATATATATTCCGTTATACTACCTCCGTTAAGTTTTATTTGCAACTTTGGAATATTTTATATCTCACAAATAATACCCCAAAGTTGCAAATAAAACTTAACGAAGGTAGTATTTTTTACGAACATCTTAAAATAAAATATACGAAGATTATTTGTGGACTGAGTATATTTTTTAATCTTTGTGCTTTTTTGTTTTTTTAATTTTTTTTTTTTTTTTTTTTTTAGGAAAAATCTTTGTACTCTGTCTCTGTAATTTGTTATGAATTGTACTTCACCCCCCAAAAAAAAAAAAAAAAAAAACGCTCATGTCTAGGGAATATAAAATGTGTACCCAAATTTTAAAATAGATTAATTATGGACGGAGAAAATATCATATCATAATACGATGATTTCGATCCCAAAACAGAGTTTAAATATCAGAAAAGGGTAAAGTATAAGAAATAGACAACGAAGAACTAACCTCCGCTGTAGAAAGGTGCAAGTCTTTGATGATTGCAAAGTGAACAGGAGAGGAATATCCTCCCTACACCAACAACAAATTGCTAAATTAATTAGCCCACACATTAGGGATTAATGCACCAACTAAACACATTTACACAATACCTAAATTAAATTACATAATGCAACATAAACACGGAGTTCCAATTTAGTGCTACATTTAATTAAACATATGCTAATTATATTAGTAAATGATGAATTGACAGAAAACCTTTCAAAGAGTCGGTCGAATATGTTGTTGCATTTGCATGATACTTATTATTACACATATATCTCTTGACCTCAAAATTCAAAATTCAAAATTTAATATCAAACTTCCTCGGTTATTTTTAGTTGCAACAATTTGATTTTTACACCATTCATGTGTTTTACTTCGATTAGATTTGACAATTAACGACTCACGACATGAATCGGTAAACGTGAAAAGAGAGTGTTGCCACTACAAAAAAAACAGAGGAAGTATAAGTTAAGTTAAACAATCCGCATTATCGGATCAACTCAAAATAAACTCAATCCAAACGACTCATTTCCCTCCTCTATGAACGGATAAACATTTTGAGTATATGCTCTTAAACTCATAATTAACATGCAAAAATTCCAAATGTAACGCTTGAATTATATCATAAGATAAAAATTATGATTAAAAATTAAGTAAATAAAACTTACAGCAAAACCACAAGTGAAAGAACCAGAAACAGCAATGAAGATACTGAAAAAGAGAGCAAAAGTTACACCACCCTCGCATTTTCCGCCAGCCGTTGATTCAAATTCTTCATGAATTTCAATCAACGGTTGTTCTTTCTCTTCCATTTGGTTCGTTTTCCACTCCATATTATACGTCAATTTGTTTGATGAATGATGATATAATAATATTTATATAAGAGATGATTTATACCTTTTATAAATGTGTGAACTGTGAAGTGTATCAGTATTGATAACACCCCTTTTTTGGTTTTTTGATAGTACTAATAAAGAGCAAGCATAATCAAAATAGATTTCCTAGATTTGAGCTTATTAACCAACAATGATATCTACTAATAAGTTGTTTGATGGAATATAAAAACCAATTCTTAGTTTTAATATATATATAACCATCCATTTAATTTTTTGATTATGTTGGTCCTTTATTAGTTAATACATTCACATTATTTTTATATTGTTTATTCTAAAATTTTGACATGTGTCTATATAGTTACAAATTTTAGTTAATTGTTTCATTTGTTTATAGCATATTTTTTTGAGGGAAAATAGTAGTTAATTACAAGTATGCCCATATGAATCATATAATAAGCCAAAAAGTGAGTGATGAAGGGGCAAAACTTTGCTTCCCTTAAAATGGTAAAAAATAAGGATATCTCTTCCTCTTCTTGTTTGATCTAATACTTGTATTCACTAATCTATAACCCTTATAAAATATGCAAAAGAAACTACTATTCTTATGAATAGTTCCATGTGGTGCTATTACAAAGACACCCTTGCATTTATTGAATTGCCGAAATTGCCCTTCCTTAGCTATATGTGCATTTGCTTGCCATGTGTAGCAGAGGAGACAGCTGGTCTTCGTATACTTCTTTGGTTGCCAGCTAAGGTGTCCTTGTTTCTTGTAGGAATTGCTTTCCAAGGATCGTTTGGTTGTATGCTGTGGTGTTAGCTTTGGGTCTTCTCTTTTGCTGGTTGGGTTTTCGTGTTGTTGGTCTGAATGATGAGGTTTGGAGGGGAAATGTTTGGTTTGGCATGCTGTTCAAGAGTGACTGGTATGGTTTTTTTTCTCTTTTTCTTGTTGAAATTGTTGGCTCTCAGCTTTGCTTCGGTTGCATGTTAGCTTAGGAGGCTTTGTTTCGGTTGCATGTTAGCTTAGGAAGCTTTGCTTCGGTTGTATGTTAGCTTAGGACTAGAATTGGTGTTTGGTTTTTCTAGGAATGGACTGCCTTACTTGGGCACTACTTCAGTGTCCTGTTATAGGAATTAAAAAAAGACTTGGGGATGACTTTGTTGTACTTGGTTTCTGGGGTTTATCAATGGCGGTGGACTGTTTCCCCATGGTCTATATATAGTTTAGCTGGATTCTCATTTTTTTGGATGTGGGTGACCTTAGTTTCCTGTGCTGAAGTCTTTCTTTCGGAGGTTGTTCTTTGTTGGCTTGACATTATATTACCTGCTGTGCATTTTATATAGGTGTATGTGGATTGTATTTCGGATCTACTGACAAATTGAACTTTATAGATTCTCGTTGTCTGTATATGATTGTACTTCGGATTTGCTGCTAAATTGAACCTTAGATTCAGAATAGCTAATTACATAGAGTTGCAATGTGTTTTCCAGTGTCATTGGTGCTTTCATCCTTATAGCACTGGATTGGCATGTGGTGTTGATTTAAAAATTGTTGTGTTATTTGGAGTGGTAACAAATGAAGTGTGAATTTGGGATTCAAAAATGGGTGGCATATCAACTGCTTGTTGGATAATAACTTTAAAAATTCTTATTTTTGCTTTTTGTTGGGTTACAGGATTGCTGATAGAATTTTTTGTGCTTCTGTTGCTGGGCCTTGGTCTATTTTGGTGTGTTTGGAAAACTTTTCAAGGTAATTCTTGTTCCTCAGAAGTTGTTCTGTGGCTTTGGAGTTCTTTTTTAATGCTATGTTGTTTTGTTCTGATTTTCTTGGTCTTGATTAGCTGCAATTATTACATTGTTTTATGCATCTTTTTTACCTGTGATGGTTTGGTACATCGTGTGTGGTATTTGGTGTGTAATTTTATGTACTTTCAGCTTATTATAGTATTTGTGGAATTGGTAAGAGAGGTGGTCTTGGTGATTGATTGTTTGTTTTTTTTTTCTCATTTGTTGTGAAGGGATATTGAAGTAGTTTGTGGGTAGGTTATTCTATTGATGTAGACTTGGAAAATCTAGGCTGTACATGGGTGTTCGGAGAAAAGTAAGGGTATTATGTATAGGATTTTTGTGTTTTAGTTTGGGAATTTTTTTAGGTTAGTATAAAAACGGAACGAACTCTATCTGCCTTTTGGTTCGTCTTTTGGATAGGGTCCAGTTGTCTTCCTTGGAAGAAGAATGAGTGTTTTGCTCTTCATGGTTTTTGTCCTGAGCATTGATTTTGCCATTACAGGTTATGGCTAGACGATCAAACAGAGTTTGTGTTCTTTTTCAGCCTATTTTGGAAAAGGTAGTTGCTTGGTTGCAGTTTCCATCTCCGGTATATGGATTTATAGATGCTGCTAAGAATAATGTCTTTGTGCGGGTGAGTAGGCCAAACTCCCGTAGAAAGTTTATCTTCTATGGTGGAGATGCTGCTACGGTTGAAGAGTCTCGTGAAAGAGCAGCTCAGAAGGCTGTGCAAAGATTAGTCTGCCGGTTTAATGTTCGAGTGTCTGATTTCACGTATGAGCGTATGAAGATGTATCGCTTGTGTGTGAAAATGTATAAGAATTTGTGTGCTGAGTTGGTACAGGACAGGGAAGACTTGAGTCGCATTCGTGCAGAATGCAGCACACGAGAGGATGCATCGTTCCATGATATTCATGTTGGACTTGATTTCGTGCAGTTTCTGGGAGTATTAGTTAGGAAGACTGGTGTAGCTGCCACTGGCATTGAGACCACTAAGCTAGAAGGACATGGCTACATGTCCTGGTTGATGGTCACTTGTCCACATAGTAGTATTGGAATGGAGTGCATCTTCAGTGATCCTTGTCCTGAAAGGGATCTTGCTGAACAGCGAGTTGCCAAGAAGGCATGTTTTTTTATATCTTCTGTGCTTAATTTAGATATTGTCGATGTCAATTATGGTGCTGCTGCGAAGCTAAGTGCAGAATGTTCCTTGATTAGGGAAAGGTATCTGGTTTTGAAAAGCCATGTTCAGTGTTTGCAAGGGAGTTCTAGCCAATCTGAGGGTGTTACCTCTTTGGTTAGTGATGGATGTGCGACACCGACTGCTGAGGGAAACCAAATTCCGGTCCTTTCTCTTCCGCCAAGTCTTCCAGCCAAGCGTACTGTTGATAGAAAAGAGCTGCCTGCAAGTGCTGTTGGAGTCCATGTTTCTGATCAGCTTGTTACTAGCTTGATTGAATTCGCTAATGGTCGCAAATGTCCTAGGGTTGAATAGGCAAGTGTAGCGAACGTAGCTGACTTTAGGTGTAGAGGCTTTATGGTATGTAAGTAGATGGTAGTGCTGTCTCAGTGATGTAGTTGCTTTGTAGCTCGATTTGTCCTACTATTAATGTCTGTTTAAGGATGCAAGAAATAGGCAGCATTATGTACCTTTTGGTTTTTTCTGATGTACTGAATCGAAATACTTTGATGTACTGCCTGTTATGGCTTTTAAAATAATGAAAGCAGTTGGTGTTTGTAGTATGCCTTGTGTTTTTACATGTTGCGTTGGTTACCTCTTTTTTTTTTTTTTTGTAATCGTTGAGAAACCGCCTTTCTTTATTGATTTTGATGTACTGGCTGTTATGATTTTCTTAATAATGGAAGTAGTTGGTGTTTGTAGTATGCATTGTGTTTTCTTGTAGACGTTTAAGGAGATGCCTTTGTTTATCACTTTTTTTCCTTGTCTGGTTTCTGATCCGAAAACTAATACAGGTCTTGTCTGCGGAAGGTGTTGCGAAACTCTGTACCCTTCCTGTTTTGATATTCTCTTCTACGGCTATGACAATGGGTACTGTCTTTGTTAGAAAAGTTTGTGCTGTACTCTGTTTGATACAGCTGAGTTCTGAATTGTCTGTTCTTTTGGCTGCTTTACTTTATTATTTGCTAGACTGCCGTTATGGCATACCGCAGCTATCTAAAAAAAGATGCAGTAGACTGAATAAGGCTGCACAAAGGACGTCACAATCGGCATTTGCTAGGTATGCATAGCTATAAGAGGTTGGTTTGTTAGGATGAGTGGCTGTTGCGTTTGGAATCAGTTTATTAATGAGCCTGCCTTTAAATGTAGCCCATGCTCATCAGCAAATCAGTTAGCTCTTGCACAGCCTCCACAGCGCTGTACATCAAAGAGGAGGAAATGTATGCAGGAAATGGCTATGCCAAATTCCAATAGGTATACTGTATTCGTTGTCTAGCTGCTATTATGTTTATCTTTGTTGTATTGATGAATGATTTTTCCTTTTTCCCTGCTATTGGCTGTATCTTTGGATTGATGCAATCCTAGGGGTGCTTATTCAGTCTTTGCGTTATAGATATCATAATAGAATATGTGTTTCGTGCAGTGTTCTAGAGGCAGGAATAGGTGTCCTTTCTAAGAAACGGAAAGCAACATCTGCTGTGCGAGGTAACTGATTTTGTCAGTTTTAAGAGTGTTCTCTTATGGCTTAGCATCTTACAAGTCTCCCTTTTTTGGTTGGCTTTTTTTTTAGAAAAAAAAAAAATTTCATTTTAAATTTCCATTTTGTGTGTGTGTGTGTGTGTGTGTGTGTGCTGTGTAGCATTAGATATTCTTGGTGCTGCTATGGATCAGCAGTTGCCAGCGGAGCCTTTCAAACTGTCTATGCCTTCTTCATGTGGCAAATGCGGTGCAAAAAAATTTATGTTTGAATCCTTGCACTTCTGCTGCGGGAATGGAGACATCACGATTGCTGATACTGAGTACCCCTCTGAACTTATTTATTTATTTACTTCGAAGGATGAAGGCGCTGTGCATTTTAGAAAGTATGCTAGGCTGTATAACAACCTGTTCGCATTTAGTTCCCTTGGGGGCCATTATTATGCAAACACGTACAAAGGGATTTATCTTTTTAAGTTGCACGGGCAAATGTATCATTTTGTCCCAGATTTATTACCTGACGATGACAATCCGAAATATCTTCAATTATATTTTTATGATGGTCAAGATGAATCAGAAAATAGGGTTGGCTGTTTTCCTGAAATAAGAGAAGATATAGTAAGCATTCTTATGCAGATATCTGAACAAAATCCCTATGCTGTATTCTTCCGAAATTTAAGGGACAGGGTCATTCATGCAGATACAAGAATTATTTTAAATCAAGCCCCGGTTCTTGATCAGCGTGTTTATAATGCTCCTGCTGTTGATGAAGTTGCTGCAATCTGGCCGGAGAGTGCTTCATCTAGCCAAAGCCTAGGTCCTCATATATTAGTTAGTGGACGCTCTGATGAATCTCACCGAATATATCATAGTTATGGCTGCTATGATCCGCTTCAGTATCCTTTGTTATTTCCTCGTGGTGAATGTGGGTGGACTCAAGGGCTTAAAAAAAATTCTCACCCGTCTCGGACCACGGCAGATTTTGTCCCAGATCCTGTAATGTCTTGTGCTGTTCATACTGCAGCAGATTTATTGGAACAGGAAGAAACCCGTATAGATTCTAAAACTTATTCTTCGTACTTTATATTAGGTGCCTTTCTACTGTTGTCCTCTTTAATTATTATCCTTTGGTATCTTAATTGCAGGTGCAAAAAGAAGGAACACTAGAGCTGATAAGTTTATTTCTGCTAGAGAGTATTATGCTTACAGACTGCAAATCAGGCCTAATAATATGTTGTTGCGAGCAGGTAGGTGTTTTCAGCAGTACATAGTGGATATGTATGTGAAGATAGAAAATACAAGGCTTGATTATTTCCGAAATAATCAGGACACCATAAGAGCTGATCTATATAAAGGTATTCTTGATTCACTAGATTCAGGGGAGACTCTTGGACAAAATGTTGGTCGTAGAGTTATACTACCTCCTACTTATATCGGTGGTCCTCGGGATATGAAGAAGCGGTATTTAAATGCTATGGCTCTGGTACAGAGATTTGGGAAGCCAGATCTTTTCGTAACAGTAACTTGTAATGCTAATTGGCCTGAAATAAAGGCTGAGCTAGCTGTTGGTGAGACGGCACAAGATAGACCTGATTTGGTTGCTAGGATTTTTAGAGCAAAATTGCTAGCCTTGAAAAAGGAAATCATGGAGAATAAGATTTTCGGGGAAGTTGCTGCAATGGTGTATGTGGTCGAGTTTCAGAAAAGAGGGTTACCACATGCTCATTTTCTCATTATTCTGAAACCTGCATATAAGCTTAAGTGCCCTGCTGACTATGATCGATTTGTTTGTGCTGAAATACCTGCCAAGACCAATGCCACCCTGAGAAGAATTGTATTGGGGCATATGATGCACGGTCCTTGTGGCATGCTAAATCCGGATTGTCCGTGTATGAAGAAAGCTGGTGTGAAGCGTAGTTGTAAGAACAAATACCCTAAGCAATTTTGCAATGAAACAACAAACAATAAGGATGGATATCCTATCTACCGCAGGAGAGACACTAGAGAGCAAGTCACCATAAGAAATGCACAACTAAACAATCAGTGGGTAATTCCCTATAACCCTTATCTATCGATGCTATTTGATTGCCACTTGAATGTTGAAGTGTGTTCGACCATTAAGGCAGTAAAGTATCTTTACAAGTATGTCTATAAGGGTCATGATAGGATTTCCTATAATGTTGTTGCTTCTGATGGTGAAACTGTAGATGAAATTCATCGATATCAATCGGGTAGATGGGTATCTCCTTGTGAAGCTGCATGGAGAATATTCAGCTTTGACCTATTCGAAATGTATCCTTCTGTTTTGCCTTTACAGGTCCATTTGCCAGACATGCAGACTGTTCATGTGCATCCACATGAAAGGCTACTGTCTGTTGTTTTGGATGGCAAACGTTCAAGAACTCAACTAACTGAATTTTTTGCAATGAACGCTGCTACTGAACATGGCTTGGGATATTTATATAGTGAATTTTGCGAGCATTATACATGGCATCAGGGTGATAAGAAATGGAAACAAAGAGTGCAAAACAGGATTTCAGTTGGCCGCTTGGCATTTGTGTTCCCTGCAGAAGGGGAACGGTTCTTTCTTAGACTTCTATTGTTGAATGTAAGAAATCCTAAGTCTTTTGAGGATTTGCGCACTGTTGATGGCTGTTTGTATTCAACCTTTCAGGAAGCTGCGCTAAAACGAGGCCTTATAGAAGATGACGACACAGCCAATTCGACTATGGCTGAAGCATGTGAAACTCATATGCCTGCTGCTTTGCGCCGCCTGTTTGCAACAGTGTTAATGTTCTGCCAACCAAGAGATCCTGCTGCTTTGTGGAATACGTATTATTCTTTTCTTGCTGAGGATTACTCGCACAGGTTTCCAAATCAGCTTGTCAGAATACAGCAACTTACTGTTCGAGCAGTCGAACAGCATCTGGAAGCCATGGGAAAATCTCTTGCCTATTTTGGTCTAGAGGAATTAGTATCACAAGTTAGTGATGAGTTTAGGCGTACAAAAGATATTATAGACGCTCTAGATGCACCAATCCCGCAAGAGTGCTTAGGTTGTCGTTCACAGTTGAACTCTGCACAGAATACTGCTTTTGAATGTATAATGGAACATGTCTTACAGCAAAAAGCTGGTGCTTTCTTTATTGATGGTCCAGGAGGTACTGGAAAAACGTTTCTCTATAATGCTCTCTATGCAGAAATTCGACAAATGAACAAGATTGTTTTGCCTACAGCTACATCGGGAATAGCTGCATCTAATATTCCTTCAGGGAGAACTGCCCATTCACGGTTTAAAATCCCGATTGATGATGAGGGTTCGCTGGCATGCGATGTTCCAAAACAGGGGAGTTTGGCTGCATTGTTAAAGGAAACCGCTCTAATAATATGGGATGAGGTTTCTATGGCTAAAAAACAAAATGTTGAATCCTTAGATCTTTTGTTGCAGGATATTTGTGAAAATAAGGTAATGTTTGGAGGAAAAGTAGTTGTTTTGGGAGGAGATTTTCGACAAGTGTTGCCAGTGGTGCCACGTAAGACAATGAATGAGGCAGTAGAGGCAAGCATTGTTACTTCTTATTTGTGGCCTAGATTTATGAAATTTAGGCTGACAGAAAATATCAGGGCACGGGAAGACCCAAAATATGCTTCTTTTCTGCTTGGTTTGGGAAATGGTGAACTGCAACGAACAGAATACGCTTTTGTCGAGCTACCGGAACATATTGTACAATGCACAGATGAATATACAGACTTAGTTGCCACTGTTACAGAAACAACATTTCCAGAAATTGGCCGTGGGTGTTTTGACAATGAGGTTTTCACAAAAAAGGCGATTCTAACACCCATGAATGATGATGTGGATAGTATAAATGCATTCATGATCGAGAAATTTCCAGGCTGTGCTGTGACTTACAAGAGTTTTGATGCTGTTGTTAATGATACGTGCAGTATATATCCTACAGAATTTATTAATAAGCTGTGCCCAGGTGGAATGAGTCCTCATGAACTTGTGTTGAAGGAAAGCTGCCCAGTGATACTGCTAAGGAATTTGCTTCCATCTTCGGGTCTTTGCAACGGTACAAGGTTAATTTGCAAGAGGTTTTTCCCGAATGTCATTCAGTGCACTATAGCAGTTGGCCATTACAAAGGAGAGGACGTTTTTATCCATAGGATTAATTTAAGGCCTTCAAAATCTGCCAAGTATCCGTTCATGTTTGAACGAAAGCAATTTCCTATAAAACTTAGCTTTGCAATGACAATTAACAAATCTCAAGGACAGACTCTTAGTCAAGTGTCCATTTATTTACCGCGTCCATGTTTTTCCCATGGGCAGCTTTATGTTGCCCTTTCACGAGCAAAAAAATCAGACGATGTTTGCGTTTTCACTACAACTGCTGCTAACCAGTGTTCTGTTAATGCAGTTAAGAATGTAGTGTCTCATAAACTTCTACAGCTTGCAGGCATTGGTCAGAATAATATATTGTAGACTGCCGATTACATTGAACTTCTGGTTGCAAGCACATGTATAACAGAGCTGCTTATGGTGATTGTTTTTTAATACAGTGAGGTGCAATTTCCTTTTTGATTTACATGTCAGCGCATGGTTTAATATTACTGATATATATTTTGGTGTGAATGTAGGCTGCCTTTACACTGGACATTGTAAGTATTTGAATGTAGTTTAATTGAAATACTGATTTTGTACAGCAGTGCATCTTTTATTCCCTGATTGTGTTTTTGTCCTAATCAATATGTGCTGCAGGGTTTGTAGATAGCCTTCCTGCATTATAGCTTATAAAAGTATCCTTTCAACTTATAGTTAAGCATTTCATGTCTTGACTTATATTCATACTTGTACATACTAGGTGTTAGTTTTGATACACTAGATTAAGCGTTCATGGTTATTTTGATTAGGGAACTGATTCCACCTTTATTTTCTTTTCTTTTTAAGTTCTTTTTATCACTCTATCTTTTCAGGACAGTTAGCTAATTGGTTGAGTTTTAATTTTTTATTCCTCTTACAGTTGGATTATCAGATTCTTTGGTTACTTTAAACCAAGAGAGGAAGATCTTGCTCTTCGGCAACTTGATTCTGATTATTATTTTGATGCTGGAAGTGTTGGACATAATATATTGTCAGATAAGGAGTAACATAATGCCTTTTCACCCAAATTACTACTACCCATGAAAGTAATCTCTTGAATTGGCTGAACTTGTGTATGCTTGCTTTTGTTTGGGTTATAAATATTTCCTGTTATTTTGGCTTATCTGTTGTACTTCATTTTTATTATTGAAAATGGCCTTTATCCAGTGTAATCTTGTTGTTTTTGTTTTTGCAGCGTGAACAATTTTCCAACTGATGTCGTTCCCTTAGGAGAAAAGATTTCTTTGAAGCCTGTGCCTGCTTATACAGGACACTTTTCAATGATCAAACTGACCCTTTTCATAAGTTCACTGTGAGGACATGCAGTTTAATAAAAGATGTGAGGTTTTGCTAGAGTGGCACTTGATGCAATGTAAGCTTTCTACATTTTTGTTTTCATTGTGAGAAAACATATTAGTAAAGATGTTAAGCTTTTCCTCTTGACAGAGAAGATAGCTCTTTTGAAATTCAAGCTTCCCCACTCTTTTTGTATTCTTGGATGATAGTGCACGTTCAATTGAACAAAAGATAATAAACATTTTATGTGTTCAAGTTTATTTTTTTTTTGTCCCCCTTTTTTTTGTCTAATCGTGGAACATTTGTAGCCTGTCCCCCTCGGTTGAAAATTCTGGCTGTGCCATTAGAAGGTGGGGCACTCGAGAGGTTGGTTTCTATTATGTCAAAATCGAAGTTTTAATTATTCTAAGTTTCTAACTAATTATTTGTCTATTGGATTCAAATACATCCTTATTAATACGAGTGCTCAATCAAGGTAGTGCTTACAAAGTTTTCTATCATATGTGAACTTAATATTTATCAAGGGAAAATCATGATTCGTGAAAATTACCAAGTATTATCTTATCTTTTTTTTGT
Organism: Chenopodium album; assembly: GCF_948465745.1. Lineage (NCBI taxonomy): Eukaryota > Viridiplantae > Streptophyta > Magnoliopsida > Caryophyllales > Amaranthaceae > Chenopodium > Chenopodium album. The sequence goes on along the minus strand of NC_137837.1, from coordinate 8,756,928 downwards.
TTTTTTTTTTTTTTCCTTTTTTTGATTATAATTGGACAAAGTTTTTAAGGAGTAGTAGTAGATTGACCATACTTTTTCAGTTTAGCTTCCTCTTTTCACACCAAACTAATGTCAATCACATATTGTTGGCTTAGCCGCTTAGGTGTCAAGCTTACAATTCTGATGCATTTCATTTCTGCTATGGCCGTCTTTTCCAGTCCTTTTTTGATTAATATCTTACACTTATATGCAGGTGTTCTTATGTTTCATTAATATTTTACTTAGCTTTTGGAAACAGAATGCAGCCTCTGAAAGAACAGCTGATGAGCATATTGAATCATTTGCACACCATATTTGAAATTCATGTCTTTATTGCTCTATGACGGGGTTACTGGGACCGAATTGGTCAGGTAGGTGAACCTAAACTTGACATGTAAAGCATCTAAGCAGTCTAATATGATGTCCTTCTGAATTCTGAACTTTTTATGCTTGTGATGCAGGATGTGCTTCGTTTCTTGGAGAATCGGAAAGAAAATAAAGCTTGGTACAAGGGCTCAATAGTTGCTGTTTCTGTGAGTATTTGCTTGAGTTTGTGATATCCGACTCATGTTTTCTCATGACATTCAAATGATTATCTGTTACTGGTAATATAAATTCTACTTCAATTGATGTTCATGGCACAAACCGTGCCTTTATTGTGGCAGGGGGTCTGATGCCCAATGATGAGAATAGGGTCTGATGCTCAATGATGAGAATTATTAGATAATAGTTGCCTTAAGATACAATTGTTCTTGAATGATTTTCATATTGTTTCTCTGAAATTTATTATGAATTTACAATCTTTTGAGGCCGAAGCTGGTATTGACATTCAGGCATCACCTACAACAGATCAAAAATCACTTGAAAGGAATATTGCTGAGGATTGAGCTACTGCTTCATGCAGCATGACATTTGAGGTAAGGGTTGCTTGATTTACAAGATTATTGGCCTACTTCAAATCTTTGATATATGTATGCAAATTTTAGCTTTTGACTCCTTTGCTTCTGAATCTGACAGTCGTATGTGTATGATATACTTACAGCTTGATGGGGTTCTTTGTTCCCTTTGGTAGTTTCTTTACAGCGCCTTCTGACTACCGACCTCCATTAACTGCTATGCAACACTCATTTACCCATTGTAATGCCTGGAACGAAAAGTATGAGCACGAGCTTGGTGTTGTGTTGAGAGAAGGATCATCTGTTTCATCTGCTGATCAGCGCTCTGCAGCTTTGCCTTCCTGGTTGCAGACATCAGAATCAGACTTGAGCAAGGTGTGTAGCTCCTTTTCGAGATTTTTTATTTTAAAATACAATTATATATCATATATATGCTTTCTTGTACAGTTGTATGTAAACATGCACTAAATCTATATCTTGGCTTAGAAAATTTAGACATTTAAGATTATTAGCATGTGATTTCTTATGTAAGTCATATATTCAATGTTGGTTATGAAAGTGTTGCTTGAAGTTTTATATGAACTACTCGTCCATTCAGTGCAGGTCAAGGATGTGAAAACAGCATTGAACGCTAAATAAGCTTTTGCAAAAAAAAATGGGATGATCATTGTTGGCCTGTTCATCAAAGCTCCATGTTTCTCAATCGCATGCATGCCTGATTTCTGAACTTAATTTATACCTTTTGTGGAGAAAGATACAACTCAAAAACCCAGGTTGGGATTCCAGTTTAAAGAAAGATGGAGAAAGCGAATCCACTTCAGAGGAGGCTTCGGGAACAAACATAAATAATGTCTCAGAAAATGACGCCGTGTCTAATAATATTTGCGATCAAATTATGCTTTTTCAAGTAATTTAGTGCAGTGAAAAGAGTGTCTTCCAAAGGTTCGTAATGGTTTTGTTTGCTTCTAGACCAATTCGATTTTTTAAATGAGATTGACCAATAAAAATTATTAGTTGACAGTCAAATCCACATATATATTTTTGAGATTTGACATGCATATGCTTACTAAATTATTTATGGACTATGAACATTACTGGCAGCATGCCCTTATTAATCTGGATAGCATGATATGCCCTTAGATAATATCAAGTATTGCTTTGATACAGCTTTAAAGAGTATGGCCTTTCCAGCTAACTTTTTTTCCTTTTCTCTTTGCTTAGGTATCTTGAGATGTCATGTATGGACAAAAACAGTTGCTGGTCTGTCAGAACTTTGCTTGATCATGTTAATGAAAATAACGATATATACAAACATTATTCCTGGCTTTGTGAGGCATAATATAGCTATGATTTACAAATTTTCCTGATGCTGAAATACCATCAGCCTTTGACTTCTATTTTGTTATGTCAAACTTAGTAATATCTTCTCGATTAGCTCTCATTAGAGGATATTATTTGGTCCTTATAACTAGGCTTCGCAAAATACCATCATAGTACAACGATGTATAAGAATGACTTTGCCTTTTTTCTCGTGGCCTAGCAGTAGGTGATTTATTAATCTGGATTAGGTGTGCTTGTTAATCACGCGTTGTGGTTAGCCCTTTGTCGAATGCTCGATGTCTTTCAATGACAAGAGTCAGTGAAATTAGGCTATTTAGTATGCTTGTTCTTGCAAATGGAAAATTAGTAGTGTCTAAATGGAGTATTTTGTCATTAGCAGATAAGCTGTCCTCCCTTCACTTATGCAGAGGCTGCACCCCAAGTTTTAACCATTTGTGTTTACCATACAGGAAGCAATAGAGTCAACAATCAATAGCATTTATCTTTTGCTGAAAGTGTATTCTATACAATATATTATGCTTTGCTACGCATGCTTGATATAGAAGGCACTCGCATTTTGTTTTGCTCTGCCGTTTACTTGTTTTGTTGGTATATTTACTATACATCGAGTCTATGTTAAAAATTCTTTTTCTGATCAATACTCGCTAACAATTATTTTGACTAATATGTTCTGTAGACCTTGTAGCATTTCATGTGTTACTAATAGTGACTTTTGATATTTTGTTCGAGGGTTATTATTTGGGCTATGTATTGCATAGTTTATAAATGGGCTTTGTTAATGTAGCCTATAGAATATAATAACTATTATACTTTGGGTTTGACAGATTTCCTAATAGGAAAGAAAAATGTAGAAGCATTTCACCTTGGAGATCACAACTAGCAAGTACAAGTCAAAGTCACTATTCATGGTAAGAAAAATACTTTTATAATGAGAGATGTACTTGCTTTTTGCTTTAGCCACATAAAAGAAAGCCTTTTTAAATTAAAATATGCTTGGTAATATAATAGCCATAATAATAAGGATATTTTTACTTATGCTTTAAGGAAAATATATTAAGCTGTCCTTAAGTGCTTGCAAGCTGTAATCAAGAAAAAAAAGAAGGCTAATTACTGTTTGCATACGGTTACTATTCAACAATTTACCTAGATGAGTTCTCTTTCAGATTTGACTATAAATACTAGAAAGGTTGGAGACTTTTAGAGCATCAACTTTATTCTCTTGCTTTGCATCCTTAATTGTGGTATATTCTTTTTCTTTCTGGCAAGTATTAAAGTGCTTTTTACATTACTTGTTGTAACTATCACTCACATTCTTATTCCTTTTTTGCAAAAAAAATTGGTCAGGATTCCATTTTGAGGATCTATACCTCGTATTTATTTTTCTCCTTTTAGTATAATCTAGGACTGTCATTGAGTTTGTTTGCATTTGTATATATCACTATATGCTTATTAGGTTATCTTTATTACAGTGACTGTTGTCCATGCAATATCTCAATTTGCTTTATTCTTGAAACTATCTTGTTTGTTCAATTATTTTTTCCCACCCTTCATGCTTTGAATTTGTATATAGATATTCTGTAAAAAGAAAAAATCTAACCATTGGAAGAATGGCAACAGATTGTACATTATATTCATGTAATCTACACTTATCACTATACATGCAGTTTTATACTGCCTCATTCTTATAACCTGTAAAGTATATCAAATATACCTGTTCAATTTACATGCAAATCTAAAATATTCCTTGCTATAGTTCGTTTGCTGACTATTTTTCATTCCATGAATTGTAGATCATGAATACACCACCAAAAATGAAGCTTGAACCTGTTTACCTAGATGAACTAACTACTCAAAGCAAGGACTACAAAGTTAAAGTCACTGTCGCTGAAAAGGGAAGAGCTCAACCTTCTCCTAAGAAACCTGGTGTGGTTTTCCAAACAATCATTTTAGAGGATGAAAAGGTATATCCTTGTTGTAAACTTAAATTATAGAAATATATATAGGATTTGTTTTCTGATTGCAGTTTTTGGTATTACTTGTTGTAAATATAGTCTCCTATACCTAATAACTGAGCTATAAAAGAATTATTGTACAAGAAAAAGAGTATACAGATTATGAATAAGAAAATAAGTCTATAATATCTATGTGTGGGTTTATTTAGAATTAGAATTAGGTTACTCACTAAAGCATGCTTCTATTCCCTGCATAGAGTAGTCTTTTCTGTTAAATGTTCTTCTCCTTAATGAGTATGATATGTCTATTTTCAGAAAAACAAGATGCGTTGTGCTCTTTTTGGTGATCAGATTGAAGCATATGAAGATGTTCTGAAGCCATCTGGTCAGTACGAAATATCAAAGGCTCCTATAACAGCTATTGATGAGCAGTACAAATTCAACGAACAAGAACTTCCGTACCAGATGACTGTAGGACAGCAAACCATCATTCAACGGTTAAATCCAGAAAGCGGACCAATAGAACCAAAGTATCAGCCACTGTCAAGTATTCCACGATCGCCTGATCCAAATGGAAGATTTGGTATTGCTTATTAACTATCGTTTTAGAAATATCTACATTTGTACTTGCACCTCTGAAAATGCCATTGAATACATGCATTTTATTGTGCTAACTTGTAACTTTTTTTCCTGAACCAGATATAGTTGGTGTTATTCTGTTTGTTGAGGAAACACCAAGACTAATTCCCAATGCACGTGGTCGGGATAGTCCAGTTCGAGAGATTTCTATTACAGATACAAGGTATATATAGTTTTTGAGAAGTTGCATATTGTATCATTTAGCTAACAACTGAGCCTGACTACTTACACTTATTATTTATTTATGAACCAGCCAAGATCATGCTATGACTATTTCAGCATGGAATGATCTTACTGGGAAACCTTGTGATGCTCTAAATAATTGGGCTGAAAAATTTAACGTTGTTGGTTTTACTGCCCTCAAGACCCGACACACACGAGGTCAGGTTGCTTCGTATAATTTACATCTTCTAGCTTTCACTGAACATTTTAAATATAACTTTTCTTCTATTTGGCTACAGGATTCACTCTGAATACAACTATGTCCACCAGAATCATTCTAAATCCCAAAGGAGCACGAGCAGATCTGCTTCGGGAATGGTAAATGTTATATAAAATCATTCTACTGGCAAATAAAAACAGATTACCTAAGGCTTCCTATTCTGTTTCAGGGTTAACTTATATCAGCATGTGTTGCAAGATAGGCAAGAAAGGATTCTAAATGTCAGATACCCGAGCACTGAAAAGAAAGTTGTGACAATAGCTGAGCTGAGAAGTAAAAAGGTCCTCAACTCACTAAACTTATTATACATGGGAAAAAAAACTCATAATACATAGCATTAAAGACAGTTATATATTTGCCTATTTAGTAATACCTTGTTAACAACATTGATGCAGGCAGCTAATGCGACACCAGATGAAGTAGCTTGGATCAAAGTCACAATTCCAGAAGCTGACTTACAGAGAGTGAATGCATACATAGGATGTCTTAACTGTGGAAAGCGGTCGCACCTTGTACTTGGGACTCGCTTCCCTTGCATTTCTTGCAGGAAGGCAGACACTACTACTGCTCACAAGTATACTTTACAACCTCAGTTTAGTTTTTTAAAAACCTCCATAATTATTATACATAAACTAACATTTTGTTCATCTGACACGTGTGCTATTATAGAGTTACTTTCAAGTTCGAGGCTGTTGATGACAGTGGTACAATGTCATTTACAACTTTTAACGATGATACAGAGAAACTTTTCCAAAAGACAGCAGCTGAAATTTGGGATATGAAAATCAATGTAAGGAATTCCATCACTGTTATGATCTTTAACAATGTGTAGTTCAAAGAATTTTTCCACCTTTTTATATACTTTTGTGAGTATAATTGTTCATCATGCTATGGATGTACCAATAATTATAAGTTTAGAAAAAACAAAAAAAAAAAAAAACCACAAAAGGAGAGGGAGGGGAGGGGAGCACTGGTTGATTACAGTACTTTCTGTTACGTAGTCTTTTATTCTCTAAAAAAAAAAAAGAAAACTTGCCTTCTTCCAGCATGTATACTGATTATTTATGCATGGTGATGAACATTATAGGGAAATTGGGAGGCTTTTAAAGCTATACAGGACAGGCTATCAACAGAGCCTTTTTTCATTCAAGTAACTCCGACACTGGAGTTAGCAAGGAATAGTGTTCTATTATGGACACTGAAATCAGTTGATGTCAAAGGTGCACCAACAAGCAGTGACGTGCCAGGTTCATCGTCTTCTAATCTGAACAGACAGCAGTTTCCTTCTACAGCTGCTAAAGGACTGACATCACCACAAATGATCACAACTAATGTTGCACCACCTGCCACGGCTAGGGACCATGGTAAATCACCAGTTGTTCCTAACTTAGAAGGTGATACTGATTACAGTGAGGAGAACACAGAAACAACTGATGAGGTTCTTGCCGAAATAGCTCAGTTTCATGAGTTCAAACTAGCTTCCGAAGCATTTGAGAGAGATTGCTTTGATGTCCCATTGCAGCCAGCAGCTAAGGGCATTACAATTTCTGAAGCACCAGCACCAGTGACAGAACTTCCTACATGGGCTACTCTTGGTCGCACTCGCAGTAAAGCTAAGAACAAAGAGCCAATGGAAGCTGATGATGCGCAGGAGTCGGATGATGAAGACCAGGGTCCAAGGAAGAAACTCCGAACAGCCCTTTTTAAAGAGAATGCAGAAAAAGACAAGTAACAACAAACAATCACCTTGAAGTCTCCCTACGAGCTTGAATGTGAAGTCAGTTTCAGAAGTATTAGTATTTGCTTCCTTTTGCTATTAAAATGTTATAATGAATCAACTACTATAGTATGGTATATTGCTAGGGTTAAAGTCAAGTATCTTTTGGATGTTTAGAAAGAACATTTTGGACATCGTGTGTTCTCTATAAACATCAACTATATGTACAGCACTAAGCTTTGTAGTAGCAACTAATTTGCAGTTATGTCTTAGAAAGCCTTCTATTATGTACATAGTACTAGCAAAATCAGTATGATGTATTACCTTGTATCCTTAAATCAGGGTGCTTTTCTATAATATAATGTGGTTATTATAAACTATTTCTATTAAGCTTTAGATGCATTCTTTGACACTTTTATAATTTTTTCCCTCATCCTGATTTCATACTCATTCAAAAATGTTCGGTTTCCAGTAATCGTAGACTATATTTTACTACATGTATGTTTAACCACCTTTGGAGACTTGTTTGGAATTCTTTTCTTTCACCACCTTTGGTTTCTTTTTGTAGCATGCAGGCACTCATTTTACAGTACAAATCAAGACAGGAACTATACTCAGGCAATCATTCTGCACTCACCTACATTCGGACGCTTTTCAGCAAGACATGAACACTGGTAATTCTTTAGCTATTTTTGTTGCATTAATTCATTTTACCTATCAATCTCATTGCCTAGATACTAATTATGGACAAAGTGATTAATAACCTGGGTCACATGTCACACTGGAGTTTTAATATACTTTTGCAAATATTATATGTTCCTAATTTTTAGTCCTGAATGATTTCATTTTTTCACAGCTATGGAATTCGCATTTCCATTTTAGGTGCTTTAGATCTGCACTATACTCAGGCCTCTACAGAAATGTTAATAAAACATCTATGGATTGACATGCGCCACGATGGCTTTCAAAACCCAGGTATGTAAAATATCCATGATAGTTGAGTTTTTAAAACTGTATTGTTTGCTTTTCATGTTCTTTGCCCGTTGATAGCTTTAAGTATATACAGTAGGAAAATTACTGGAATGTTAAATGACTAACTAAGTAAATATATCTAGACTAAGATACAAAATAAATGCAAGCAAGTTAGATATTCATGGCTAATTTCAGATTCAAATATCAAAAAATACCAAAAACAAAATGAAGGATGTGCTTTCTAAAAAGAGAAGCTAACCTTTGTCTAATTCTATTACATTACATAAGGAAATAATTCATTCTAAAACAAATCTACTGCCCTTATTAATTTCTAAACACATAAAAAGCAAAGAAGAAACATACAGTCTTGATAGCAGAGCATTCTAAGAAGGCAGATTAGTCATCCTATTACACCAACACTAAGTCAACATCAAAGACTATGGAATTTCCCTGTTTAAATTTTATCAATGCCCCTTCATCTACTTGGACATTGTACTGATCAGTAAATTTCTTTACACCATTCTTTATTGAACACTGAATAATCGTACTACCAGCCTTGGTAATCTTCAGCTGAGCAGTAAACTCTCTATCAAAGTTCTGCAGAGTGATATCTGTAGTATCAAGGAAATCCTGAAAATGTTGCCTAGCAAAATCCAACGGAACATTCTACCAAAAAACCACACCATATAAAATAATATTAGCAAAAATGTAAATAGGAAATGCATGTTCTGAAAACTACCATATATTAAAAGAAAAACATACTATAACTCCTTGCTGAATATACGCAGCTGAAAATATAAAAAAGAAATACTCTTCATGGCAGCTAGCAGCAAGTTGAGTGAGCAAGGCATAGGTCTCAATCATTTTAGCTGAAGATCCTTGAACAGTTGGTCGCCGTCCACGTTTTTTATAGGAACTGCTTGACCCCTCAGAATATTTTCCCTTTTGTATCTTCTTTCCTTTCTTAACAGTTTCAATTCGGATTGTGAATGAACTATCCCCTAAATAAGTGAAAATTAGGATATCACCTACTTCTATTCCATTATCTTCCACAAAATCAGCCCATCCTGCATCAAGATATGTACTCCAACCTTTACCACATTCTTCATGAACTAAAGTAGCATACCAGGATTCATGACAGCCATTTATGAATAACTGAATATTTAAGAAGCCATCATCTAACACATCTCCAAAACCATCAGGGATACGCTGCACAACATAAACACAACATTATTCATCTATTATAAACACAACATAAAGTACTAACCACACATAACAACTAAAAAAATATACGCGACATGCACAACAGGAAAAGGCATAGATGTAGGCAGAACCTACAACTAAGCAAACTCTACAATAGATGGACATCAAACACAAACAAAGAGAGTTTAAATAATTTCATACCAACTTATCATGTTGCTCTTTGTCATTCTCATAGCGAACTGTAAACAAAACTGGAAAAGCTGCCATGGAATTTTTTTAGCAAGACACTTATTCTCACAGCATCTACACAATAATTTCTGAAACAATCACAGAATTCCCATGTACTTGCTAAATGAAAGAAAATGCTTCTATATATAAACAGAAAACATGAACTTTAAACTGCTGTACTGTTACATATATTAATGAGAAAATAAAAGGCCATTACTATCATAATTTATCCTAAGAAAGTAATTGATAAACAAGATTCTATATCTCTATGTTTCTAAAGACTTCTTGTCTTCTGTGAAAATAAAGAATATAATGATAGTGAATACCAAGCAGCTGTTAGGTATAGAAAATTAATATCACTTATTTGTATTTTCTTACACATATAATTTTAAAGGCCAGCAATACTGATTTCATCTATATCCAGCCTTATATAACTCTTCCAAAAGTGCATTCCCTCACTATATAGTCTACTAAATAGGCTTCACAATGACATGACAAAAAATGCTCAAATATTCTTTTAACTGACAACATAAATAACATGCAAATATAAACTAATAACTTTCAGCTTATATTTAATTAATTCGAATATATAACAACAAAAGGTATTATCACAATCCAGAGAAAATCTCTAAAATTACAATAGAACATTACAAATTGAAAAATATATAGTATAAAAAAGATTAAGATACAACAACAATAGACACTAGGTTTGAAACACATTAACCTTACTTTGGCACAATAATTAAATTAGTCTTACAATACAATCATGGCTATGCTAGGCCTGTTTTAAAATATATCATCGAATTCAAGATGGCTCAATGCATTTTACACCTCTAACAGATATCCACTAAAAGCACCATCTAGGTTAAACTTTCGTTAATGTGGTGCTAGCTGAAACTCGAACAGGAGAGGATATCCTTGACGATAAATTACTAATCCACCTATACCACTAATAATATGCTCATTTTCATAGAAGAGATTTACACCGTTCCTCAATGAACAACCAATTATTACATTTCCTTGTCGAGCAATATGCAACTCGGCACACCACTGTCTAAGTCGATGGCGAATTAAAACAACAGTACTTGGCTGCATGCGTTGAAAATAAATGCTTGCAAATGATGCAGGAACAACCTGTAGAAATTATCATTTTTTAACAATTAGTCCTCACAGATGATATGTACAACTCAAAAACCAAAGACCAATAAACACGCCAAAAAAATAGGCTGCCAATTACACTTACAAGAGTTCCTTCACTGATATATGGATCACGGAAAATAGCTTTAAAAGATGGATAGGAGCATCTTTGTTGCATAACCCTTAAATGGACTCCGAGCTCTGATCTACTTAACGGTAGTATTCTTGCGTTTGTAGCACTCTGTGGTATCAATGCTGCTGGGTATGTCTTTTCTTCACCATGAGAGGCATATATTCTGGTATGAAATACACTATTACCTTTGAAATACATTATTACCGTGTCTCCAACTTCGATGTCATTATTTTCAATGAAGTTTTCCCACCCTTCATCCAAGTACATGCTGGTAACACCATTATCATTCACAACTATGTGAATAGTCACAGGCCATGAAAGACCTTCTGCACCCCGGTAAATACTGACTGCTTCACACTGATTTCCTAAAACTTGATGATATCGACCAGGAATTTCCTGAACACAGGTACACAAGCAGTAAACAAATTAGTAATCAATTAAACATAGGTGACTGAAAAGCATTTTACTATAAACAACATTCCATACTACGGATTCCTGATGTTCTTCATCAATGCTTATAACCCATTTCATTATTGCATTATTGGTTGCCTGCATAGAAACATCACACCAAATACATATATAAGAAAAACTTTAGAATTAGAATAGTAGAATAGATATCTTTCTCTACTAAGCTTAACAAGCATACCATTATCATTCAGTAACACTATCTCTTATAACGAAACTCAGCATCTTTTATATTCAAACACTCTAGCAAAGTTAAGCAACAATAGCCACATGATTCACAGCAACTGTAGCCATGTAAATTTCTATAAGCATCAGATACACTAAGAGTCTGCCAAATTTCAGATTCTACATCACTGTGAACACCCTAGCTTTAATAATTACCATGCTGCAGGATATCTTTTCCTGTTATAGATTCTCCTTATATGTAACCTGCTGTATTAGCCTAGCAAAGGCAAATAAACACACATGCAATTTACACGTTCTTGTATGCTATAGATGTGGAAAAAAAACAACAATAGATTTCAAATATCTATCTATAACCATAGTAATCTCAGTGTTCTAAAACAAACTCAATAGTCAAACAGATTATACTTTATAATAAAGCAATATTACCTATATTAATACTAACAATTAGATTACCATTGAAAAAGGAAAATCATACCCTATGGTCCTAGAAGCATGAACGTGATTCGAGTTCCTGAGAAGTATGCCATACATCTCACATAGTGTAGTTTCTTAACTTCCATTTGTACCAGGATCAAAACATGTCTTTTTATGTGGATATTTTTACAAACACTGATTTTGTAAATTGTTTTAGATATCTACAAAAAGTACCTCACCATATTTTTTTTCCACCTACCTCTTATGACAATATAAACTATTACATTGCTACTATATTAGTACTCTAGGTTTTTTTTTGCCACGTATACATTAACAATTGCCATCTAATATGTTCAAGAGCACAAAATATATAATAAGAGCCGTTCATTTTTCATAAAATAAAATTAGATTTCATAGTACTTATACCTTAACTTCTTTTGCTAATTACAATAGATATTCCAAAAAAAAACCAATTACTAACCCCTAACCTTAATTCCAATACTTCTAAATATGCACTTAAACTGAATGTTTAAAGATCAAGCAAGCCCGTGATTCACACTAGCATTCCTACAGCAAAAACTCAAAAACCCTCTTAAATTACAAACATAATACACTTAGTCATGTATTTTCATAGCAAACATCGACGAATCTTCACTTGTTTCTTGATTAGCTTCATGATAATTGCCTGTGCCAGAGTCCAATCCGCTGTCATCATCATCGTCAGCAGAAGCAGCATCATCATTATTGTCCTCACTTATCGAATCAAATAACCCATTTGCCTTGAGATCACGTTCTTATTTCCTTTACAATAACTGGCCATTCTCCACACCCATCAACCTCAGCTTCTCTTTTCCTTTTATTGCCCTTTTCTTTTATCGTCTCAGCCTTAAATGACTCTTTTTGTAATAATTCCAGATGTTTGTTCATCTGGTCTGTAACATTTTTAGCGTAGAGCCGAAAGCTAGCGATATTTTGTGCCACTGATTTCGTTTTATTTGACCGCCAGGTTGATGGTGTAAATGATTTCCCAGAGGTAGCTGTGCTATCGGTACTCGCCATTGTTTCAAGCGGAAATTTAAGAACTCAACCTCACACAAAATTCAGCTTTGAATATATTAAAAATAGAAAACAGAAAATGCAAGGCACAACAAATCTACAAGAATAAAAACAGAACAATACACTACTCAAGAACACAATGACCACTTAGAAACGCATAAAGCAATTATGACAAACTCTTGAAAAAATAAACACCTAATGACTTTCCACATACAGATGCCACTTAAACTTTAAAATAGTCCAAATATTGAACACATCATTTTATAAATTTTCTTATATATACGATATGTATTAACTATCATTATATGGTGTTATTGTATATCATTTGCCTAATTGCACTTCGACAAGAAATCTAGGGTGTACAATTCTGAAGCGCAGTTTGTATATTTTATATTTTAGGTCGTTACTTTGTCAAAAAAAGACCACATTTCATTGACACCGATATTTACCTAGAAAAAAAAAACAAATAAAAAGACTAAATATATAGCTCATAATTAAACTATATATTATAAGATGCTCTTAATTTAGAGCCTACACATAAACTCGTATATAGCCCCAACAACAATTCGACGAGCTTTGCTTAGCTTACCGTCGGAGGGGCACGCGCAACGCGCGTGCTCCAACGACTAGTATCAACAAAATAAGTCTAATCAAGATAGTGTTTTTTTTACCCGAATTTTACTTATCTCATCAGTGAACTTATTAGACTTTATTTTAATTTATTTGAGCATATTACCGCTTATCCTATTAGAGTTATCACTTATTTGTTTGATCTTAATCACTTATTGGACTTTATATAAGGTGTTATTAGACTTAATTACTTATTACAACTCATTAACTCTCATCTTATCTAAGCTAATTAATTCTTATCTGATCCTATTAATAATATTTTTATTATCTTATGAGAGAGTATTTATTGCAGAGATATACTTTTCATTAGAGTATATTTGATAGAGTTTGTTTATGGTAAATATTATCTTTTGTGATTGTTTCCTATTTTCTAGATTACCAAGATAAGGTAACTCTAGGGGTGTAGTTCGGACTTTTTATAATGTTTCTCCGAATTAATGAAAATCAAGCGAGTATTCACAAAGTTTAGCATGGTATCAGAGCTGAGCCAAGCCCATGATCTCACGATTGGGGCCTTAATGACTAAAGTATACTGGGCCAAGGGGGAGTGTTGAACCCATGAACAACATTCATGCGAGTATTCTCTTGTCCCATACTAAAAAAGGGGGGAGTGCAGGCCTGTTTCTGAGACTTTGGTGGCCTAGGGGCGGATAAAAAAAATGGGGCCCTTGTAAACTAACGACTAAATTGACTAAGAGAAAATTTTAGGTATGCACAAATTTTTTTTACTAAAGGCTTAAATATTTCAGAACTTCTCGGATATGGTAGAATGAGCGACACCCTGACACCTACAATATAATATTGATAGTACAAATTAAAAATTCAGTACAATTGAATAAATTATTAAAATTTTATCATTTCACATACTGATAGTTTTTAACTAAAAATTAATCAATTATCATTCTACATTTCTACACTTCGACATACTGATAATTCATAATTAAAAAATCAATCAATTTATCAATTCGACATATTGACAATTTGATAATTCATAATCAATTAATTATTAATTATTAAACATTAATCAAATATGAAATATCATAATTCAAACAAAATTAGAAATTAGAATGAACTGGGAAAAATATAAATTTGACATACTATTCATAAATCAGAAATTAAAATTCGTATGACATAAAATTAATATGAGTATTTCAGAACTTCTCTTGTAAAATCGAATAATCTATACATTAAAATAAATTAATCAATTGTAATTTTTGGGAAAAAAATTAATGTACAGAACTTACCAATGACTTAATAGTAGGCTGACAGGGTAAAGTCGTATCCCCTAATCAAAAGTAATTCCTAAATCCTCTAACTAATGTAGATAGGGAAGTAGGGTCGAATCCACAAAGAAACGAGTCTTTCTATTCCTAATTAATTAATATAATCCAGATTATAAAGTAACCAATATATTGTAATCAAAGGAAACTAAACTACGAAGATTAAGAGTAGGGAGAAAACAATGAATAAAAGGATCTAGGGCATAGGTTCACCAATAAATAATACTCCAGGGTAAAACATAGTAATCAATCATTGACATTGCATAAATAACACGATTAACATGCTCTCGCAATTTATTAATCAACATAGATCTAACAGGCTCTCGCAATTTACTAGATCTAAGTTCTTATTGAAAATAGCCTTTAATATCAAATTAACATCTGCTCGATTCATCAATTTAATATTGCTATACTTTTACAAGCCACAATTGTAAAACGTTAAAACAATTCAATAAGAAATTATCATGCAATACCAATAATCACTAGTAGAAAATATGTAATGGCAAGCGGTTCAAACCCCCTAATGGGAAGCGGTTCTGAACCGCATGCTTTTAGGGGGCTTGCTATTAGCCTTTTACATGGCAAGCGGTTCTGAACCGCTTGCCATTTGTAGTGAATGGGCAGCGGTTTTGGCGCCAAACCGCTGCCCATTTGCTATAAAAAATAATTTTTTTTTTTGGTGTTTTTCACTAAAATTGATACACGAACAAATGTAAAACCAATAATATTTAGATAAATTAATTGATTGTTGTAACTTATATGTATTACATTTCATAAAAAAAATTTAATACAAGTAATAAAAATAATACAACAACTTGATCAAAAAAAAAAAAAAAAAAAAAACAAAAACAAAACAGCTCTTGTTCACTTGCTCCACCACCACCACCGTCCACATGCACCACCACCGTCCACGCACGTGCACCACCACCATCCACCAAATCCCAGCCATTTTCGCGTAAAACGACCCCCACCATCCATCAGATCCCAGCCCATTCGCCCACCAAAACCCCCACCAACACCAGATCCCAACCTACTTCGCCCACCACGACCCCCACCAATACCAGATCGGCCTGAAACAAATCAATTCAACCACACATCACCATAAAATTAAAAAAAAAACTTAAAAAAATAAAAATTACCATGAATTTCACCATAACCTCGAAATTGGCTTGAAATTTGGGTTTTAAGGGTCAAATTCGACCAAGAAAACTCTAGATCTAGAGTTTTATGGTCGAATTTGACCTAAAAAACTCGAAAATTATGGTCTAAACTCGAATTTGCTCGAAAAGGATGGTCTATGCTAGAATTTGCTCGAAAATATGGTCGAAAATTTGCTCGAATTTGCTCGAAAATTTGTTCGAATTTGCTCGAAAATATGGTCTAACTCATGGAGATGGAGAACGGAGATGAGAGAAGAAAGAAAAGGAGATGGAGGAGAGCTGGAGAGAGTGAGGGCGTGAAAATGGAAGGGAGGAGGAGAGAGAGCGTGAGAAATAGAGAGGAGGAGGAGAGAGAACGTGCGTGAAAACTGAGGGGAGGAGGAGAGAGAGCGTGAGAAATATAGAGGAGGAGGAGGAGAGAGAGCGTGAGAATTAGGGTTTTTTAAAGAAATGGCAAGCGGTTCATGTTCCAAACCGCTTGCCATTTACAATTTGGCAAGCGGTTCACCCTAAACCTCTTGCCATTTACAATTTGGCA
The DNA here is from genome assembly GCF_948465745.1 of Chenopodium album. Classification (NCBI taxonomy): domain Eukaryota; kingdom Viridiplantae; phylum Streptophyta; class Magnoliopsida; order Caryophyllales; family Amaranthaceae; genus Chenopodium; species Chenopodium album. Next base: position 8,740,521 of record NC_137837.1, on the reverse strand, counting down.
AGCGGTTCACCCTAAACCGTTTGCCATTTACAACATTGCAAGCGGAATTGCAAAACCGCTTGCCATTTGGGGCTTCCCATTACATTTATTCTACTAGTGAATCAATAATAGTCAATCATCAATGCATCAATTAACCAGATTGTAAAGGGCTTTCGATACGTATTACAATCACAGAATTAATCTACCGGTATTAAATCTCATCTTTCGAATCTCGACTTAACCATTTATAAATTAACCTGCCTATTGAAACTAGACCTAAACATCAATTCTCATCTGTCGAATCTCGAATCAATATTGTTAAACTCATGCATAAAAGATCTGCGCAAATCTAGTCACAGAGCATTAAATCAATCAATAGGAAATTAATCTAGCATTGATAATCAACAACAATAAATTACCCCTTCATATTATTTATGGATCCCCATAAACCCTAGAAATAAAACTACTCACACATAATTAAATCTAAACTAATCAAAGCAATAAAATAAGTTATGATGAAGGGAAATAAGATTAAGAGAAGAGAAATCGTTACCAAACTAATCTGTATTAATGGAAATAATCAAGAACAAGAGTTAAGAGAGAGAAAAGATCCTAAGTAGAGAGAGAAAGTCTAAGAAAGAAGATGCCCTAAAAATTCCGTACAAAATCGTATTTAAACGTTTTCTAGAACAATAATTAAAACTAACTTAATCAGGTCTTCTAAAAACGCGCGCCCGATCGGGCGAAGGGCCGCGCGCCTTTTTCTTCGCGTTCTTCCCAAGCAGCATCGCCCGATCGTGCTAGAGGCTCGCACGATCGGGCGCGCTATAGCATGCACAGCACTATGGTTTGCCGCGCCCGATCGGGCTAGAGGTTGCCCGATCGAGTCTTTGCTCCCCTTGAGGCTTGGACTTCGATTGGGCTAGATTTCTCGGCCCAATCCGGATTTCCTCTCGGGTCTCGAATACTTGGTCCAAATGCCTCGGGATCCCAATTACCGAGCCCTTAATCACCGGCTCTCACCGATCCTGGGCTCCAAAAGTGGTCGTGTCCTTCTAGCTTCCGTAGTTGATCCATAAAGCCCGGGAAAATGCTCCAAGGGTGCAATTTCCTGTAAAATACAACTAAAACTACGAAAACACTAGAATACACAAATTAGTAATAAAAGTGGCCCGAAAGAGCCAAAAACACTACTAATAACGACCAAGGGACGGGGGTAAAACACTATATAAAATGGACATATCAAACTCCCCCAAGCCAAACCTTTGCTTGTCCCTAAGCAAAGAGCTCATCAATGAACATACAAAACATACTTCACCCCAATAATCAAATCAAAAACCAACGATTCAAGGCAAATCTAATGAACATGCTTCAACATCAATCAATCTTATTCATCTAATCACCCTTCCTCCCCAACAATTGTCAAGTAGAGCAAACCACAAGAGCATATAGAATTCAAGACTAGTGCTCACACACTCAACTCTCATTTAGGTGGCGAGTAAAAGATGTACTCGATCGCTCTCCAACCAACCCCTTTATTGTGAACAATGCCCTCCCAACTCACACTCTCGTGTGTATAAAGACTTTGAACGCTCATCCTACTAGTCGACTCGAAATATGCCAAGTCATAACTTGCATTGATAAACAATACTTTCACGTTTACATAACTTCTATGCACAAGGTCGGAAGGTCTTTAAAGCTTGTAATGTAAGGCTAGGGTAAAGGTAGGATAAATTTATGATTATGTGAGAGAAAAGCTATGCATTAAGGGAGCCAAATCCTAATAAACCCATGATCAAAATAAATGATGATCATACATCACCATCAACATAACCAACTCCAACAAAAACCACCAAATACAACTCTAATCATCATAAACAATCCCAACACTCATAATAATCACTCATAAAAATATGATAATGTAGAACTTTGAGTGAAAAACAAACTTTGAACTCATTCTTTTTTTTCTACTTGAAAATTTTTTTTCTTCTTTTTTTTTTCAACAACCTTCAAATAGAACATTTGAGCATTAAATTTTTTTTTCTTTTGCTCTTTTTTTCTTTTTAACTCATATTGGAAATTTCAACTTTGAAACACAACATCAATATTTTCCAATCAAAAATCAAAGAACAATAACTCTTCTTTTATTCCCACATTGTGCAAATAATATGCACACCACAACTCCCTCACCTCACCAACTAATAGCTCCCCCAATCCAAGCTTGGGACTAGTAACCAACGGGGCTCAAATAGGCTTGTAATGTGGCTAAATAAACAATAAAAGGGCACAAGCAACAACATGGGTAACAAGAAGGGAACCAATGTATCTAATACTCTGAAGGCTACCTAAAAGAATGAACGCCTTCGTCCTTCTCATGTGCATAATAATAAGTCATGAAACACTACTCATAGTTGCAAATCAATACTCAAATTCATTGACATACCAGGAATTATGGAACTATCACACATTTCCTAACCAAATCAACTAGTCGAGCACTATATTCACAAGTAGTTGGGCAAGATTGACTCATGTTTAGGAATCCAAGCAATTAAACTTCAAATCATGAACAACAAATCCACAATGCTCATTATCAATAACCAAGAATCAAAACAAATTTTTTCTCAAGTATGGGGCACAGGGAAGTATGATTCATAATTCATTGGAACGTATTTTTGAATTTTTATATTTTTCAATTTTTTTGTATTTTTATACATAAAGAAAGCAATAAAACTAACCTAGAAAGCAAGAAATATAACCTAAGAAAACACACCAAAAATAAAAGAAAAGAGAAAAAGAAATATACCAAACCAAAATCTCCCCCAAGCTAGAATCAGACAATGTCCTCATTGGCTTGGAAACTAGCCCAGCATAGCTAGTCCTCATCATCATCCATCCTCTCATATCCTCCTCCATGACTCGAACCGGCACCACCCTGGCTTGGTCCAGCACCACCATAACCCGAACCACCTGCAAAGGAGTTAGGGTCCACATTCCCACCCATACCCCCAAAAGGAGCATCAGCCCCATATCCGTGGACTGAAGAGTAGTCCACATAAGTACCATACGCACCGGGGTGAGAATACCCTCCTTGGGGTTATTGGAACCAATCGGGAGTAAGTAAATCGGGAGGAATAGCCCCCCGACGGGCATAATCGTCATACATGGGGTATAGGCCCCTCCCGAGGTTCTTCTCTATGTAACCAACCCGCCCATCTAAGGAGCTTAGCCTAGAATCTAGGTTTTGCATCATGCCCTCAACTCTCCCTTAACCCGTCTCAATGCGGTCTAATTGGCTCCTAAAAGCCGAAAAGTCATAAGGGGCATTGGGGTCGACGTTGTAGTCGACCGAGGAAGTGGGCATGCCATAGGTGAAGGGTGGAGGTGGTTGGTAGTGTGGTGAATGGTGAGTGGGGGAATGGTCTAAGGGGGATTGGTAGGGTTGTGGTGAAGGGTGAGGTGGTAGAACCTCACCTTGACCATTAATTTCGAAAGTATAAGAAGGCTTCCCCTTCTCGAATTTGGTCAAGGCAAGGTTGGGTAAGGTAAAGGCTTGGTCCCTCCTACCCGATTGTCGGTGGACTATCCACCAAGTATCACTCCCCACGGGTTGCACCCAGTTCAAACTCCCTAAATAGGGTAGGTCCATGAGGTTTGATCCTACAACTTTCCTATGCCCATCCGGGTTCCAACCTAGGTGTTTCCTAGCAATGTGGGTCACTAACCCCCCAAAATAAATAGGTGCCCTAGACCTACTAGCCTCGGCCGCCCTTTGGAAGTGATTGGCTATCCTATGGGGTATGTTCAATTTTTTGGCGGTAGGAATTACATAGGATGCCAAAAGTTCCAATTCATCTCTCCTAACATTTGCCGGTTCATGCCTCCCAAAAATAGTGAGGCCGGCAAATCTTTGCCAAAGTTTTGGGACGGGATGTTGAATCCACGTCCCTTTGGCATGCTGGAGGTTAACTAAATCCTCCCCAGTTAGCCTCTTATAGACCACGGCGGTGTGGTCTTGAGAGGGTTCAATCGGTTTATCCGATTTTAAATCAAACAACTTTCCGAATTCTTTAAGAGTTAGTCTCACATCGTTGTTTAATAATCGGAATTGTACATGAGTAATTAGTGCATTCATTTTAATAACATTAAAACTTGAAATAAATTCTGATGTTAAGTAGTCATACGTATCATGGCACATTTGAAAGAAACCACTCATGCCTATACCTTTGAACAATTTTTCCAAATATTTATCTAAGCCTAACCTAACTAGTGTGGGATGATGAATAAAACGGGTAGATATTACCTGGCGATCGATAAGGTTTAGCATCCTAGCCCGTTGCTCCTCCGAGGTAATGACAACCTCCTCCCATCCCGGAATTTGAAGATCCGGGTTGACCGTTGGTTGTGGTGCCCTCGAACTCTCACCCCTTTGTGTCCTTGAACGTTTTGAGGCCATTATATTAGGAAAAACTTGATGCTTGGAGCTCTCTCTCTCTCTAGGGGTTTGAAGGAAGTATAAGAGAAAGTGGGAGAAAATAGGTGGGAAATGTAGAGGGAGATGTGAGGATTAATAATATGTAAGAAGGTTTTGATGGATGAATATGAGGAGATCTTGAAAAAGAAGTGAGTTTGAAGGTGTAAAAATGGAGGTTTTAGAGAGAGAAGGTAATGGAGAAGAAGATGAAATAAGAAGAAAGTGAGGAAAGAAAGAGGAGGAAAAGTATACGGACGGCCAAAAATAGGCGCGCCCGATCGGGCGAATTTTGCTCGATTCCTAGCTCTCCTTTCGCGCCCGATCGGGCAGCCACGCCCGATCGGGCAAATTAAAGGCTGGAAATATCGCTCTCTTGCGCGCCCGATCGGGCGAGCCTCGCCCGATCGGGCCCGTTCCCAGTCGTTTCCTTAGCTTTTCTTCGTCTTCAAATTTTTTTTTTTCTAAGTCTTTTGACCTCTTAAACGTATACCTGTACTAAAACACTTATAAACGGTAAAATTTTACTCTCCTCGCCTATCTAAAATAAAATTAAAAAATAAATAAAAAGGAAAACTAGTCTAGAAAGCAAGAAATACGGGTTGCCTCCCGCAAAGCGCTGGTTTATCTAGGTCCCGCACGACCCTCTTACCAAGTACAATGTCTAGACCCTCGGCCTAACACTTGATCGGGTGGTTTCTCACCCGGTCTAACGGTGTTCAGGTTGCGATGCGGCTTCCTGACATACCCTGTAGGACGCCAAATCACCTTATTCGGTGGATCCTCCTTGACTTGGACTGGGGGATCTTCAATGCTACGCACTAAAAATCCTTTTTCGATCGAAGGTTGCTTCAAATTGTCATTGCGTTCAACACTTGCAACTCGATCCGGCGGAACACTTACCGTGGGCTCGATTCGCACAACTTGCTCGATCGGTTCCACCTGTTCATCCTCGAAACCAAGACCAACAGTGTAAAGCGCTCTTTGTATTGCATCGACTTCCTTCTGCCATTTGTCTATCTCATCTGAAAAGGACGCAACACAAGATACCGCCTCCAAGGGATCTTTTTCAAGATCTTGGGGCTTGTTAGAATAATTTTCAACCACATTAACACTGAAACATTTCTCCTCAGTCATGGAGCTTTTAGGGGCATTATTCAGATTAAAAACAACTTTATCATCCCCTACTGATAGTGTTAACTTACCACTTCTTACATCTATGACTGCTCCTGCAGTGTTAAGGAGTGGTCTACCCAAAATAATTGGGGTTTGCATATCCTCAGCCATATCAAGAACAACAAAATCTACAGGTATATAAAATTTACCTACTCTAACGGGGACATCCTCTAAAACACCTAAGGGGTATTTGAAAGAACGGTCGGCCATTTGTAGAGTTATATTGGTAGCTTTTAATTTACCCATATTCAACTTAGAACACACAGATAATGGCATGATGCTAACACTAGCACCCAAATCACATAATGCATTATCAATCAAGAGATTGCCAATATGACAAGGGATAGAAAAACTACCCGGATCTTTTAACTTAAGTGGAGACTTATTTTGAAGTACGGCACTGCATTCTGCAGTGAAAGCTACCGTCTCTACCTCACTAATAGACCTTTTTCTCGTCAATATTTCTTTCATAAATTTTGCATACGAGGGGATTTGTGTGATCAATTCAGTAAAGGGAACTGTTACCTTCAAATCTTTTACTACCTCCAGGAACTTACCAAACTGCTTATCCAAGTTTGTCTTCAATTGACGATTGGGGAATGGAAGTTTGATAATTGGCTTTGGAGCATTATTACTCTTGTCTGGAGTAGCCACCTTCTCTGGAGTTGTACCCTGCAATGTAGAGTTAGATATGTTAGTATTATCTTTTAGCCCTGCAGGGCTATCGACTACATTGTTTGGTTTAACGGAATTAAGATTAGCATTATTTAATAAAACAGGTTCATCAACTCTGGGCATAGAGGGCCCTTCATAGTTTGAACCGCTCCTCAGAGTAATTGCAAATTCTTGATCCGTAGGCCTAGTCGGCTGTGCCGGCAGAGCTCCCTGTTGGCGGGCTTGTAGAGTAGCGGGGAGTTGCGCAATCTGATTATCTACAATTTTATTATGCGCTAGAATTTGATTAATTGTCGCATCTCTGTTCTCCATGTTCTTTTGCATATTAACCAACATTGCTCTAATTTCCGCCAGAGAAGGGTCGGAAGATGAGGGGGTTTGTTGTGGTTGGTTCTTCTGGCTAGCATTGGGATGATAATATTTCTGCTGCTGTGGCGCCTGTGGTTCTTGTGGTGGTGAATTTTGAACATTAGTGCTCCGGTAGGAAAGGTACGGATGATTCCGATACCCAGGATTGTAGGTGTTGGAGTATGGGTTATTCTGCCTATAAGCTTGGAAGGCATTAACTTGCTCCACGGAACTCCTGCAATCTTCCTCCCAATGACCTACAATACCACAATTTTCACAGAAGGCCTCATTAGAATTATTATTAATTGCAGAAACATTAGCTACATTAGTAGTGCTCAGATTATCTAATGTTTGGCAAATAGAGGTTAGTTGAGCTTGCAAAAAGGATACAAAGTCGACACTATGCTTCCCCTTGTTAGCAAATCCTCTAGGGTTCCCATATTGGGAATTGTGTATCTCCATGTCTTCAATAACCTGACCTGCATCATCAGCATTAAGATTCATAAATCTCCCACTAGCTGCAGAGTCTAAAATTATTCTAGAGGAATTTCCAATGCCGTTATAAAAGGCTTGGATTAATTGCCATTGCGCTAAGTTATGGTGAGGGCATTCTCTTTGTAAGTCCTTGAACCTCTCCCAAGCCTCATATAAAGATTCATCGGCTTCTTGGGCAAAGTTCTGGATCGCACTCCGTAGTACTGCTGTTCTCTCTGCAGGATAATACTTGTTATAGAAATTCAAAACAAGAGTTTCCCAGTCAGTTATACCAAGTGTAGTTCTATTTAAGCCATTAAACCACAATTTAGCTTTTCCAGCTAAAGAGAAGGGAAAGAGAATCTCCCTGATTTGGTCTTGAGTGACCCCGGCTTGCCTGATGGTGTTGCAATATTGACAATAGTCGGCAATGTGAAGATTCGGGTCCTCACCCTTGGCTCCACTAAATTTCTTCCTCTCTATCATCGTTATAAATTGAGGTTTAATTTCAAATTGAACCCCATCAAGAGCCGGAGTAGGGGTGAGATGTGGAAAATCCGTAAGCTTTGGTTGTGAATAATCACTAAGCTTCTTTGGAGCCGTCATCTCTGATTCTGCGTCTGATGATGTCTCTGAATCGCTAGAACCAGTTGGAGGATTTCGGTGATTATTGTTATTATCACCAGAATCCGCCAGGATTTGCTTGTAGAAATTTTTCTGTCTATGGAAGGAACGTTCGATCTCAGGATTGAATGGGATGTAACCTGATCTGGAACACCTGGGCATAAACAAAAACTAAAAGCAAATATGAGATTTGTCTCAGAGAACTAACGCTCTCTGAGACAAAGAAGGAAATAATCTAGACTACAAAAACAATCAGAAATAAAAATAAAACCGTTTCCCTGGCAACGGCGCCAAAATTTGACAGGGTAAAGTCGTATCCTCTAATCAAAAGTAATTCCTAAATCCTCTAACTAACGTAGATAGGGAAGTAGGGTCGAATCCACAGAGAAACGAGTCTTTCTATTCCTAATTAATTAATATAATCCAGATTATAAAGTAACCAATATATTGTAATCAAAGGAAACTAAACTACGAAGATTAAGAGTAGGGAGAAAACAATGAATAAAAAGATCTAGGGCATAGGTTCACCAATAAATAATACTCCAGGGTAAAACATAGTAATCAATCATTGACAAAGCATAAATAACACGATTAACAGGCTCTCGCAATTTATTAATCAACATAGATCTAACAGGCTCTCGCAATTTACTAGATCTAAGTTCTTATTGAAAATAGTCTTTAATATCAAATTAACATCTGCTCGATTCATCAATTTAATATTGCTATACTTTTACAAGCCACAATTGTAAAACGTTAAAACAATTCAATAAGAAATTATCATGCAATACCAATAATCACTAGTAGAAAATATGTAATGGCAAGCGGTTCAAACCCCCTAATGGGAAGCGGTTCTGAACCGCATGCTTTTAGGGACTTGCCATTAGCCTTTTACATGGCAAGCGGTTCAGAACCGCTTGCCATTTGTAGTGAATGGGCAGCGGTTTTGGCGCCAAACCGCTGCCCATTATGGCTATAAAAAATAAATTTTTTTTTTTTGGTGTTTTTCACTAAAATTGATACACGAACAAATGTAAAACCAATAATATTTAGATAAATTAATTGATTGTTGTAACTTATAAGTATTACATTTCATAAAAAAAAATTAATACAAGTAATAAAAATAATACAACAGCTTGATAAAAAAAAAAAACAAAACAGCTCTTGTTCACTTGCTCCACCACCACCACCGTCCACATGCACCACCACCGTCCACGCACGCGCACCACCACCATCCACCAAATCCCAGCCATTTTCGCGTAAAACGACCCCCACCATCCATCAGATCCCAGCCCATTCGCCCACCAAGACCCCCACCAAAATCCCCACCAACACCAGATCCCAACCTACTTCGCCCACCACGACCCCCACCAAAACCCCCACCAACACCAGATCGGCCTGAAACAAATCAATTCAACCACACATCACCATAAAATTAAAAAAAAAAAACTTAAAAAAATAAAAATTACCATGAATTCCACCATAACCTCGAAATTGGCTTGAAATTTGGGTTTTAAGGGTCAAATTCGACCAAGAAAACTCTAGATCTAGAGTTTTATGGTCGAATTTGACCTAAAAAACTCGAAAATTATGGTCTAAACTCGAATTTGCTCGAAAAGGATGGTCTATGCTCGAATTTGCTCGAAAATATGATCGAAAATTTGCTCGAATTTGCTCGAAAATTTGTTCGAATTTGCTCGAAAATATGGTCTAACTCATGGAGATGGAGAACGGAGATGAGAGAAGAAAGAAACGGAGATGAGAGAAGAAAGAAAAGGAGATGGAGGAGAGCTGGAGAGAGTGAGGGCGTGAAAATGGAAGGGAGGAGGAGAGAGAGCGTGAGAAATAGAGAGGAGGAGGAGAGAGAACGTGCGTGAAAATTGAGGGGAGGAGGAGAGAGAGCGTGAGAAATATAGAGGAGGAGGAGAGAGAGCGTGAGAATTAGGGTTTTTTAAAGAAATGGCAAGCGGTTCATGTTCCAAACCGCTTGCCATTTACAATTTGGCAAGCGGTTCACCCTAAACCGCTTGCCATTTACAACATTGCAAGCGGAATTGCAAAACCGCTTGCCATTTGGGGCTTCCCATTACATTTATTCTACTAGTGAATCAATAATACACTACAAGAAAACAACAAAATTGCGACGGAAAAAGTTCGTCGTAAAATATGTCAATTCCGTCGTAAAGTAGGGTTACGACGGAATTCCGTCGTAAATGGTTGTCGGAAAACCCTTTGTAGGAAAATGGCCATATTACGACGGAATTTCCGTCGTAAACCAACTTTACGACGGAATTTACGACGGAAATAATATCGTCGGACTTGGAATTGGCCTTTATTGAAGATCCGTCGCAAACTTGCGACGGAACAGTTTCCGTCGCAAACTTTAGGTTACGACGGAATTTTCCGTCGTAAAATATAATTTACGACGGAATTTTCTGTCGTAATTTATAATTTACGACGAAAAAAAGCCTCGCAAAATATAATTTACGACGGAAAATGCGTCGCAAACTCTAATTTATGACGGAATTTTCCGTTGCAATGTCCATATTTGCGACGGAAAATTTCGTCGTTATTTGTAATTTGCGACGGAATTTTCCATCGTAAATTGTATTTTGCGACAGAAAATTTTGTCGCAAACTATACATTTCCGACAGCAATTTCCGTCGCAAATATGTACATTACGACGGAAAATTCCGTCGTAAATTATATTTCCAGCCCAAAACAAATTTTTGTAATTTTCTGCATTTTCAAACCTGAATTTTTTTAATGATAAATCGACAAAAAAAAAAAAAACTAAATATTGAGTCCTAAAATTGTTGTTTTAAAAAAATTAATTACCGACCTACGAAATTATATTTATGTACATATATATATAATAATTATGTCCTAGTACAAAAGATAGTCCACATTTTGGTATCTATACCAAACAAAAGCTAGGTTAGAGTGATTCTATGCTAGACTAAAGCTAAGCTACGCAATCGCCTGGAAACCCTGGCCTGCTCCACCACTACCCGGGTCGTCCCTAGGGTCTCGATGTTGAGGATGAATGGTGGAACATGAGTCGTTGTTGGTGAGACGACTCATCATCTCATCCATACTCTCCTTGTGTCTCCTCTCCATTTCAGCCATTCGGGCTTCCATTTGAGTTTGGAGAGCTTGCACCCTGTGTTCCATCTGGTCTTGCATTTGAGAAATGACAGACGGCGTGTATTGCTGTGAAGAACGGGAACCTCGACCCATCTGTTTGCCATAGTAGAGCTCTGCACTTTGGCCAAGTCCCTTCACACGCCCCTTCTTATTGCACCCACCAACCGACTCCCAGTACAACTCATTGGGACTCTTCTGAACCCCCTGACTCCTTGTTTCTTCGAGTTTCTTCTGGTAGGTCTCCTACAAAATAGTGAAGATAATAAAAAATATTGTTAAAAAAACAACCAACAATATAAGGTAAGGTTTCTTTCTTCTAACATTCCAATATCACATACTTTTAGGTTCCTAAGGATAGAAATAAAGAGAAATAAGCACATAAGTCAATTTTCGACCCTAACTCATCCAAAATCATCCAAATTTGGCCTATATGGCTAAAACCATGCCTATTTTCTAAGTTTTCAAGCAAATGGACTCGTTCTTTCTTCTAACATTCCAATATCACATAATTTTAGGTGCCTAAGGATAGAAATTAAGAGAAATAAGCACATATGTCAATTTTCGACCCTAACTCATCCAAAATCATCCAAATTTGGGCAATAAGGCTAAAACCATGCCTATTTTCTAAGTTTTCAAGCAAATGGACTCGCTCTTTCTTCTAACATTCCAATATCACATATTTATAGGTGCGTAAGGATAGAAATTAAGAGAAATAAGCACATATGTCAATTTTCGACCCTAACTCATCCAAAATCATCCAAATTTGGCCTATATGGCTAAAACCAGGCCTATTTTCTATGTTTTCAAGCAAATGGACTCGTTCTTTCTTCTAACATTCTAATATTAATTGCTTTTAGGTGCCTAAAGGTAGAAATTAAGAAAATTAAGCACATATGTCAATTTTCAACCCTCACTCATCCAAAATCATCCAAATTTGGCCTATATGGCTAAAACCATGCCTATTTTCTAAGTTTTCAAGCAAATGGACTCGTTCTTTCTTCTAACATTCCAATATCACATACTTTTAGGTGCCTAAGGATAGAAATTAAGATAAATAAGCACATATGTCAATTTTCAACCCTAACTCATCCAAAATCATCCAAATTTGGCCTATATGGCTAAACCATGCCTATTTTCTAAGTTTGAAAATGGACTCGTTCTTTCTTCTAACATTCCAATATTAATTTCTTTTAGGTGCCTAAGGGTAGAAATTAAGAAAATTAAGCACATATGTCAATTTTCAACCCTCACTCATCCAAAATCATCCAAATTTGGCCTATATGGCTAAAACCATGCCTATTTTCTAAGTTTTCAAGCAAATGGACTTGTTCTTTCTTCTAACATTCCAATATCACATAATTTTAGGTTCCTAAGGGTAAAAATTAAGAGAAATAAGCACATATGTCAATTTTCGACCCTAACTCATCCAAAATCATCCAAATTTGGGCAATAAGGCTAAAACCATGCCTATTTTCTAAGTTTTCAAGCAAATGGACTCGCTCTTTCTTCTAACATTCCAATATCACATATTTATAGGTGCGTAAGGATAGAAATTAAGATAAATAAGCACATATGTCAATTTTCGACCCTAACTCATCCAAAATCATCCAAATTTAGGCAATAAGGCTAAAACCATGCCTATTTTCTAAGTTTTCAAGCAAATGGACTCGCTCTTTCTTCTAACATTCCAATATCACATATTTATAGGTGCGTAAGGATAGAAATTAAGAGAAATAAGCACATATGTCAATTTTCAACCCTAACTCATCCAAAATCATCCAAATTTGGCCTATATGGCTAAAACCATGCCTATTTTCTAAGTTTTCAAGCAAATAGACTCGTTCTTTCTTCTAACATTCCAATATTAATTGCTTTTAGGTGCCTAAGGGTATAAATTAAGAAAATTAAGCACATATGTCAATTTTCAACCCTCACTCATCCAAAATCATCCAAATTTGGCCTATATGGCTAAAACCATGCCTATTTTCTAAGTTTTCAAGCAAATGGACTCGTTCTTTCTTCTAACATTCCAATATCACATACTTTTAGGTGCCTAAGGATAGAAATTAAGATAAATAAGCACATATGTCAATTTTCAACCCTAACTCATCCAAAATCATCCAAATTTGGCCTATATGGCTAAACCATGCCTATTTTCTAAGTTTGAAAATGGACTCGTTCTTTCTTCTAACATTCCAATATTAATTTCTTTTAGGTGCCTAAGGGTAGAAATTAAGAAAATTAAGCACATATGTCAATTTTCAACCCTCACTCATCCAAAATCATCCAAATTTTGCCTATATGGCTAAAACCATGCCTATTTTCTAAGTTTTCAAGCAAATGGACTTGTTCTTTCTTCTAACATTCCAATATCACATACTTTTAGGTTCCTAAGGGTAAAAATTAAGAGAAATAAGCACATATGTCAATTTTCGACCCTAACTCATCCAAAATCATCCAAATTTGGGCAATAAGGCTAAAACCATGCCTATTTTCTAAGTTTTCAAGCAAATGGACTCGCTCTTTCTTCTAACATTCCAATATCACATATTTATAGGTGCGTAAGGATAGAAATTAAGATAAATAAGCACATATGTCAATTTTCGACCCTAACTCATCCAAAATCATCCAAATTTAGGCAATAAGGCTAAAACCATGCCTATTTTCTAAGTTTTCAAGCAAATGGACTCGCTCTTTCTTATAACATTCCAATATCACATATTTATAGGTGCGTAAGGATAGAAATTAAGAGAAATAAGCACATATGTCAATTTTCAACCCTAACTCATCCAAAATCATCCAAATTTGGCCTATATGGCTAAAACCATGCCTATTTTCTAAGTTTTCAAGCAAATAGACTCGTTCTTTCTTCTAACATTCCAATATTAATTGCTTTTAGGTGCCTAAGGGTATAAATTAAGAAAATTAAGCACATATGTCAATTTTCAACCCTCACTCATCCAAAATCATCCAAATTTGGCCTATATGGCTAAAACCATGCCTATTTTCTATGTTTTCAATGAAATGTAAGGTTTCTTTCTTCTAACATTCCAATATCAATTGCTTTTAAGTGCCTAAGGATAGAAATTAAGAGAAATAAGCACATAAGTCAATTTTCAACCCTAACTCATCCAAAATCATATAATAAGTGTTTACCGCAATCCTTTTTGCTTTGTTGTTGGAAGCCACTTGGCCTTTTCCAGGCACTTCCTTGAAGTGTGTCTTCAAGAAAAGATCATGGGAATTTGGTAATTGGCCTTGGTTTTTTGCAGCCTTTATATGTACATGCAGAAAATCAATGAAAACATGTTAGCCCACCAAAATTCATTAATAGACAAATGACTTAATTGTTACTGGACATATTGTAGGAACCTTACCATCCTTTTAGCATGTTGTACAGATGACATTGAACCTTGAAAGTGGGTCGATTCAACGACATTTTCCATGGATCCGCCTCTTCGGTTCTTCTTGTTTTGTTCCGACCGCTTCTTATATTTTGGATCGGTGGCAACAATTCGCATCATGCCTTCGTGGACATCCTTATTAAGCCATCTTGGTTTGCGACCATCCAGCTTGTGTGTGATGTTGTAGAACGTGTCACGTAGGCGATTTGCAAACTTTTCTTCAAAAGTGTCCTTCACTTGGTTGTTTAACTCAGGTGTCCACTTGAATTTTTTCTGCAAATCAAGAAAATGTCTTTATTACAAAATTCAACTCCATCAATATAATTTATAAACGTGTATTATGTTAGGTTAAAGTTATCATACGTTGAACAAGTTCCAAAAGTGCTCTCTCGAATCTTCATCAACCTCTCCATAATTCCTCCAAGGCTCAACATAGTAGCCGGTTAGCGAGTCGGAGAGCACATTCTTCACCGGGATATCATCAAACCTATAATAAAGGATAGACATTCATGTAAGTAGATAATCAACAAAAAGTGAACAAGACATGGTTATAGTAATACAAATTCACTTTATCAAAGTAAATACGAATTTAAGGATATTTCATTATACAAATACATACGCACCAAAGTGTGGAAGGGTCCAACTCTAGCAAGTCATTAGGATGCGGGTCCTGTAGCTCCTGTTCCTGATGCTCCTGTTGCCCTTGTACATTCCTGACGATTTCTTGAGAGGCCCCCAAATCATGTGCCTCCTCTTCCTCTATTGACTCGTCCTCGTCAACACGTACAACCTGAGATTTCCCCTTAGACTTTCTCCTCTTGGACGTTTTTCCTTTATTTCCTCCTCCCATGATGACCACCTGAAAAAGTTGTTAGTACCATGATCGCACATTGTAAATTCATAAATTAGATCCATAAGACATTAAAATAATAAAACGAGACCAAAAATGTAAAGCAATATTACAAGTCCGAGTAGTCATTAAAAACTAAACATTCGAAGACAATAGTTAAAGGAGTAACTACATATTGTCCTCTTCATTACTCTTATCACTACTACCGCTATCATTATCACTATCATTATTACTATCACTAGTGTCATCTAAAAATACATCGATGTCCTCTTCTTTGTCACTGTCACTGGAGCCAATGCTTTCTTCTTCTTCTTCATCGCTTGAGATAATAAAGCCATCGTCATCATCATCATCACTATCAAGTTCATAGTCTGGAATGTCATTTGGTGGACAAAGTGTTGCATGTACTTGTAGTGAAGGACCCTGCAAAAAATCTAAATCCACCGGAGCATCAATCACCGACCTTGCATGAGTTCTAAATACAGCCCACCATTGAACCCGATCACGTTTAAGGCTAGGGTAAGATGCATAATACACTTGAGACACTTGGTAAGATAAGACAAATGGATCATACTTGGGATACTTCTTAGTATGATTTACTTCGACAAGCTTGTATTGTTCATGAATGTTCATTCCTTTACCACAATCCATCCAACTACAACTAAACAAAATATTCTTGTACTCTTTTTCGGGACCAGTGTAGACAAGTTCAATTATGTCGTTTAAAATGCCAAAGTACTCTCCACCGTCCTCACTTGAGACACACACCCCGTAATTCATCGTAGATTTGTGTTTGCCATAGGACTGTGTGTGGAAATTAAAGCCACCGACAAATATATGGTTCCAAGTTCGAACACGCTTGAAAGGCCTCATAGACAATGCTCGCAACACATCGGAACTTGGTTTTTGTTCTCTCACCTATAACCGTTACGAATACAAGCGTCACACTAATTGAAATGAAATATATTATATTATATTATCACAAATTAATCGATATGCAATGTTCGAAAAGTATTATCACCTTGTGATGAAACCAATCAGGGAATTCACTTTCGCATTTCTCCATGACATCTTCTCGACGCAAATAAGTTCGAGTACTAAGAATGTAGTCCTCAAACTGCCTAATAGATTAATGACACATGGTTAATCATTGCAGCAATTATATTAAATTTAAGGGATTTTCAAAAGTTTATCGTAAACATATATACCTTTCGTATTCACCAAGAATGCCGGTATTTCTTAAAACGAACAAATGAGCACGTTCGAGTTCCTTGTCATCTAAATACCGAGTTTTACCCAAATTTGACACATGACCCTTATCCACCGTGAACAGCTCTGGGATTTCATCGTTGTCAGCCGGGGATTCCACATCAGCATTCACATTTCGACCTAGATCTCGTGTTTTTGTGTCAACTGAGGGCTGAAAGTAATTGGAGCAGAAGTTTGATATCTCTTCAGTGAGATAAGCGTTGCATATGGAACCTTCAACACGAGCCTTATTACCAATTTTTCGTTTCAGGTGATTGAGGAACCTGTAATTATGTTTATGTAGCCGTAGAAGTATAAGTAACAGAATTCAATGAAAGAGATGAAAGTAAGAGTTGAGAAAGGACCTTTGATTTACCTTTCGAAAGGATACATCCACCGATATTGAACAGGTCCACATAACTTGCCTTTATATGGCAAATGAATTGGTAAATGCTCCATGGAGTTGAAGAAAGATGGGGGGAAAACCTTCTCAAGCTTGCACAGGATCTTAGCTATGTTTTTTTCCAATCGCTCCATGTCGCTAACTGTAATTGTGTAGCAACATAAATCGCGAAAGAATTGGCTTCTCTCTGTAATTGCATTCCACATATGGGTAGGGAGCAATTCTCTCAAAGCAGTGGGCAACAACCTCGCCATGAACACGTGAAAATCATGACTTTTCATTCCATGTAACTTACCTGATTGCAAATCAACGCATCGGCTCAAATTGGAAGCGTAACCATCAGGAAACCGCAGCTGTTTGACCCACTCACACAAAACCTTTCTCTGAGCCTTGTCAAGAGCAAATGGAGCCTTTGGCATGAATTCTTTTCCTCTATCATCCTCTTGAAGATGTAGCTGGGGCCGTTTACAGTATTTAGCAATGTCATTCCGAGCTGATGGCGTGTCACAAGATAGCTTTTTCACGTCCATTATAGTGTGAATCAACTGATCAAAAAAGTTTTTTTCAACGTGCATGACATCTAAGTTGTGACGAACAAGCAGATGTTTCCAATATGGAAGGTCCCATAGAGTGCTTTGCTTGAACCACCCTTTTTTTGCATTCTTGAGACGTTTCAGTGCCTCGGGGCCATCTGTTGCTTTCGGGAGGTTTTTCACACATTCCCAAAGTTCCTCTCCCGACATGATGTGAGGTGGTGAACCTTTTTCGACTTTGTTTTTACAAAATGTATTTTTACTAATTCGAAAAGGATGATTTGTCGGAAGGAATTGACGATGGCAGTTAAACCAAGAAACCTTACCACCATTTTCGAGCCAAAATGCTTTGCTTTTCTCCATGCAATATGGACAAGCCTTCTTACCGGCTGTGGTCCAACCAGATAACATACCATAAGCCGGGAAGTCACTAACGGTCCATAGGATGGCTGCTCGAAGATTGAAATTTTGTTTTCTCGAAATATCATAAGTATTTGCCCCAACTTCCCACAACTGTTTCAACTCGTGTATGAACGGCTGCATGTAAACATCCAAGTTGCCCTTAGGGTTTTTAGGACCAGGAACGAGTAACGAAAGAAACATGAACTGTCTTTTCATACACATTGACGGAGGCAAGTTATAAGGGGTCAAAATGACAGGCCAACATGAATATTGTCCCCCAAATTGACCATGTGGAGCAAATCCATCCGTACATAGGCCAAGTCGAACATTACGAGGTTCAGAGGCAAACTCAAGAAAGCAACTATCTAGGTGTTTCCACGCTTCACTATCGCTAGGGTGTGCCATTGTGCCTTGAACTCGAGGATTTTTAGCATGCCATGTCATTTCCTCAGAAATGTTTTTAGTTGCAAAAAGCCTTTGCAACCTAGGTGTGATAGGGAAATAAAATAGAACATTCAAAGGCACTAAGCTACCTTTAGAAGTCTTCTTGTATCGGTCGCTGCCACACACCCTACATGTAGATAATTGAGCATCATCTTTCCAAAACAACATACATCCTTTCGGCCATGCATGAATCTTTTCATGGGGCAGCTCTAACCCCTTAACAATTTTCTTGACCTCATAGAATGTCTCAGCCATGTGGTTGTTGTTAGGAATCGCTTCATTAACCAAAGAAGCAAATCCATCAACACATCTGTGCGGCAAATTATACTCACACTTTAGGCTAGTGATTCTAGAAGCCATCTCTAACATAGACAATGAACTCCCTTCGTATAACGGTTGTTCAGAAGCCCTTAACAAATCAAAAAATGGCTTGGCTTGTGCATTAGGCTCCTCCTCTAATGAAACAGGTGGCTCTTCGGAATGGCCTTGATCTTGAGACTGACCAAAGGCATCCAAAACCATTTCACGATATTCATTTGACTCCCTTCTACGAGTTCCTGGAAACCCTTCCCCATGACACATCCACTCGTAGTAATTAGGTAAAAAACCGTTGCGATACAAATGAAGTTTGACCGTATCTAGATCCCAGAGACGTTTGTTTTTGCATTTAAAACATGGACACCTAACTTCATTCGGGTTGCTACTCTCGGGATGATCTTCCACATATTTAAGGAATTCATCTACCCCCTTCAAGAACTCAGGATTAATAGAATCCCCAACCTTCCTTTCGTACATCAAGCTACGTTCTTTTCGTTTCATGATTACAAGTTCTACACAACTAACACATATGTCATTAATCACATTAGTCATAAAGCACAATATATATTCATTATAGATCAAACTGTTATGCAAATGCAAATGAGAAGAGAAATGATTTCCAAGGGTCCTTATCACTCCAACCTAACCCATCCTTGTACGTTCAATCTCACTAGTGAATGTATGCCAGAATTTCAATTCTATGGAAAATCCGGCAGCATCTCCCTACAGTTCCCCGAGTACACAATATAGGCGATTAGAAACACCTATATATGTACCTAGAGAACATTGTAGGGAAATTACAAGCAAGGATCTTCCTTAGAATTAAAACAAAGGAATACATTCACCACCTAAGTGAGAATAAACGTACAAGGACAGTCCCAACCGGGGACTATTCAAGACATACTCCTAATGTGTATGCCTTGAACGGGTATCTAGGCATATGATTATGCAAATGATTTTGTAAAAAATATATATACTTAACTAACATACATAATATTAAACAAATATATCAATATTAAACTAAACAAGAGAAACAAATCAAACCAAACCAAAGTAAACTAATATATCATATTAAACTAAACCAAACCAAACTACCGTTTTATATATTAAATTAAACTAACATATTTCTAAAAAAACTAAACTAAATTAAGATACTTTATATTAAAATAAATTAAACTAAAACACATTATATTAACATAATATTAACCAAACTACATTATGTTAAACTAAACTACACCAAACTAACATTGTTTTTTTTAAAGATCAAGGGAGCAATTAATTAATTATAAGATTTATTTAAAAAAATATATACTTAACTAACATACATAATATTAAACAAATATATCAAGATTAAACTAAACAAGAGAAACATATCATAACACCATACTATTAATATAAACCAAATCAAACCAAACCAAAGTAAACTAATATATCATATTAAACTAAACCAAACCAAACTACCGTTTTATATATTAAATTAAACTAACATAATTCTAAAAAAACTAAACTAAATTAAGATACTTTATATTAACATAATTCTAAAAAAATTAAACTAAAACACATTATATTAACATAAACTTAACTAAACTACATTATGTTAAACTAAACTAAACCAAACTAACATTGCTTTTTTAAAGAGAAGGGAGCAATTAATTAATTATAAGAGATGACCAATGTGACTAAATTAACCAAACTAACCTACATACATACATTATAATTAAAACCCAACACACTGTCTAATAACCAAAGTAACATACACACATACATTATATTAGGGTTTGTAATGTAACTAACCTTTAGATCTGCACTTCTTTTTAACAATTAAACCAACAAAATTGTACAAATCCTACAAAAAAATAAAAATAAATAAAATAAGTAAGGGTTTATAAGTAAACAAAATTAAATTGAAAAAGGGGGGAAGCAAAGGACAACTTACTGAATTTTCAGCCAATATCAATGTAGGTGCTTCAGTCACGGCGAGGGGACGGAGGTGCGGCGCAGAGGCTGCGTTGTGGTGGTTAAAGATTAGCACGGTGGTGGTTTTTTTGCAAAATTAAAAAAAAAAAAAAAAAAAAAAAACCAAAACTTACCTAGACGCGGCAGTTGCGTCGCCGGAAACAACCACGGCCGTCAATCTCTTCCTCGAAAGCTCTCTCTTCCTCCTTCTCTTTCTCTTTCTCTTTCTCGTTCTCTTTCTCCTCTCTCTTTCTTTCACCCTTCTTTCTCTCTTTCGTTCTCGGCGGCGGGTTTGCGTCGACGGCAGGCGTCACCGTCGCTGGCAGGAGTTAACGCGCCACCCTCTTTCTCTCTCTCCTTCTCTTTTTCTCTCTCCTTCTCTTTCTCTCTCTGTTGCTTCAATTCCGTCTTTCCCCCTTTTTTTTAGGTCGAGCCAGATGTTTTAATTTAAAAAAAAAACGCATAAGTTCCAACGGAAATAAATTCCGTCGTAAAAATAACCTTCCGACGGAATATTTCGTCGCAAATTACTTTACGACGGAATATTCCGTCGGAAATTTATTGTTACGACGGAATTTTTTTCCGTCGGAAAATTTACGACGGACACAACATCGTAACTCAACTTTTCCGTCGCTAAATTGCGACGAAACATATTCCGTCGAAAAATGTGAACTTTGCGACGGAAAACGGGGTTCGTCGTAACAATTCCGTCGCTATTTAGCCTATTTCTAGTAGTGAATAGTCAATCATCAATGCATCAATTAACCAGATTGTAAAGGGCTTTTGCTACGTATTACAATCACAGAATTAATCTACCGGTATTAGATCTCATCTTTCGAATCTCGACTTAACCATTTATAAATTAACCTGCCTATTGAAACTAGACCTAAACATCAATTCTCATCTGTCGAATCTCGAATCAATATTGTTAAACTCATGCATAAAAGATCTGCGCAAATCTAGTCACAGAGCATTAAATCAATCAATAGAAAATTAATCTAGCATTGATAATCAACAACAATAAATTACCCCTTCATATTATTTATGGATCCCCATAAACCCTAGAAATAAAACTACTCACACATAATTAAATCTAAACTAATCAAAGCAATAAAATAAGTTATGATGAAGGGAAATAAGATTAAGAGAAGAGAAATCGTTACCAAACTAATCTGTATTAATGGAAATAATCAAGAACAAGAGTTAAGAGAGAGAAAAGATCCTAAGTAGAGAGAGAAAGTCTAAGAAAGAAGATGCCCTAAAAATTCCGTACAAAATCGTATTTAAACGTTTTCTAGAACAATAATTAAAACTAACTTAATCAAGTCTTCTAAAAACGCGCGCCCGATCGGGCGCGCCTTTTTCTTCGCGTTCTTCCCAAGCAGCATCGCCCGATCGTGCTAGAGGCTCGCACGATCGGGCGCGCTATAGCATGCACAGCACTATGGTTTGCCGCGCCCGATCGGGCTAGAGGTTGCCCGATCGGGTCTTTGCTCCCCTTGAGGCTTGGACTTCGATTGGGCTAGATTTCTCGGCCCAATCCGGATTTCCTCTCGGGTCTCGAATACTTGGTCCAAATGTCTCGGGATCCCAATTACCGAGCCCTTAATCACCGGCTCTCACCGATCCTGGGCTCCAAAAGTGGTCGTGTCCTTCTAGCTTCCGTAGTTGATCCATAAAGCCCGGTAAAATGCTCCAAGGGTGCAATTTCCTGTAAAATACAACTAAAACTACGAAAACACTAGAACACACAAATTAGTAATAAAAGTGGCCCGAAAGAGCAAAAAACACTACTAATAATGACCAAGGGATGGGGGTAAAACACTATATAAAATGGACATATCATAGGCCCGTACCGTTTCTGAGTTCATCTTCGAACATCGAAGCCAATATCCTTAATAATGGTGAAAAATTAATAGAAACAAATAGAAAAAATTGATTAAGTAGATTGATATGTGAAGAACAATTGAAAGAGTATAATTTATAGGAAAATTCATAGATTTTAATCCCGTTAAAAATTGATTGCAAAGAAGAACGTTTATGGGGAAAACATCATTTTAGCATTAATTCGGGAAGGAAGATGAAAAATCAGAAAAATATAGGTAATAATACAAATAATTGATTTCATGGATGAAAATAGAAGATTATATGAATGAATTGGTTAGATTATGGGATTAATTTGTCAAATTTAACTTCCCAAAATGAAGGAGTTAATTTCAAGGAAGAATATTAATGATTTAATGTGAGGAGTTATTAAGGGAATGCTTGACTAACTTACAAAGAAACGCTGCTTAGTGCTTACTTCGTTATTCGTAATATTATAATTTTAATTTTTTTTTTCTTTTTTCTTTTTTTTTTTACACAAATTTGATTTTCAGGTTTTTGGGCCCTGGGCGGGTGCCCCAGCTGCCCCGGATACGGCCCTGGGGGAGTGTTGTGGTAATGAAATTCCACATTGAAAAAATTCAATAGTTACCACCACTACATAATACTAAGAGAATACTTTCCTCATTGCCATATGGTTTTGAGGTGGAAACTTCTTGATCTTGTAAAGTGGTGGACTTGTACTCTCCTGTGGGTGCGGTCCAAATCCGTATTTAACATGGTATCAGAACCTTAAATTTTATCTTTTGTGATTGTTTCCTATTTTCTAGATTACCAGTCTTAGGCCCCGTTCTTTCGGCTCTGTTGAGATCTGTTCTACTCTGTTGACTCTTGCTCTGCTCTGCCAAAAAGCTAAAAAAAGCATGGCCTTAGTCTAGTTCAGTAGCATATGGGACATTGGGACTCCATAACCTCTCTTAACTATGCAAGAATGTGAACAAAACATTTTGATGCCCAGAGGTTGGAGGTGAGCCTTAGTGGCATGGAAATATGTAAATTTTTGTGTATATTTGAATCCGATATGTTCAAGCTATTTATAATACGTATGTAATTGGACGAGACTAGCCGGAAGTACAAATGTACAATATAATACAGAGTATGTATCTATTTTATTTTATATATATGTAAGTCAGTGAATATGGCATACGAAATAAGTTATTTTGTTTGACATATGTATAAAAAGTTAATTGAACAAATTACAAATACAATGGCACGGTGGTGCAGTTAGTGGCTCGGTTAATATATTTTGGTTAGTACATAATTACAAGTTTGGCCACTCATTCTCTTTCACGTTGTTGGTGTTACCTTGAAGAACTCAGGGGTGCACCAATTGGTTCGTCTGCTGGACTGCAGTGTGCTATGCATGCACGCTCGTTTCATGTAGTGGTATGCGTAAGCGGTTTAAACGAAGCTAATTTAATCAACCTATCATTATCATGAGTGGGTTGATAAGCATTAAAGATTCCACATCAATACTTTGAATGGTTATTCTTGTTTGATTCACCTTATATTTAAAACTTCTTATTAGATGAGAATAGAAAAAAAATAAGGGTCTGTTCTTGCTTATAGACTGAACTAAATTGAGATAAATTGAACTGAACTGAACTGAACTGAATTGAAATGAATATTTTATAAGAGAAGGAAATTAGGAGCTGAAGTGAAATGAAATGAACTGAACTGAACAGAATTGAACTGAACTGGAAATAAACGTATGAGAACAGGCCCTAAGTTCAGGCAAATATTGTTTTATTTGCTATTTTTTTATTACTATAAAAAAAATATAAGGAATAAAATAAATTACATATTTGGAAAACAACACGTTATATGAGCGGCTAGTCACACCGTATGACCCGTTTGTACAAAATAACAAAGTAACTCATATAACAGTATAACACTCATAGAGTAATCGTATTATATTGACGGAGTAACCCTTTTTATACTGATTGAATAACCCATGAATTGAAATGGAGGTAATATTTGGAAAATACACATTGATATATTTTATAAGACCTTATTTAATACTTCCTCCGTTTTTCTTTTATTACACCAAAAAGACTTTTACACTATTCACTTAATCTTCTTTGACCATCTTTTGTGATTTATCCATTAGAAAAAACATAGTCATGTGGGATCTAGTTACATTCGTCTCAAAATCTACTTTTCAAATATTATTATTTTTTTTTTATATAATTTTTACAAAAGTATAATTATAGATATTAATAGCCAAAGTATTGCATTGGCAAGCGTGAAACCCCTTATGGTGCAATAAAAAAAGAACGGAGGAAGTATTTAGTTTTTCTTATTATAGACTAATGAACGTATGCATATAAGGTTAAAATTTAGTTAATTAGATTATTATATCAAATATTTTTTTTTTTTTTTGAAAAATTCTATATTGGTATCTGTTGTAAGGTTTTGATGGTTGTGAACAAATGATGATTATCTAACTAATATGTGTATTGAGATGTGCATGAACAAGTCATGAAGCAAGAAGATAATTGAGTACATGTTAGATCATTATTGAAGATGGTTCCCAACGTACAATGTATGGATCGTGCTTAAGTTCCTCAGGGGGAACACAAAGAGAAGGAGTCTAAACATACAAACGTATTGATAGACTTTGTATGCAGTTCCTAAGAAGAATGAGAAGTAGTTCTTTGAAAGGAATAAACAGCAATTCGTAAGTGAAGACAAGAGAAGAGAAGTTCCTTTGAAGGAACAGAAGCTTTGGAGTAGAAGCTTCAAGACAGAAAAATAGGAGCATATTTTTCTAGGAATCATGTAAGTATGTTGAACACGAGAAATTGTTTGGAACATGCCTATGGAACTAAATTGGAACTCCAGTCTCGAAGGAACTGACAGTCTGGAAGGAACTGGGTGTTGCTGACCAACCAGTTCCTTACGGGTTAGTCTAAAATTCGTGTATAGGAGAAACTCGAGTTTGCACAGCTCTAAAAGTTAGTTTTCAACGTTAATAGTCATTGCATTATCTTTGCCTACTTTTTAGGTAGTTAGTTTTGACTAAGTATTATTTATTTTTAAATAGATTTTATTTTATAAAAGATAAGTTTTTAAAATAAAATCTGATTTTCTTGTTAGTCAAAGAGATATTTTATTCTCCTTATCTTCTCCTATATTTTAGGGATTTATTATAGGTTTCTTCCTATCTAATCTCTAATTGGTTTAATATTTTAAATTAAATGGGTTAGTTATTTTAGGATAAAATAGTTTTTATAAAATATTTATTTTTAATGAATAAAATCCGAATCAGTTTTTAATTGATAAAAATCTGATTCGGTTAGGATTTAATTGTTTTATATTTTCTATTTTTATTTATTAAGTTTTTGGAAAAATAAAAATTACTTTTCACGTTTAATTTGAAACAACTTTTTACTGGAGAAAAATAAGGAGATCATGAAGAACATGTTTTTAACTCCAATCCATGTCTTCCATTACTTCTTATGTACATGGAGTTAATGGAGATAATGCCTATAATTTAGGAAGCGCTACTATTATGGTTGAAGATCATGGGGTGAATGGGTTTGTCTTTGAAGCACTATAAAAAAAGAGAAGTTTTCATTCATTCCAAACTGTCTTGCTTAATTGAGTCATTCCATAATGGAATTTATCCAAAGTGGTAGAGCAGTAGAAAAGAAATATATTTTCTCTCCACGTTGGTAAGCCAGTTCCTCCAGGTTCCAAGTTCCTTACATATCTCAAAGTGTCCAACATATTAGTTTTATACATTATATCTTTTATATGTATTTGAGAGTTGTTTAAGGGTTTGAGTGAACTCTTGTAATGGGGAATTTATAAGGGTTGAGTGAACTCTTGTATTGGGGTGAGAACTTGAGTGAGTTCGTTGTATGTAGAGAAAGCTTTGAGTGAAGCTTGAGAGAAAGAAAAGAGTAAGGCTTTGAGTGAAGTCTTGAGTGAGAAGAGAGGTCTTTGAGGGAAGATTTTGAGCTGCAACTATTATAGGGAATAGTTGTTGGGGATATGAGTTCGTTGAGGAACTCGGTAGAGGCTCAAGTTCCTCATAGGTTGTAACAGAGTCGTTGGCCTATTTTAGTGGAATTTTTTGAGTCAAAATCCCTTGGGATCGAGGTTTTTCACTTCCTATTTGGCCTAGGAAGTTTTCCTCGTAAAATCTCTCTTGCACTATTTCTCTATTGCGTTAAGTTTCTTTTAATTCCGCGAAAAGTGACTAGCAAGCTCCATACTACAATTCACCCCCCCCCCCTCTTGTAGTATTTCATCTAATTAACAGTATCCCTCAAGATTCAAAAAATCTATATGGTGATAGGGCAAAATATTTGTTCTATAAAGTGATACCCTACTTTTGAATAATACACATAGTGACCCTATTAGCTAATTTTATGGCTAACGCATCATTAAACACCTTATTGCGAAGGCATCATCAAACGCTTTTAAAACAAAATGGATACCATTGAGTTTCTTTAAAAACAGGCGTACACCACATAAATATTTTAAAACACAAGGGTATACCATAAAAAAGCCTTGATAATTTTCTCTTAAAGTATTATTACAAAGATTTTCCCCTACATACTCACTCTTTACTTTTTATATAAGTAAGACCATAAGATATATAAACCATAATTCTCCAACCAAATTGTGAGACAAACCTAAGATTAACTAGTACTTAGTATAATAGAATAAATAGAATAGACTATGTACATGTATATATTCTCCTATATATATCTTGTACATTTCTAATACATAGTATGAGTGAGTGATTCTTGTATTTCCTCCAATGTACGTCCCTTTGTCTCCGGAACAAGTTTTGCCACAAATATCAAAGCCAATACATTGATACTTGTAAATATGAAGAATGTGCCTGAAATCAAATATGCCACGTTAAGGATTACATAGTATTCCGTATATTAAGTGTTTGTTTGGTTCACATCGATGTAGTCCTATGGTCACTATAGATTGCTGGACAAGATGACCATATGGGCCTGACTTCTAAGTGTCAGCAAGGAGTATCAGAGAATTGGGCCCAGGACAAGCTTTAAAGATAGTGGGCCAATGGGCCCTACTAAATAAGTCATAGACAATTAGGCAGTTACTCTCAGAGTCTCAGCCTTGCAGATCCAGTTTTTAACAAGATATAAATTACAAGTAATTTTTTATTTTTTATTTTTCAAATTAGTGGATACACTTTGATTATTGATACTATTCAGTATTCACAACTTCTATTTTGTTTAAGTTATGTGCTAGTGTACTACTATGTATAAGAAACGAATATACTCATATGGATCTTATGAGCTATCTACATTTGAATTTATAAGCTGAAAGCGTGATTAAAAAAAATTCAACTAATTTGGAACTGAAGAGGTAATAAATGAATTAAGGAAATTATAGATGGAAAATCGATCAGTTGATTTAACTTATGGTTAGGTCACTTTGGGCTATATTATCAGGTGCCAACCGACTTACTTTGGAAATGACTTGATCAATTTCAACTATATTCAAATCGAGTCAATTTTGCAAGGTTACACTTTAGGTAGAGTCTCGTTCATTATTTCCAAGAGCTGATTTAGGTAGGTTATTTGTAGCAAATACTCGTGATATAGACACCATTGTTTTAGAGTTCTTTCACAGTCAATTTAGGTGATCATGTAATGTAGTCTACATTTCGAAAAAGCCAATCAGAGAATGTTCACCTGATGAGCTCCAATCCATCATGAAGTTAAATGAGTAGGAGACAACCCAAGCACTCGACCAGCTTACTATAGTCGCTAAACTTCCAGCAGCCCCTTTTACATTGATTGGAAATATCTGCAAAAACATACTAGTAGTTCAGAAATTCTGTTGTTATAATTTTAAGAAACAAAGGTAGGATACTTAAGAAACCATGTCTACCTCTGACATTATAATAAATGGAATCCCTCCCATTCCTACAGGGTATGCCGCTGAGAAAATCTGTAGTAGAATCATGAAACCGAGTATAAGTCACGTTGTTTTCTGATTCGAGCTAAATCAGTTCTGATTCAGATTAACATCAGTTCATGCAATTTCAGGTTAAGTTTAGTTTTAGGTAAAGTAATTTGATTTACCAGAATGCCAAATAGTGCCAAATAGGGACTGAAGTGTGGCATCCATCCATAATCCTGCTCAGAAAACACACGCGTGTACACACACAAACAACAAATAAGTTAATTCAGCTAAGGAAGAAGAACCAAAGAGCTATGATCAGAAAAAAGTATATTCATGTAAGAAAGCATGTAATGGACTGACACTAACCTTCATCAAGAAAGACAGCGCCACTGATAGACAAGCTGTTCCCATTCCAGTAACAGAAAACTATAACAACAACAACAGACATCAATAAAAAAAACTTTCCAACAGACCACCCAAGATGATTACTACGAAGTGTTAGCTAAATGTTACATCACATAGCATACTCACCAGCAGAAGTGGTCGTCTTCCACTTTTATCCATCAAAAATACACCGAGAAAAGTAGGGGGAAGCTGCAGAGTTTAATAGCAGAATAAATACTTTTAGCAGATGAAAGGGAAGTATTTTAGATATCATCACTGATGATGCTTATAATCATGAATATATCCTATTTTACCTGGATGAGAGCCATTGCTATGGTACCCAATTTGGCTGAAACCCCGGCTGATTCAAATGTTGTAGTTGCATAGAACAAGATCCCATTTGTTCCACCAAATGATGCCAGTGCCATGAGCCCAAGACTTATTGTAAGTGCAAAAGCATACTTCATTTGGAACACGTCGAAGAAGCTATTTTGTGAGACTTGATCAATAGTTTCAGCAGAGTCCTACAAGAGTTTTAATGCTTAAATCTCACATGCACTATATGCAATTAAATCAAGTAGTTTAAGTCCTCTGATACTATTTTGAAGAATGTGTATTACTTTGATTAGAGCTGCTTCGTGAGCTATATCAAATTTCTTTCCTCTTAGTCTTCGTAAAGTAGACTCACAACCTTTTTCATGACCAACCTTCACCTGCAAGAACAGGGGTTTCACAGCTTAATTTCCTAATTTTATGTGTTCAACCTGCTGTAACAGATCAATTACGCACCAAATAAAATCTGATTGCGACTTACCAACCACCTAGGAGACTCTGGAATGAAGAATAAGCCCAAAAACTGTATGATGCATGGAACAGCACCTGAAACAGTTCATGCTTGCTATTAACAAATAACAAATAGTATCGTTTTGATGAAGCTTGGATATATATGGCCATTACAATGGAAGTAATAAAGATTGAAACAAACAAGATAACAGAAATAATGAAGTTACCAATCAAAGATAAGACGCGCCAACTTGTAAAAAGTCCCATGATGTAAGCTAGAGCTATTCCGCAGCACAACATCAACTGAAATATGAGAGCATATATTACAACTTGTGACTAAGGAGTAAAAACTAAAGGTTGGACATAACTTGGTACACTTTATTCTAATAAATCGTAAGTACTAAATAGTGTCAATTTGTAAGTGCATTATCTTTACCTGATGAAGAAGCACAGATCCTCCACGAAGATTTCTTGGTGTGATCTCTGCTATGTACACCGGAACCTGTTGTGGCAAATGTATTGCTTAATCAATATAGTAATCTCAGTATTCAACTTAGTTTGAATAAGAACTAAGTCATAAAAAGTATTAAAAACAAGTGTTTAGAATTAATTACCACATAAACAGTAAGCCCCATAGCACAACCTACAGATAGTCTACCAACATCAAGTGACCAAGCATCCTTCAAATTTGCACCAACAAAAGTCAGGTTTAGAAGGAAAAGAAACTTAAAAACTCGAAAAAATTATCCTGAATTAAATGTCTAGGGAAAAACCTTAGAAAACGCGATTGCAACCCACCCAGTGAGGTAGAGTATGTCAGATAAACCCATAGTCTGTACAAAAATAACCAAAATTGTTAAG
Source organism: Chenopodium album (assembly GCF_948465745.1). Classification (NCBI taxonomy): domain Eukaryota; kingdom Viridiplantae; phylum Streptophyta; class Magnoliopsida; order Caryophyllales; family Amaranthaceae; genus Chenopodium; species Chenopodium album. The sequence continues at coordinate 8,710,262 of NC_137837.1, read as the reverse complement.
TGTAAGATCCATTTGAATGCTAATCATGCTTGAAAAAAGGTTAAAAAGAAGAAGAACTTACTCCTCGACGACCAAAGTAGTCTGTAAGTTTACCACAGACTAGTGAACCTAACAAACCTCCAACAGTCAACATTGATCCAAAGAGGGAATACTGCAGAATAACATTAAGGCCATCAAATCAAACAATACACCAAAAGTATAACAAAAATATACAAAGTATTCCGTAATTAAGATTAGAAAGCGTAAACAAAGCAACTTACTTCAGCTGTAGAGAGTTTTAAGTCAGCAATGATTCCAGACTGTACAGGGGAGCTATAACCCATCTACGCATAAGAATACCGAAAAACTAGATTAGCCAACTAATTATCCTGCTTATCAATTTTAAGATACTATTGAAAGTAACACAACACATAAAAATGGACTGTAAAATAAACAAGCTACTTGCAACAATATCAATGTGTTACAAAATTCTGCACATCCCAATTGCCAGTCTGTCACAAGTATCGGGAAATGATTTTGGCACACCTTTAATTGATTTTGGCACACCCCTATGTCAAAACTGTGCTCTCATATAGGGGTGTGCCAAAATCAATTAAGGGTATGCCAAAATCAATTTCCAAAGTATCGAATATCTATAGACTACAGTCATTCAAGGTAATAAGGTACCACCATAGGTCACACACGGCCACAACCACGACTAGAGGTGGCCAGTGGGCCGGGTTGGACCCAGCCCACCCTGACCCGCACGGCTGGTGGGTCAAATGGGTCCAGCCCGGATCCGACTTGGCACAACCCGGCACAACCCGTTTGAAAAGGTGGGTGCGTCGTGGGTCCAAAAATTCTAGGCCAGCCCATTTCGACCCAGCCCATTTTGACCCACATGATTCGGCCCAACTCGTTCAACCCATTTCGACCCACGTGATTCGACCCACCCAACCCACGAACCCACCCAACCCGACCCATCACGCACGGCCCACCCAACCCACCAACCCGCACAACCCGCCAGCCCACCCAACCCGCCAACCCGCACAACCCACCAACCCGCCCAACCCGCCAACCCGCACAACCCGCCCAACCCGCCTAGCCTAACAGCCATATTCCAAATAATTTTCAAAACTAACGGCTACTTTTTTTTTGAATTTGATGAAGAATGTTAACGGCTAGTTTTTTTGTATTGTATGATCATCCCCTCAATTTTTCCTATAAATACCAATTCCATTTCATTGAAATTTCCACACAACTCAAGCTTTCTTTCTCTCTTACTCAAAAATTCTTAATTGTTCTCAAATTCTCAAGTGCTATTTAGTGTTATATAGAGTTTTATTTTTGTTAAAAAAAATCTCCTTACTATTATTATTAGTATTCTTAAGATTCTAAAAAAAAAAAAAAAAAAAGTTCTTCTCCATATTATAATTAGTAATCATAAAAAAAAAATGGGCTCAAGAGGAGGAATGGGAAGGAGTCAAAGTGGTGGTCGAAGTGGTGGCCAAAGGAGTGGTGGTGCAAATTTTTCGTATGAAATTAATACGGAAAATTTAATTTGTCAATGAATATGGAGATTATGGTTTAGGAGATGGGCAAAATATTCAAACGTCTCCACCACAACATTTCTCCCACCAATCATCGAGTTCAACTATGCCACCTCCATCGCAACCAACATCACAACCAACATCTCAACCTTCATCTCAAGGTAATTTCTAATTTAATTTTTATTGTTATGAATATTTGAAAAAAACTATTATTAATGATTATAAAGTTCGTTTAGTTCCAATTTTCTATGATTTATAATTACCATGAAAAATGCGTTTAAATAATTATAATTAAAATATTTAAAATTTAAAAGCTTATTTTCATGAATAGCGTTTAAAAATTAATTTCAATAATTTGATTTATGAAAGGTGGTGGCGGTGAAAGTAGAGGTCGAGGACACACTTCTTGGGTGTGGAAACATTTTGACGGTGTTGACGTCACACCCCCGGGATGGCAACCCGGTCAACCAAAGAGGTTCACGTATACATGCCTAGTTTGCAAGGCGCTAGGTGCAAATGACAAGTCATATAGTTGGAAAACGAGAGATGGAACCGGAACCTTTAGTCGGCATTTGCAAAATAAACACGACTTGTTCGAAAATGGCCCCCGTCCTTCGGGGGGTAAGTTGCCCGTCCAAACACAATTGGGTGGATACATGAACCATTTACCCGGCGGAGGTACACCTTTCATTTATAATAAAGATAGAATGATTGATGAAATGAGTACTTTAGTTATTGCTAATGAATACCTTTTAGTTACGGTGAAAATGCAAACGTTGAGCATTTTAATAAAGTTGCATTACAACCTGCATTTACTCGTGTCCCCCGAAATACCCTAAGACTTTATACACAAACTTCTTATTATAAGTATAGGAGTGGTTTGATTGAATTATTTCGTACTTTTGATGGTCGTGTTAGTTTTACAAGTGATACATGGACTTCTAGTTTTGGCGAACCTTTTCTTTATTACTGCTCATTGGGTGGATGATGATTGGTTTATTAAAAAACGTATACTATGTTTTCAAGCTATGGAAGAAAGGCATACCGGTTTTAACATCAAAGTTCGTATTTTGGATTGTTTAAAAGAATTTCACTTGAATAATAAAGTTTTTTCTTTGTCTCTTGATAATGCAACTGCAAACACAAAGTGTATTGACTATTTGAAAAATGACTCCGAGTTGCATTTGTTGTTGGGTGGTAGTCTCTTGCATGTTAGATGTTGTGCTCATATTTTGAATTTGTCTGTTCAAGAGGGTCTCGCTGAGTTGCAACCATTGCTAAACCCAATTAGAACAGTTATAAAATGGATTAGGATTACTCAGTCAGTTAGAAGAAAGTACATAGCTATGTGTAAAGAGAGAGGTCTTAAGAAAAGACAATGGTCTATTGATACCCCTACCCGTTGGAATTCTACTTTCAATTTGTTGAATGGTGCTATAAAGTATCGTGACATTTTAACCCAACTTTACAATGAGACTCGTGTTGATCCTACTGAGTTAATAACCGAAAGTCATTGGACTAATGCTTCTTTTGTTCGTGATGTTTTAAATGCTTTTGATAATGCAACTCATATTTTCTCTTATATTTATGAGCCTAACATTCATTTAGTCATAATTGAGTGTGTTAAAGTTGTTCACACCATCGAAGAGCATATGAAGATTGATGGACTTCGTCTCGTTCTTGATAGCATGAAACGAAAGTGGCATACTTATTTTAGTGAATTTCCAATTATTTATGGAATTGCTGCTATGCTTGACCCCGGTGTCAAAGCTGAAGGTTTGGAAAATCTTTTAGAATTTTATTATACGAGTTTAAGTATCGATTATGATGTTAGTGAATATATTAACATGCAAATCTGTTTTGGGAGACCTTTATGATCAGTATGCATCTATTTATGGTTTTGATTTAGCAACACCAACTACTACTAGCACTTCCGATTCCAGATTTGGTTTTCTTGATAAAGTTATGAAAAAAAAACACAAAGCATCTACATCATTCTCATCATCATCTTCTTCAACACTTGCTATTAATGATTATTTGTCATATCAACATGAGACCAACAACAACTTTCAAATTATAAAATGGTGGCAAGAACATCAAAAAAGTTTTCCTATATTGGCGAGAATTGCAAAAGATATACTTGCAGTTCCCGCTTCATCCGTTGCTTCCGAGTCTGCTTTTAGTGCAGGTAGAAGGGTGTTAGATGAAAAAAGATCTCGCTTAACTCCGGAAAGCATTCAAATTTGTGTTTGTAAGAAAGATTGGGATCAAGCTGAAAGAAGAACTCAAGGTTTAAAGGAAGACGAAGATGATGAAGATGATCCTGTGATGATATTGGAGTCGTCAACGGATGATGCAGCTTCCGGGGATGATGATGCAACAAACATGGGTGGCTAGAAAAGTCTAAATCAGGTACGCTAAGAACTACGTGGGCTTTGATTCTTTCGGGATACGTAGGCAACTTATTTTTCGAAAATTACAATTTAATTGCAAAATTAAATTTTAGTTTTCTAAAGATAGGTCCAAGCCCCCCTCCCCCCAAATTCCAAAAGAAGTACAATATAAGAACTACGTTGGCTTTGATTCCTTATTTTATGATATAAGGATACGTAGGCATCTTAATTAAGAACAACTGAGCAAGCCATCAAATTGTTAATTTTGTAAAAATTAAAACACCACACAACCCATTTAGCTATTTGGCCCACCCGACCCTAACCCACGAACCCACCCGACCCTAACACACGAACCCAACTCAACCCAAACCCACCTAACACACTAACCCACCCTTCGACCCACCCTAACCCACCCTTCGACCCACCCTAACCCACTAACCCACCCTAACCCACGAACCCAGCTCGACCCACCCACGACCCGTCTAACCCACGAACCCAGCTCGACCCACCCACAACCCGTCTAACCCACGAACCTAACCCTGGTGTGTCCAACTTCTCCGACCCAACCCACGACCCGGCCCACCCTACCCTACATGTGTCGTGTCGTGTGTCATGAAACCCCAACCCGCGACCCACCTAACCCTAACCCAGCTCGCACGACTCGCACGGTGGACACCTCTAACCACGACCATTCAAAGTACCACCCGAAGAGAGCAGGGACCATTAGACCAATAATTTATTATACATTTCCTAAAAAAAAATTTGCATCCAATAATCTAATCCTTGAAATAATGAAAAGATAAAATTTGTCAATAATTTCAACTCTCAATAATTATTAATAATTACTATTATTATTATTAAATATTTCAATTTGACTTAATTGCTTGACATGATGACAATCATGGGCATAACATAACGTACATATGCAGCCTGCAGATAATTTTCTATTTTATAATCAGTGGGCTTATTCTAATTTGCTAGGAAAAAAAAAAAAAAAAAAAAAAAAAAAAAAAAAAAAAAAACATCAATTACTTCTTCTTCGTATTAATTTTGGCTAGACGTGCAACTCACGAACAAAGTAACCCAGAAATTTCCTCAAAATCTGTGTACAACTAATACTCTAGTAGACAGGTTGTACTAAAAAATGATTTAAAAAAAAATAAAATTAACCTGTCAGAAAAAAAAAAAAAAAAATCCTAAATACTTACATAGTACTCGTAAAAAAAATTCTTTAATCATTACCATCCTTTATTACGCGTCTATCAAATTTAAAATTTTCAATTCAATTGGTAATCATCGATGATTAACAAAATTTACTACTGTGACTTCTCATACAAAATAATTAATGTGACATTTCCAAAAATAGAAAATGATCGTGAGGTTATTTAATAAAGCAACCAATCGATCACAAAATGACATGGTAATCTTGGACCACGGCCTTACAAAGAGTAAAAAGAAAAAACAACTTACAGCACAACCGCAAACGAGAGAGCCACAAACGGCAATGAAAACGCTGAATAAAAGAACGGGGGTGGCGCCACCGTCGTTATAAATTCCGTTGGTGGCGCCATCCTCTAACTTGGAGAGTAGTTTTTCTCGGTGTTGGTTATTCTTTCTATTGTGGCTTTTCTCCATAATAGCCATTATTTGATCTTGGATAATTTAGCTGTCAAAAGAATGAATAATATATAGAGAGAGAAATGAAGAGAGAGAAAATGATTGATGACTGCTTCAGAATATTATTCCATATGCTTATAATAAATGGAAGGAAGAAGAGTAGAGGAAAGAGATCATTGGTGAGTTGGTGGGTAGTACTAGATAATAAAAGGTTCAAATATCATTTTCGAGTAGTGTAGTATTATTGGAATAACAAAGTAGAAAATGAAATTTCTCACATGATTTTGTGCTGTTTCTTTCTTTATCTAACTACCATCGATTAATGGTAATAATTTATTGTGATCATTAAAGTTATAATCAATTGAGATTTTTTTTTTTTTTTTTTTGATAAAATATAATCAATTGAGATTTAATTTGTTATTTTGAGGGGAATCTCTAATCAACAAAGTTCACTAATCGTACTTTTTATGTTAAAAAAAAAAAAGTCACTGTTTATAATTTTTAAAAAACTTGACTCACTTTCACTTTACATCTTATGTTGATCCGTACTTTGTATAAACATGAATGTTGCGAATTGGTTATTAACTTTTTTTTTTTTTTGAAAGAAATTGATTATTAACTTAGGGCCTGCTCTCTTCCGTTGAAATTCAGTTTAGTTTAGTTCAGTTCAGTTCAGCTCAGTTCAGTTCAGCTCTTAATTTACGTCTAATGATATTGCTAATGATATAAAGCCAAATTTCATTCTTTTAAGCTCTTATTACAACGACGACGACGACGACGACAACAACAACAACAACAACAATAATAATAATAATCAATAAGTAATAAATAATAATAATAATAATCAATAAATAATAATAATAATAATCATCAATAAATAATAATAATAATAATAATAATAATAACAATAATAATAATAATAATAATAATAATAATACTAATAATCAATAAATAATAATAATAATCAATAATTAACAATAATATGTACATTTGTATATACACATATGTATAGTAATAAATAATCAATAAATAATCAAAGATCACTAATCCATAGTTAAAAATCACTAATTAATAAGTTCAGTTCAGTTCAGCTGAGTTCAGTCAATCGGAACAGGCCCTTATTATTAACTAGTCTCCTGGTCCGTGCATTTTTATCTTATACTCCGTAACATGTTTTATTTGGAAAATGAATATATTATGAAAGAGAAGAAGGGGTAAAAATTGATGTAATTGTAGAAGATATTAAGTTAGGGGAAATGAATATAGTAACATTCATACATGTATTGAATTAAAGCTAAAAAAAATAATAAGAAGAAAGGGGGTTATCTAATGAAAGGAGGTGACATGTGACATTGATGAAAAGTAAAGTTTACATGTGGCATGATGAGGGTGCATGATGAGGATGATGGTTTGTCTTTTTAAATACTAATAATAATAAAGTACTCTCTCTGTTTTTAAATACTTGTTCCATTTCTCTTGGACACGCATGTCAATGTTAATCTTTGATCACTAATATCTTTAATTATCAATAAGTATAAATTCTAACAATTGAAAATTAATAATCTATTCATTGAGATAATTCCAACAAGTACCCACAAGACTATATTTTGTGTTATTTTTATAAGTTAACAAAAAATTAGTAGATAGAATACAATTAGCTCCTGCTTTTGGAAAAAATGAAAAGGACGTACATTTTACAGCTCATGACCAACCAGCGTGTCTTTTAATTCCCAAAGACATGGTTGACATGTGGCAAATTTTTCATGTTGAGATCATTTTTGTTTCATGCTTAATCACCCCTTATATTAAGGGTCTGTTTTCATAGACTGAACTCATCTAAACTGAACTGAACTGAACTGAATTGAGCTGAATATTTTATAAGAGAAGGAAGTTGGGGCGGAACTGAGCTGAATTGAAATGAATATTTTATAAGAGAAGGAAATTAAAAGCTGAACTGAATTGAATTTAACTGAAAATAAACGTATGAGAACAGGCTCTAACTAACTCATCTGATGCCCAACTTTAATCTTTACTTCATGCTATCGTACTTTGTATAACTTTATTGTCACATTTTTTTAATAAACTCTATTGTCACATTAATTACATTTTAGCTCCACTAAAAGCATTTCATTCCAATAAAGCAAACAAAAAGAGACCAAAATTTTAAAAAAAAATTAATTTAAAAAAAAAAAAAAAAAAAAAAAAAAAAAAAAAAAAGAAGAAGAAGAAAAGAAAAGAAAAAGAATAATATTGCATGAGGATTACATTACGGAGTACCAATTTGCCAGGTTGGATAAGAAGATGACGTGGATGGATCCCATAATTCTCCTCATCCCATTATTGAAAGAAATGAGTCCAAATGTCCAATTAGACAATCTTCTAATTATGCGTTGACTTATTCAAATTACTCGTCTAACTTTGTTTTTTTTTTAAAAAAACAAAAACTCGTCTAATTAATCCCCAATTACTAAAAAAAAAATACAGTATTTTATAATCGACAAATAACATGCCTGTTGTAAAATAAGGGGGAAAGATGAGAGAGATTGATAGAGAATATATCTGTGTATTTCTATTCCATATAATGGGGTTATATCTATACAAACAATATCACTAGGGTTTGTTTAGATAACAATAAACTCTAGTTCTAGAACATTCCGAAATAATAAAGAAGGATAATGGATATCCATACAATATTTCATAACACTCCCCCTTGGATGTCCATTACCGAAGATTGTGCCTCGTTAAAACCTTATTAGGAAAAACCCTATGGGATAAAAACCTAATGAAGGAAAAAAAGTACAACACTCTTCGTAATACGCTCGAGATGCTGCCTCATTAAAAACCTTACCAGGAAAACCCAATGTGGGACAAAACCATGGTCAAGGGAAAAAAAGTGCAGCGCGTATTTTCTCCCCCTAATGAATACATAACTTGAGATCTTCTAGTGTCGCAGCAATGAATCCAATATGTTACATATATTCTCATATGTAGTATAATATCACTCGTTGATCTTCGATACTCCTAAACTGAAATTGCATCTTCAAGTCTTCACATAAACATGTGAAGTGTCTTCATTTCACCATAACATGTGTTTATCTCTAATATCATTATTTCAAATCTCTGCTTAATAGTTGATTCAAAAGATAAACTTATACGGTTATGACTTCTTCTGGAAGTCGTTGATAATAAATATTGATGATCATTATTTGATCAAACATTCATTAATACGAGTAATAATTTGATGACAAAACTTAGCTTGATATTATTAATATCATTCTTCTCATATGAATTATAATATAACACACGTAATTATATACGCTAATTATGGTTCTTCTGGACCATAAGAAAACATTGTCACGCATAAGTGATCCATTGATATTCGTTAGACGTTTCATAATTGACACGATAGCTCTCTTGCAAATACAAATAGTTAATTTCATTAACTCTCATATGCTCAAACTTCAGGTTGAGATGTTAATAATGTTGTCACATACATAGATTTTCAAGAGTTTGATAATAATTGCAAATTCAAGATATAAACTTTGTTGGGCTGGATATTACAATAGGTCGTATATAAGTTCTTCAGGAACTCTTCTTAATTCATAATGTGCAATTAAATCGATATCATCAATAATTTCATCACAATTATAAGCCCATTGGAATATTAATCTCTTTCTAATATTTCATCAAAGTTGTAAACATACCTTACTATACTTTGAATGAACATTTACATACACCACAATTATTGTATGAAATTAATGCATGCAATATGAGATATAGAAAATATGATAACATATTAACAAATATACAATGAGTAATGCATCTAACAACTTCCTATGACTCAAAATGATGCAAGACACTGTACAGTGTGGATTTAAAAATTCATATTTCATTGGACTTCTGGTCCATAATAAACTTTTGATCATTATCATTATGTCGACAATAAAATGTACATATATTTCAGATCCCTTACTCATTAGTCCATTCCATTATGCATATGCATATTATTTATCGGTTCCATTGTGTACCGGTATCATAAAATTCCTATAACGTATATTTCGCATGCTATTTTACTATGATATCTTAATGCATTTCTCATTGGTACCATCATAACTTTTCTTACATCATAGGGTATCTCATACACTATGGTATTTATATACTATTACACTATTAGTGTCAACTGCACTATCTTGCCAAATATCATATCTATTAAACATATCTTTATTTTTGGAACCGATCATATACAACCTACACTTCAGGCGTAGCGATTCAAGTACAATTGGCAAGATTTTATCTCAATGTATAAACATAATTAATATGACCAAAATGTATCTTCAACGCTATGCAACATGAGTCATAACTGAATACAAATCAAATCATAAATGTGCAACATATCTTGAAGATATATATACAAAAGTTGGCATATATATAACTTTTCAAACTACCATTATAGGGATCATAAATATTCTTTATTTATTTAATTTTTTTTTTTCGATTTTTCCAACTTTTGCTATTTCTTCTTCCCCAAAGTTGGTAAAATATCTCTTTTATAGGGGCGTCTAATTCTATACCAACTTAGTATATAAATTTGCATTAAAATTCATTTCATTGGGAGGATCACAATCAAAATTTATCTCTTCTCGAGAACATTTTTGATAAAGAATCATTTATTCATTAACTTTATATTTCATGTGTATTTATTATTAAATTTTCAATAATATTTTCTCTTCTGGAGATCAATGTCAATGGGGAGGCATATGTTGTGCAGTTGTACGTTTTTCTTTCATCTCATATTTCATATGTGTTGACATATAATAGCCTCAATCAAAAGAATTGTTATACAAGCATAGATCACTTCGCTTGTAATTCTACTAGGTGGTGATCTTCTGGATCTTTAAAACTATAAATAATGTATTTGGTGAGCTTCTGGTTCTCTGATAGTTTACAATAATGGATAATGGCAAGACATAACAATCCAAATATATATAGCTCAATCTCAATGTTATGTCTTGCCATTTAATTCATTTCATACATCTAACATTGAGAGAGCGTCAGCACAGTATCAAACAAAACTTCAGGTTTCCATAACGGGTAATTATTAAACCCGGATGACCTAATTTAATTATCACATCCAGTCACTTCTCTAAATTTGAACTCTGGTCAGTTTTCAACACTAGTGATCACTTTATTAAACTTACTATATGCATGACCATGAATGTGATGTGATATTAGAACACCAACATGTGTTTCTTTATACAATTGGCAAGACAATCAATTAATATTTTATCCAATAATTACTCATACGCTACAGGAGTTTAAACTATAAACTTGATACATGTTAATCTTGTTGGATATTTCATACTCTTCTGGAGTCTTTTATATAATCATGAAACATATAAACTTTACTAAAAGTGATTTCTTCTAGAAATGTAATGATATTTACCACTTCCTCAAATTTGTCATTGTCAATAGTGACTCCTTTCCTTTTCAAAGATACTTAATCATCTTTAGAACCTATTGATTTATCACGCTTCAGGCGGCATGCTATAGGTTTATCAACAATTGATGTTGTACTTTTAGGACATCAATTTTAAATTAGAGCATTTACAACTAGTATATGATAAATGTCATTTGTTTATATCCATCTTCAGGATTGTATCATTTTAAAATATTTAATTAACATGTGGCCACTTCTAGTTGATATTTAAGTTATTTTATGTATCAAACTGACCATATATATATTTTATTATTTATATGCAAGAGTTACATACAATATCTCCCTAATCCTTGCATATGGGGGTATGCAATGAATCAATCCAACAACCTTTAAAATCCTTGCAACTTTTAAGCCATAAATTCTTTTGGCAATGTCATGTATCAAGTAACGTGTTCCTTTTAGCAAAAACATGCTTATACTTATAGAACACTTATCATGTTCCTCATGCCCAATTACATTCATCTTAAAAAAAAAATAAATAAATAAAACCTCTTATATTTATGGGCATAATAAAACGTTGATTATGTATAGTTTCTCACAATGTCATATTTAATTACTTGAACTCATAACACACTTTTTGCTATATATTTAATTAATTAAGGAACTTCAAGTCCATATATATGTACGAGAATATATACCAATCCATCTACATTTTTCAGAAAGAGAAGGTAAAAATAAGACATGACATAATCAGTTCGAACTTTAATCAAAACATACCTTATTCGATCCACTCAAATATACTAGCCAAATTAAAATTAATCTTTGGAAACATAAGTAAACATGACATTGTGTTTATAGAATCACGTTAGTATGTAGTGGATATCTAAGCAATATGCTTTAGCTTTGTAGATCATGCACATTTCTTTGTATTATCCTTAAGGGTTTTGAGCCATTTATATGTTCAAACTAATGTGAATACTCTTTATAAATATAAGGAACTTCAGGTCCGCACATCATATTCAATTTACATTCATTCCAATAATCTAACTTCAAGTAGGTACATAATACTATAATTGAATGAGAAGGTAAAAATATGAAAACCTACTACTTCACGCTTTAATAAAAACATACCTAAATCGATTGAATCAACTATATTGTCGGATCATCAGTTATATCAATATATTGCCTGATAAAGCTTAATTAAAAAATAGAAACAAGCACATAAGGAACCAAAATTAACACGTTCACGTTAGTGGAAAACCACATGTTTCATATCATATTTGAAATATAAAATCATAATTAAATACATAAATTATAAATAGTTTCACATGTATCTTAGGCTTACTTCGTACAATTTACAGACATTCAAGCCATTAGACATAGGATTTCACAAACAAATTATATGGGTAGATAATTGCTAAATCAAACCATTCATATTTGCTTTGCTATCAAGCATAGAGAAATAACCAAACTCATTGGAAAAGGTAGGTAATACCAAAATCTAGCAAATATATGTAATACAATTTCATGAAAACCATACTTTCATAAAATTAACCCCAATAATAATTCTAAATACCCTTTTAGATTCAAACTAAACAAAATTCATAGTCAAAACAAAACTACTAATTAGTTATTTTCTGCATCAAATCCAACTATTCCCAAATTGCTCATTGAACTTTAGGAATAATAAAAATACGAAAATTTGGGAAACAATATAAACATATTATGTAAAGGTTTAAAATTAACAATAACAGGATAGTTGAGAATGAACTTTCCTGATATCAAAACCTTTCCCACCATAAAAACCAGCCTTATCGTCAACTTCATGTTGTCAACGCCAACTGCTAGCCTGTAACTCATGAAAACGTCAATGAAAAGAAAATAAAGTATAGCAATGATTCAAGATAAACAAACCAATGCAACCGAAAAATAATATGAGAGTTCTTTGTAATTAAATAAAGCGGAACTACCATTAACATTCCAAAATATTAATACCGTGAGACTCCTTGTACTAGTCCCAAATTAATTAATGAGGATTGGGAATGATATGGCATTGTTGAAACGTGTGATTTCATTATTAAAAGATTAAAACCCATGATCAATATTAATCTCCTTCTAATTTCTTCCCAAGAAGCGACACAACAAGATAATAATGAGCATAATTTAGCACATTCAGTATACAACGAATTAATCATTAACCTAAGAAATCAACAATAAAATTTACATATTGATTAGAGCTTTGGTGCTGATAACGTGTTGTAAAATAAGGGGGAAAGATGAGAGAGATTGATAGAGAATATATCTGTGTATTTCTATTCCATATAATGGGGTTATATATATACAAACAATATAACTAGGGTTTGCTTAGATAACAATAAACTCTAGTTCTAGAACATTCCGAAATAATAAAGAAGGATAATGGATATCCATACAATATTTCATAACAACGCCCTAATTTTTTTTTTAAAGAATTAATTTTGATTATTTAAATAATTAATTGGAGAAGTTGGTGATGGAGTGGCCCTCTCACCATTTCCATTTTGAAATTTATTACCTCCTCCGTTCTTTTATTATTGCACCACTTGTCTTTTTAGGAAGTTTCACAAATATTGCACCATTTCCTCTTTAGGAAAAAAATTATTTGTGTTCACACTATAAATACCCAACATATCCTTGTTTTTTCATACTTACTTTTTAATTTATCAATATATCACATGGATAATTTTGTATTTTTACCTTTCTCTCTCTTACTTTTTTCCACTACCAAAATATTTAATTTGTACCCAACTCCTATGGTGCAATAATAAAAAAACGGAGAAAATATATATATTCGGCTGTGCTATACACCCAATAAATTCAAAGTAAGTTTTTGCTTGTTATTTGATTTGTGTGTGTCATCATTTGTTTTATTATTTGATAATTTAATAAAAAATAATCATCAAAATGTGAATAAAGTATAAATGCACCATACACTGTACCTAGGGGTGAGCATGGGACGGGTACCCGATAACCAAAATCCCTAAAAGTGATATCCATAACCCGAACCGTAAAGTTTGGGTACCCGAATTTTCGGATCGGTTATCGGTTACCCAATAAGATATCCAATAATGATAATTAAACTTAATTATGTAGTTATTATGATATAATTTACTACTAATTAACAACAATATCATATGATTTTGACCAAATCATTAATAATATTATTAATCTTTGATATTATAAAGTAATTATGAAGTAAAGTAAGAGTTTAGATTTTTAAAAAAGGATTTAAGTAAGGAAAAAAAGCAAAAAATTAAATCCTTATCGTATCGGATCGGGTAACCATTAATTTTAAAATGATACCAATAACCATACCCGATAACAAATTATCGGAACGGATACCCGAACCGTTATGATTATCGGATCGAATACCCTAATTTTCAAAACGATTACGAATCGATTTTTCGGGTAGTTTTACTCAGATGTACCTAGCTTTATATAATAATCTCTCTTTGAGCTAGTGGATGGGAAAGAGTAGTACAAAAAACGTCGGCTGCTTAAATACATGCGGGCCTTCAAAGCAACCCAATCTCCATACATACGAACAAATATTTGATGTGCATGTGAATCATTAATCTAGTGTTAAATTTACCTTATACTGGTATTATTAGAAAAAAGAAATTCTGTTAATGCTTCAAGTATATTAGCTTAAACAGGATAATAATAAAAAGTTAAGTAATCCAAATTAAGAATATAGATAAATTTTCCAATGTTGAAATTCTGTCCATTCATAAGTGATATTGTTCCCATTACGTTTAATAAGAAACAACTAGCACCTATTAATGATAATTGGTGAAAAAAATTTGATGTTTTAAAAAATTATTTGAGTTGTAAAATATATATATATACCCCGTATATATATTAGATGACAATTTCTAATTGATAACAATATTAGGTGGTTATTATCAAAATGTCCAAATTTTTTAGTCTCAAACATATTACTAACGATAAATGACTAAAAAAACAGTGTCAATTATTTCGAAATAGATCGGACCCAAAATCAGAAATTAAGTTGCTCGGCCTTAGATAGCCCTATCACAAAAAATGACCTAATTTTAAATCTACTTGAACCAGGAATAACTTGCCTCAAATTGCTAAAAAAACCTAGATTGAAGTGATCCAAATTAGATATGACTTGACTCAAATTTAACAAAGCATACGAATTGCCGACTTGACTCGACCCAAACTTATTTGAACCAACACCTCAAATTGGCAGGTTGCATTCGGATTCAATGTGTATCGACCTATATAGGTAGGTTAACTTGAAATTAATCCGAGTTTTAATAAATTAAGGTTAGCTAAATTTGATACAATAAATCAATTTAAGTTCAAACCTTATAATATGTGCCTTGGCTATACAAGAAACACATTACAGATTACATCATACTGGGATATTGTAATATTTCGATTTGCAAATTTGCATTTTCTATTTATTTTCTATTTACATAAAAAAAAATTAACCTTGATTCATTAATGTACTAGATAGTACCGACACCGTTAGTAATTCGTTGTTAAATTACATTACGTTGCTAATCATTTATGCGTTAGCATATCGGCTTAACATCTATAACAGCCATTATCTCGACCACGTGGAGAGTTGCTTCCGACCAAGGCACCTGCTGCCTACAAGGGGGTTTGCTACCTATGCTGATAGGTGGCACCAACTTGGTTACCTTCCTATAATAAATACCCAAGCATTTTTTTATTGTCAAGGTACAATATCTCTCTCTCTCTCTCTCTCTCTCTCTAGAAACACTCTCTTGCTCTTTCATTCATTTTTTTCGTCAGATTGCTAACTTTAGCATGCATTGGAGCAGTTATCCACGGATAATCCCCCGGATTAGGTAATTTGTGCTGATTATGCAGGTGCTTAATTGGACGGTAAACCTTTACCAACTCCAAAACTTACGGTACGGAAGCTCACCCGGAACAATTAACACCAAAAAAAAAAAGTGAGACCTAGCTATAATTGAACTGCAACTACACATAATGCACTTTCTCCATCATAATTGAAGCATGAATCTCTTCAAGTGTTTTTCTCTTTGTATCCGGAACCAATTTCGCCACGAAAACCGATTTGTGTCAAAATATATACATTCGAAAGCTAAGGGAGGAAAAATAAAAGAAATCAAGCAGAATCAAAAGCATTTTTACCTGAAGAACTCCATATTATATAAGAATGTTAAAAATGGCAGAAACAATCCATCCTACTAAACATTATACTACACGGAACAAATACTTGCTGCTAATTCTTTTATGTTTAACGGGTATATCTGAAAGAAGTTCATTAATCCATTAATCATTCAACTAATTTGATAGTTAGTTGCTACTTTAATTAGAACGGACTTTTTACGGAGTATCAATTTTTGTCATGCATGATTATACTGTCTAAGAGCAAGAGTATGCTCACCTAAGGTTCATATATCATTTTCGAAAGGTCCCATTATTTTAACAAATGAGAAAATGAAATTTTTTGACGTGATTTGTGTTGTTTATTTCTTTGTCTAACTACCATCGATTAATAATATATTGTGACCATTAAAGTTATTCTTTAATAATCATTTAAGGTTTTTTTTTTTGAGGATCTCTAATCAGTAAAGTTCCCTATTTAATTCTTAGGACAGTTTTCAAATGACTATAATAAAATTGTGGTAATTTTAAGTTTGTAACTGATGAGTAAAGTACAACCTTCCAATTAATAAAATTCATCATATTCATCAATTTAGTTGACTTTAAACTATACCTTGTCCAAAAACATGAAAAAAAAACCAATTAAATGAGATTCAAAAAAAAAAACTTTTTTAATACTAGATGTTTTCAATCTATCATTTATCTTACTTGATGTTTTCATTTTTTTTAATAAAAGAAATTTATCATTTATCTTACTTGATGTTTTCATTTTTTTTTTTAATCTTTAATGTTAATTGGTTGGTTTCTTGAAAATTAGAGGCAAATCTCATAATTTTTTATCATCTTCTTTAATTTTACTCCATTTTTCGGGAATTCGAGGATGATTCATTATTTGACAAATTTGATGCAAAAATCATGGAGCTTGCAATATAAAACGCAGTAGACTAGGTTTATTGTTAATAAACTATAAATCAAATGTTGATTTTTAATGGAGATGGGAGAATCATTTGAAACTTATAAATTGCAAGTATATGCATCAATGGCTCGGCAAAGTTCAGTTTTTTTTTTTTTTTTTTTTTTTCTCGAAACTGTAAAACCGATTCCTTTTTCAATTCTTATTACAAATTAAAGTCAATTGGATGAATCGACAAGATTGAACATTAAAAATTTAGGGCCAAGACTAAAACTATTGCAATAGCTACAATTTTGTTGTAGCCATTGAATAGTCTTCCCATTTTTTTTTTTTTTTAAGTGATCAAAATTTTATTTTATTATTATGCTTAAAATGAATCAAGAAAAAATTTATGTCATATCGATCTTGTACAATGTCTTTATAAAAGTGCACGCATAGTCTAACTCACTTATAATGTCATCATACAAGCATGTCTCTTAATAATTTTTTTTTGAATAAGTTGATCAAATATTAATAAATCCACATGCAATCTAACACATAATTGAGGATGTACATATATACAACTAACTCGTGCCCCATCAACATGTCTTTTAACTTCTTAAGGCATGTTTGATATGTGGCACAACTGCACAAGTTCATATTGAAATTATTTTGTATCATGCTTAATTAGCGCTCATAGAAAGCAACACATGCCTAACTTTAATCAATTACATAGTACTTCATACTTCCTCTGTTCTTTTTTATTTGACCTATTTTTTTATCGCGCTTATCAATGTAAAACTTTAACGCGGTCAATAACTTTAATTCTCCATAATTAAAAAAATAAAAGTTATATATTATGATAATACTTATTGAGACGAATTTAAAATGATCCAACATAAATATGTTTTTCCTTACATATTATTCACAAAACACGGTCAAAAATTAAAACGGGTCAAGTGAAAAAGAATGAAGGAAGTATAACTTTATTGTCAAATTAATTAGGTACATTTTAGCTCTATTAAAATGAAGTACTCATATTTCGTCCAAATAAAACAAACAAAAAGAGAAAGTTAATGAAAAGGAGGAGAGAGAATAATATCGCATGGGAATTACATTGCCAGGTTGGATAAGAAGATGACGTGGATGGGTCCGATTATTCTCCTCATCCCATTATTGAGAAATGAGTACAATTGGACAATTCTTCTATTCATGCGTTGACTTGTTCAAATTACTCGTCTAACTCTATTACACTTTACAGTACACTACCAGTATTTTATAATCGACGAGAAACACGCCACTAATTATAATTATATTATAATTAAATTATTTAAAAAATAAATTAGAGATAATAAGAGTGAGAGATAGCCGTCTCACCGTCTGGATTTGTGGTCGGGGACTCGGGGGACGTGTGGGCTGCTATCATGACTCGGGGGATATGTCATATGTGGGGCTGTGGGCCTTTATAGTTTTAAAACAACCGTCTCCAAACAAACAAATACTAGTATTTGAAGTGAATGTGAATCATATGCTGAAATTTATGTAACTTATATTCCCTTCCGCCATTTATATGAGTTTAGTATTTTTTTTTGGCATATCAAAGTTAAAGTTTCATTGTTAAAATATTAGAAAAATACACTTTAATAGTCCTAACTATGGACGATTTATTTCTAACAATTCCAACTACAGTTTATTTTTTTAACAATCCCAACTATGGGGTCAGTTTTCCTCCCACAGTCTCAACCGATCAACGACGAGTCAATAACCTGTTATAACAGGAGTGACCATGACACGTGCCAACACGTTATTGGTCCAAAATATTGAAAAAAAAATAAACCTATAAAAAAAAAAAAAAAATTCAGCCACCCTCTCCACACCCCCTACCAGTTACTTGCTCCACCGTTCACCACCTTTGCAGTCCACCGCCTAGCTTCTCCCTGCTCACCACACACACTTCTCGCCACCAAACAACACCAACATTCCTCCTCCCTCACGCCACCAATTCACACCACTAGGCACCAGCCATCTCCACCTCTCGTCACCAATTCGCGCAACTCCAGCCACCATTTCTCACAACTCCAGCCACCAATTTGTGCAACCCCAACCACCGATTCGTGCAACCAGCCACCTCCACCTCTCACCACGAATTCACGCACTCCAACCACGAATTCTCACAACTTTCGCCACGAATTCCCACAACCTCGCCATACGAATTCCCGCAACCACCCATCTCCGATCCACCGACTTCTCATCACAGCAACAACAGAGCAACGACAGCCGCAACTTAGTTTGCAACTCCAACCGCAAGCCACCATCTTGCCCTGTTATAGCTACTCTTCTCATCACCACGCAAAAACCTTCAATAAGACCCCAATTTCGATCTAATCTCTTCACGGGCTCAATGAGGTTAAGGGGATTTTCAAGGTGGTTTTGGGGGTCGAGGAGGGCTAGCTGGGTGGTTATGGGGGTCGGAGATAGGTAGTAGAGGTCGGCCGCTGATTTCAGTGGTGAAGGAGTGTTGGCCGGACGATTTCCGGCGAGATTAGGGGATGGGTTTAGGGTTCCGGCGAGGTTAGGGGGTGGGGAAATTAAGGGTGGCCGACACTTTGGTTAATTTTTTTTTAATATTTTTTTATTTTTATTTTTGGTAAGTAAGAAAGTATACTACTATAAAAAAACTGTACAAATTTACAAGCCTGACACAGGCAACACCAAAACTACACAAGACCTAAAACAAAGGCCACCCCCCACCTCAAGCTTTACACTCCTCAGTTGCCACCTTCTAGGAAGGGTTCAACTGAAGGAGAGGAAAGCAAACCTAATAAGAAGCAGTCTGCTGCCTTCTAGGAAGGACACAGACCACAACATTTTTTTTTTATTTTTAGTTATTTTGTTTTAAATGTTTTTTAAAATTTTAATTTCTGACCATTCACGTGTTGACATGTGGCGATTAAAAAAAAGTTAAAAAAAAACTTGTTTAGCAGGTCACCGGTAATTGGGACTGTTGGAGGAAAACTGACCCTATAGTTGGGATTGTTAGAAGTAAATCACCCATAGTTGGGATTATTAAAGTGTATTTTTCCTAAAATATTTTCCTTTTTAGTAAGTGGTTTTTTTACAAGGCAAATGCTAACGAACTCCTCCCGGACGTTGCATAATCTAGCTAAAAGTAGAAAGATTAAAGTAAAAATTAACATTAATTACATCGATCGACACATGATTTTGTCATGCTTTCCCAAATTAATACTATTTTAGGTGATATTTTAAATGCTTATCCAACGCCCCGGGAGTGTTCGTTAGCAATATCCTTTTTACAATTTTAACTTCATTCTCCTAATTTTTTTTTTTTGACGAGATCATTCTCCTAATTTATTCCTTCAAATTATCCTCAATTTTTACTGATTTTTTTTTGTGCCAAATATTTTTAATCCTCAATATTCACTAATTTTTTGTGACAATTATCTATGAGCACATAATTTATTCTCTTTTTTCCCCCACTTGTTATTTAATGTACTTAATGTACATTGGTACTTCCAATCACATGGTTTGAATCTAAAAAAACCTTAATTCCCGTGAAAAATGATGATAGAGTATAAAACATATTCTTGTGCTTCAACCATCAGTTTAAGCTTTTGGCTGAGTTGATCCTCTAACATGGTATCAGAGCCAGCGTGACACAAAGGTCACTGGTTCGAATCTCATCCGCCTGTTTAATACTCTGTACCATTTAACCTTTATACTATTCTCAAATTATACTTTAAATAAGGGTGTGTTTTATTCACTTGATTTTCACTTATCTTATCTTACCTTATTAAAACTTATTTTAGTTATAATTTGTACTTAAGTTAGTTAAGTAACACTTATAAGACCTTAATTATCTTATAAGACCTAAAGTAAGTGAAAATAAAGTGAGAAGATCAAACCCTAACTTTTGTGATCTATAAACACGATAAAACATAGTCAAGTGGGATCTTGTTTGAATCATCCATGACCTATATTTTTTTAAAAACTCTACAATTACTATTTTCATCATTTTTTATCTACTAATGGTCTTTTCTCTCTCTTAAAAATTTGCTTTGATTAATTCTTTTTCACGGAGAACCCGACCAAGAAATAAGGACTAAGAGCAAGATTAGTCATAGGTCTCTTAAGATTCTAGATGACATCATCATTTTCAAAATTTATGGTCTTAAGACAAGACTTTATTATTTTCTAAGTTCTAGACTCAACTTCAGACTTAATTAATTTTTTTTTTTAAAAAAAAAACTTTAAAAATTTAATTTATATGTAAAAAATGAGTCTAAGCGATTGAAGAGATAAAGTTTATCGAGTCTTAAGGAGTCTTACATAATTATAATTAAATTAGAAAAATAATTAAATTTAATCTAAAAAGCTGATGTGGCTATGAATTAAAGCCTTAAGATGAGAGTGCGGTAATCATGCTCTAATAGTTGAACTGCAACTTCATAAAATGCACTTCTTCTATCATTGCCAAACATTACTCGTTGAAGCATGAACTTCTTCTAGTGTTCTTCCCTTTGTCTCCGGAACCAATTTCGCCACGAAAGCCAGTGTAAATGCACTAATACCCGCCATTATGAAAAACGTTCCTAAAATCCGAATGCAGATTATACATTCAATTGTGTGATTATGAATATACTTGTATTTTGTAAATCTAACGAAAAATTAGAAATTAGTCTGATGAAAAGCAAATTTACCTGAAGAACTCCATTCCATAAGAAAGTTAAAAGTGTAAGAGACAATCCATCCTGCTAGACATGATACTATGGAGCAAATACTTCCTGCTAATCCTTTTACGTTTAACGGGTATATCTGAAAGTAAGATTATTAAGTTAATTAATCTATTAATTTTTACTAATTAGGGAATTGCTACCTTAATTATGGACTTTATTTATTATATTAAAAGGTGCCATACCTCTGAAAGTATAACTGAAGCAGCACCACCCATGCCTACTGGATATGAAACAAAATAAATCTGCATTCAATGAACAAATCTGAGCATAGATTATACAATACAATTTATTTTACTACCCCCGTTACATATTATTTGCAACAATTAGACATTTTTTTTCTTTACTTTATGTTAAATCGTTGCAAATAATATGTAACGGAGGTAGCAATTTAATTTAACTTCTATAATAAGATAATGTAATGCCAGGGAAATAAGTATCCTAGTACACGTGTTAGGACACATTATGGTCAATGGTCCGCAAATAAAGTCAATTGCTGGAATCCCATCAAAAACCCCTGACATACTTACAACCTAAATGGGATATAAGAACTTTTTTTGCCAATTTATTTTATATAAGGACATTTCCCACTAGTCTACCACTTAGATGTTCCACAATTTTTCCTAAAATTAATAATCTGTAATATGTAATTTTAAGATGCATGTGGCATGACTGTGTCCATGATAATGGTTACTCTTGATTCTCTTCTTTATTTATAATAAATAATTATACAATATGACCACTCTAATTAAATTAATAATAGATGGGTAATATAAAGTTTTGGAAAAAAAAAAAAAAGGGTTGTTAAAGTTATTGTAGATATACCAATATGCCAGTAAGAGCCATATATGAACTGCAGCCATCCAACAAGTGATGCTCCTGGTTAAACAGCAACAATATCACAATTGTTAATCATAATCACAAACCACTATGAAAAATGTTGTGATAAGAAGGAAATAACGAAATCGAATCACGAAACCTCAAGAACAAATGCAAGGCCTGCTAGAATGCAGCCTAAGCAGAGCCCAGGAACCGAAACCTGCAAAATATATATTTCATGATCAAAAGTTTACGATTCTATACAATATGATCAACAACATATATATATCATCAACTTGGCTAGTATGTTTCATTGATCTAACCAAAAGAAGGAAGCGCCTCCCAAATTTATCCATCAAAAGTACACCCAAACCCACACTTGGAAGCTGCAAACAGAAAGATAAATGTATACACATACTGTGAGTAATTGATGGAAGTAATTCAGGAGACCGGATTTGTTCTCATGTCCTAAAGAGTAGGTAAGTGGATGAACATTCGAGTACCTGAACTAAGGCTAGTGCTATTGTTCCCACTGTTGTTGAAAATCCTGTGCAGCAGTAACAGAACAACAATCAGATGTTTGTTCGAGACATATAGATGATTTTGTTCGTTCATATAGATATGGTGTCATGTAAATGCTGGTAACTTACCAGCTGATTCGAATATAGAACTGGCATAGAATAAGATTCCATTTAGACCAACAAGGTGGCGAAGTGCTTCAAGGCCAATTCCCACCTACAACTTTTCCATAATGTCAGCCAATGACGGCTGAGCAATTCAGCATTATGTATGTTCTCTAGGTCCATAGTTATTAGACACGACACAATATTTCTCAAGTATGTTGAGAGGGTCACCTTTTTCGATGTATTAGACAATTAGTAATGGTTCATGACTGAATTTTCTAACATGTCGTTAAATAGTTATCTGATTGATATGTAGTGAATAGAAATTACACAAATAGGTAATTTGAAAAATAGTGTCTGTCATATTTTGATGGCTTATCACAGTGTAACAACATTCGGATGCTGGAAATACAAGATACACTAGTCGTTGCTGTTAAAAATTTGTTTCAATCTTACCGTGAATGTGTAAGCATATTTCTTCTGAAATAGTTGTAGGAAACTAACTTTTTCAATTTGATGAAGGGCTTCAATACTTTCCTACACAACAACTCGAAATAATGCATTTCATTAGAATTCATACACTAATTTTTCTGAGGGATGTCAGTTTTCGAATTTTAAAATAGAGATTGTGTTACCCTTAAGTCAATTGCTTCATCCACGACATAACCGCCTCTAAGGCGCTGTAAAACTGTTTCAAATTCATTGTTTTTACCCTTCATCAACTGCAAAAACATACAATTACTCTGTCATCTGAAAAATGACTAATTTATAGCAGGAACTTGGTTTGTAAATGCATTACCAGCCACCTAGGAGACTCTGGAATGAAGAATAGACTGACTATCTGTACAAGACTCGGAATAGTTCCTGAAACATTGATAAATTGGCATCAAAGAACTTCCAAAGATTATTCCAAGAACTGAAATGAGATGCATCAAGAAACACTACATCAATTACCAATGAGAGCTAAAGTACGCCAAGAGGTGATTAGTCCAATGAGAAAAACTGCTGATGCCCCGACTACTATCATTAACTAAATCAGGATGATAAAGAGTATAAGACAAGGTTATATAATCTAAGCATATCAAACTA
Source organism: Chenopodium album (assembly GCF_948465745.1). Classification (NCBI taxonomy): domain Eukaryota; kingdom Viridiplantae; phylum Streptophyta; class Magnoliopsida; order Caryophyllales; family Amaranthaceae; genus Chenopodium; species Chenopodium album. Next base: position 8,685,943 of record NC_137837.1, on the reverse strand, counting down.
TTGATAACTGTAAGTGTAAGCTAGAACTGTATTGGTTTTATTCGAGTATAGATCAGTTACCGTGTGAAGAATTACAAAACCCCCTCGAAGATTTTTGGGTGCAAATTCAGATATATATACCGGAATCTGAGACAGGTGACAGCAATATAGTCGATGTCACTAAGTTTAACAAGTTTGATAGATGCTATGAATTGTAGGATTTTATGCTTACAACATAGTTTGCAATGATCAAAGCAAAACCCAGGAACCATCGACCCAAGTCGAGTGACCAAGCACTCTATGATCAGGAAATCAAACAATTAAATTCACAACTAAAATCAGAAAGAAATTTGATGGAAATCTAAGTGAAGTAGATATTGCCAAATAATGGAAGAACCTGTCCTGTTGCAATGGATAACCAACCAATAATACAAAGTAAGACAGTTAGTCTTAGGACCTGCCTCATCAAATGCAAAAAAAAGGGGAAGTTAGTCTGAAATGATAAAATACGTAAATTGATCCCGGCTTCAATCGTTAGCTTAAGCTAATATCAAGAGTTAGCGTGACACAAAGCCAGATTCAAATCGATCTTGGGCTTCAAACGTCAGCTTAAACTGTTTATTGTTTAAAGAGAGAATTAATCATATGATTAATGAGACAAACAAGGCTAATAAGATTAAACTTACATGTTTTCGACCTAAGTAGTCGGCTAACCTACCACATACTATAGCCCCGAATACCCCTCCGATATTAATCATGGATCCAAAGAGTGAAAACTGCAGAAAAATATACAATTTATAAATATTGTACATTTGTACGTTTTCGAACCCAAGAATGATCAAGTGGGTAATGAAAGGATGAAGAAGTGCATACATCTGCTGTTGAAAGGTCAAGTTCCTTCATGATTTGAGCTTGCACTGGTGATGTATATGCCATCTGTATGTATTAATATATACGAGTAAATACTAAATTTAGGTACTAGAACATACGGAGTATCAATTATATACTTAAGTAATACCATGAATGTTTGAAAGGAATGATGATCATAAAAGGAAGAAGTCAGCTTAAAAGTTAAAAGGACTAATACTCTGTAATACTTAGTATAATTGTTATTTTGAAGTAATATGGAGTATGAAATTGTACATGTAAAAACTGTAATTCATCCAATTTATAATTTATATAATCAAGTTAGGTGCATGTTGACTTTTTTTTCAAATTTTTTACGTGTCTATTCTTACCTTAAACAAATAGATTATGCAAATTAGTTGTTATCCAGATGAAATCTCTTTTGTACATTCATTGATTAGAGGTGTAATTAATTGGGAAAAAAATGATACAAGCTTTGCAATTATACTTTTTATCTCCATTAATTAAGGTTTGTCGTCAATCATTTGATTTGCAAATTGTGGAATATATTCAATGTTATGCTTGGAAAATGGGATTTGAAAATGCTCATGTGTTTGTGTTAACTGCATTGGTTGAATTTTATGGAAACTTGGTAAGGTTTTTGAAACACGGAAGGTGTTCGATGAAATGCTTGAAAGAGATACTTTTGATTGGAGTACTATTGTCTCTGGCAATGCTTGAGGAGGGGATATGGCTTCTGCAAGGTGCATGATGGATACGCGAGGCTAGGGGATTTTGAGGCTTCAGACTGCGGGGTAGGCGGTGGTCACGGCGGGTTGGCCATGGAAGAAGATGGTGAGGTGGGAACAGGCCCGTCTTGAAGATTTTAGAGGCACTGTTCTAAATTATATATTGGGGCCCTTTAATTTTTTTTTCGAGGATAGTACATATTTTAATAAGTATGTTGAGATTGGAAATAAACACAATAAAAATTGTATGTTTTATTAATAATAACTTAATAAAAATCTAAAAATTAGATCAACCAATACTTTAAGATCTTTTTTAAATTAAAAAAGAATAACATATATATATATATATATATATATATATATATATATATATATACACGTGAGAATTTTTCTTATGTGAGAACACTCTTTATGTTCTAAATTTTTACTCGTATGTTCTAAATTTTAAATCTAATATTCTAAACTTTTCCTTAGGTGTTCTAAATTAAATCAAATGTTCTAATTTAGTACTCACATGTTCTAAACCATAAATTAGTTAAGTTTAATATCATAAATTTGAAATAACTTGTTCCAAAATTTTAACTTAAATGTTCTAAATTTTAAAATGTGTGTTCTAAGATTTTTAATTATATGTTCCAGATTTTAAAGCGTATGTTCTATTTTTTTACTCATATGTTCTAAATTTTTTACTCACACTTTCTATATTCTATATCAGTTTGTTCTAAATTTTTATTCACATGTTCATAATCTTAAATCAGATGTTTTAAATTTTACTCATATGTTTAAAATTTCATAAAGTATATTTTATAAATTTTTAATCACTTGTTCTAATTCTTAAATCAAATGTTCTAAACATATTACTCACATAGATGTTCTAAATTATTACTTAGACGTTCTAAATTTTAATTTCAGACACATGTTCTAAATTTTTATTCGTATGTTCTAAACTTTTACTCACATGTTCTAAATTTAAAATCAATTCTCATATAAGTATGAATTCTCACATATGAACCTATTCTCACCGGATCCCTCCCCTATATATATATATATGAAGAAATTTGACCATATCATATAACTAATATATAAAGCTAAACTTTTAGCCAGCACACGACATTGCGACACTTGTCGTTCTAACTTTTCGCCAAGTGTCGCGCCACGTTGGAGCAATTTAAATAGACTTCTTAAAATTAAAAAAAAATATATAGAATTTTAGGATAAAATTTTAAGTTTAGAATTTTATTTTCGATAAAAGACCCAACTCTATGAGATACAAATTGAATTATAATTTTATTCAAAAAGATTATTAGATTATAATTCTTAAAAATTATCATGTAAATTTAATTTTGTATGTCATAATATTTTTTTTGGAGCGAAGGAATTAGGTTAAAGTGTAAAACATCTATTTATAATATATACTAATCGGTTAAAATACTATATTTCACAACTTATAGAATTTTAATTATTACTACATAGACCTGTCAATTAGGGTTGAGTCATGAGTCATCTCGGATTGGGTCACTTTAGATTACGAGTCAAGAAATGTTCAACCCTTACCCAAAGTTTTGGGTTCGGGTCAACTCAACGGGTTTTGAACATTTATCTTATTTAATTTATTATTTGTTTATTTTTTATGTACTAAATCGAACATTTCTACCAATATTAGTATTAGTCATTACATGCCTACTAGATAGCAAATCGTCACAAATCACATTAATAAACTAATTTTGTAACAATGACATATTTTAAATTTGACGTATAGATTAAAAATTTTATCTTTAAATTCAATAAACAACCCGGGTATCGCACGGGCACAAAACTAGTATATATATATATATGAAGAAATTTTCTGAAACGATAAACAAGAAGAAAAAACCCAAATAAGTTAATATAGATTATCCTGAACCATGGAATTTTTTTTTCAGAATTATCATACTCCGTACTCATATTTAATTTATAGTGTTGTATTATTGTGGAGTACACTTGTATGAAAAAGAGGAATGGTATTAAAATTAATTGATTATTTTGGTAAAGATATAAAATTAATTTGGAAAATTGGAGAATTAAAGAAGGAAAACAGAAATTTAACTGTTATAAATGAGGCATAATGAATGTGTAGTGGGAATTGAAATTTGAGTTGTACTTTGTAGAGCAATAATAGCGTGATTTTAGGATGTGTCGTGACAGAGAAAAGGTTAAAAAGGTGAAATATAAATCGGGCAGACTAAACAAAAAATGGGCTTCTAAAATATTTGGGCCCTTAAATTTTTGGAGGCCCTGTGCTTGTGCACACTTTGCACACCCTCATCTACGCCTATGGGTGGGAAGAGAGAATAAAGAATTTAATTTTTAGAAGAAAAAAAAAATACCGGTTCAAAAGGTTTTAGGTAAAAAGGTCTATTTTGTGAATATAGAGGTTAAAGGTGAAATTGTTTTAAGATTTCGAAAATGTGGAAGTGTTTTGAGTAAAAATGACAAAGGTGGGATTATTAGTTTTCATTTTTTTCTTTATTTCTTCTCCTATTGGTTACAAATTTCAACAATGGTATAGGTCTACATTCACCATAGTCAACTCCTTTAACATACTACGAGTTTAAATTACACCATTGACGTGACAATCTAATATACAACTAAATTAACAAACTAGCTTGAGTTGGAGATTATAAATCATCCAAGATGAAAAAAGAAAAAAAAAATCTTACAATATAGCCACAGGAAAAAGAACCCAAGACAGCAATGAACGCCGAGAGAAGCAACGTAGGAGTGATGGACGGCGACGACGTGTCCCTTGCAGCAGCTGGACATGGCTTCCCTTGATCAATTTCATCTAGTTTCTCCTGGTGATTGTTGTTAAGGAGTTGGACTCTTAGTTCTTCCTTCATTGTTGACACTTTTGCCTTAGTTTTTTTTTTTTTTTTTTTTCCCCTCAAACTGTAGGATATATAAAATTAAAGCTAATTGAAAGGACGTGGGGTGAGAACGTGATTTGTTTAGAAAGACTTAAAATAATCAATCGTGTTTAATTAAGATAATATTTAATGGGTTTACAAATTCTAATTCTTTAGACCAAGTATAAACAAGGATCGGAGTTAATAAACTACTTTATCTTATAAAACTCCTTCCATGATTCCATCATTGCCAAACATTACTTGTGGAAGCATGAATTTCTTCAAGTGTTCTTCCTTTTGTCTCTGGGACCAATTTCGCCACGAAAACTATTGTAAATGCACTGATACCCGCCATTATGAAAAACGTTCCTGGAATCGAAATGCAGTTGATTCATTTGTGTCAAAATAAATATATACATTCGAAAGCTAAAATACGAAAAGTAAGCAGAATTAAAAGCAGCTTTACCTGAAGAACTCCATTCCATAAGAAAGTTAAAAGTGTAAGAAACAATCCATCCTGCTAAACATAATACTACGGAACAAATACTTCCTGCTAATCCTTTTATGTTTAACGGGTATATCTGAAAGAACAAAGTTAATTAATCCATTAATCTTTCAGCTAATCATTAAGACGAATTGCACGCATTATTATACTGAAGTGAGCATACCTCTGAGAGTATAACAGAAGCGGCACCACCCATGCCTACTGGATATGAAGCAATATAAAACTGCACTCAAAGAACATATATGATTAAAGCTTATATAATAAAGTAATGTAAAGAATTTGAATTGTGTATTATTTTAGGTGTTGAATTGTTGCAATTCAAATAATTAAACAGGTTGTTATGTTATTATATAAGTTATAATGTACTCGTATGTATAATAGTTTAGTCTAAATTCAAAGCTTTGGGGATGAATGAAGTACCAATAGGCCAGTAAGAGCCATGTATGAACTGCAGCCATCCAGCAAGCGATGCTCCTGATTAAACAACATCATTTTATCATTATTGTAAAGCAAAACGACAAACCCCTACGAAAAATGTGGTTATAAGAAGAAAATAACGAAATCAAACCACCAAACCTGAAATACAAATGAAAGGCCTGCTAGAAAGCAACCTAAGCAGAGCCCAGGAACCGAAATCTGCAACATATTTAATGATCAAAGTTTACGATTCTATATAACATGATCAACATATATATTATCACAACCAAACTTTATTTGTTCATTGTACTAACCATAAGAAGGGGGCGCCTCCCATATTTATCCATCAAAAGTACACCTAAACCCACACTTGGAAGCTGCAAACCAGAAGTTATAAAAAAAATATATTCAAAAACTGTGAGTAATGAATGGAGTTCATTGAGGAGATCGGATTCGTTCTCAACTCTATATACAATTTAGAAGTAAAAGGCTTGCTTTGATCGTTAATGTTGGTATAAGGCTTCGAGTACCTGAATTAAGGCTAGTGCTATGGTTCCCACTGTTGCTGAAAAACCTGTGCAGCATTTAAAGAACCATCATCAGATTCAAATATGTTTGTCTGAGACATATAGAAGATTTAGCTCGTTCATACAGAAATGGTGTCATATAAAAGCTAATAACTGACCAGCTGATTCGAATATAGAACTGGCATAGAATAAGATTCCATTCAGACCAACAAGGCATTGAAGTGCTGCAAGGCCAATTCCGACCTGCATCACTTCCACATCATCCAAAATCAGCTTATGACTGCTTTTTTTGCAACTCAGCATAATATATTCGAAGTATCATCTAGGTCCGTTATTATTAGACAAATATACAAGTACTTCTTAAAGATGTCTAGAAAAAGTGATACATTTTCACTTGCAATAATGAATTATGATTCGATTTTCTAGAATGTCGTTATCTAAATAGTTAAATTGATTGCTGCTATGGAGTGAATAGAGAGTACACAAATAGGTAAATTGAAATATAGTGCCATATCTTGGCACAATGTAACAACATTTGGACTCGGGAAATATAAGAAACTAGGATTAGCTGTTAAAAATTTTATTTCAAGCTTACCGTGAGTGTGTAAGCATATTTCTTCTGAAAAAGTTGTAGGAATCTAACTTTTTCCACTTGATGAAGGGCTTCAATACTCTCCTTCACACCAAATCAAAAATAGCATTACATTAGATTTCATACACTAAGTTTTTCTTTTCCGAGGGATGTCAATCATTGAACTATAGAATGCAGGGGATTGCACTTTACCCTTAAGTCAGCTGCTTCGTTCACAACAGAACCTCCTCTAAGTTGCTGTAAGGCTGTTTCAAATGCATTGGTTTTACTCTTCATCAACTGCAAAGCAAATACTAACTCTGTCATTTGAGAACTGATTAATTACTAGCAAGAACTTGGTTTGTAAATGCATTACCAGCCACCTAGGAGATTCTGGAATGAAGAATAGACCAACTATCTGTACAAGACTCGAAGTAGTTCCTGAAACATTGGTAATACGGCATCAGAGAACTTCTGAAGACTCCAAGAACTGAAATGAGATACATCAACAAACACTGCATCAATTACCAATGAGAGCTAAAGTACGCCAAGTGGTGACTAGTCCAATGAGAAAAACTGATGATGATCCAACTGCTGTCATTAACTAAATCAGGATAATAAGAGAAGTTTAAAAAATCCAAGCAGAAGTAAACAAGAATTGTACTGATTTTTATTAGAGTATAGCTCAGTTACCGCATGGAGGCTAACAAACCCTCCTCGAAGATTTTTTGGTGCAAATTCAGCTATATATACCGGAACCTGAGACAGGCAACAGAGTTTTAGGCCATATGTTATTAAGTTCATAAGTTGATGCTCAAAGTTAAGATGAAAAGCAGGATTATGTGCTTACAACATAGTTTCCAATTATCATTGAAAAACCCAGCAGCCAACGACCCAAGTCGAGCAACCAAGCTCTCTTTGATCAGAATCAAACAATCAAACTAATTACAACTTAATCAGAAATTTGATGTAGATCATAGTGAAAGAGGAAATGCCAAATGGAAGAACCTGGCCTGTTGCTATAGATAACCATCCGAAGATATAAATTAAGACAGTTAGTCTTAGGGCCTGCCTCATAGAATGCAAAAAAAAAAAAAAAGAAAAAAAAAAAAAAGAAAAAAAAAAAAAGAAAAAAAAAAAAGAAAAAAAAAGTGGAAGTTAAAAACAGGATTAATTTTAATCTCAAGTTGATATCAACCATACAAAATTTAAGACTAATACGATTTAACTTACATGTTTTCGACCTAAATAGTCTGCTAACCTACCACATACTATAGCACCAAATATTCCTCCAAAACTAAGCATTGATCCAAAGAGTGAATACTGCACAAAAACTTTTAGTATATTGTTACAGAAAACAGAAATGTTGTAGCAGAATAGTGTACGTTGTTGAAGTCAATAATGATCAACTAGGTAATTAAGGCCCCGTTTGGTTTGATGTAAAACATTTAAGTGAAAAATTAGTTTTCATGGAAAACATATTTTCAAGGAAAACCACAACTGTAAATTAGTTTTCCTCTGTTTGGTTGCATATAAGAAAAGTTCAAGAAAAATAAAAAATAGGAATGTGAGGATGGATTGAATGAGAAGGAAATAAAAAAGGAGGTAAGGAGGAAAATAGGGTTTTTTCCCCCTTGTTTTGTAAAGAAAAATGTTTTGCATCGTTAAAGATGTAATTTTTCACCACTGGGAAAATTGTTTTCCAACATTTTACATCAAACCAAATGGTGCCTAGAGGACGAAGAAGTGCATACATCTGCTGTTGAAAGGTCAAGTTCTTTCATGATTTGAGCTTGCGTTGGTGATGAATATCCCATCTGCATTATGCTATAAGGTCAAGTTTCTTCATGATGTAATTTAGCTTAATATTTTTCTACTTTAAGCTTTTTATGTGGCAGTGAGTGGCGAATCTAGGATTTTCGAACTTGAGTCACCATCAATATTGATCACTTGTTTCAATCTAAAAATTATATAAAAAATTTATATTTCACCAAAATGATTTCAATCCAAAAATAGGACATAAAAATACATACTATAAAACTATTAAATTAAACTAACTTTATGATTTTTTTACTTAGAAACAAGAATTAATTAAAAAAAAGTGAGATTACTTAAGAGACCGGTTATTAAATATAACAGGTCTCTTTAATGAAATATGAAAGCAAAAAGAGACCTGTTATCTAGATAACAGGTCTCGAATGACATGGTGGCAAAGCAGAAACAAAGAGACCACCTATCTGATATTTTAATAGGTGGTCTCTTTGATATTTAAAAAAAAACTGATAATGATCATTTCAAATAGAAGCAACAAAGAGACCGCCTATCTATAATAGGCGATCTCTTAGTTTTTTTTTTTATTTTTATTTTTTTTGGTGCTGGTGAGTCACACTCACTGTGCACCTTAATAGATCCGCCCCTGGTGGCAGTGTGCCACCCTAAAGGTTGTATTCTTTGAGAGCCTATTATGTACACCCGGGGTCATTTGCTCCTAAACTACTCCTATCAAGCCTTGATTGGTAACAAGTTGTTAGTTGCTACTCCTCTGTCTTTTTTTGTTCTAGTGGTTTTGAATGTACATGTTTACCAATAATAATCAATACACATCTTAGATTATTATTATTATCTCTAATTATATATGTATATTATCAAAAAATTATAAAAAAAAAAAAAAAATCTTGTAACATTTGTTGAGACAAATTAAACAAGACGCTACTAAAAAATTATAAACAATAGTAACAAAAGAAATCAAAGGGAGTGCTATTCAAAAAAAAAAAAAAAAAAAAAAAAAATTCAAAGGGAGTAGTTGTTATCTACTTGATTGTAATAATAGTTGGTTTGACTAGCTATTCGTATTAATCATTTAAATAAAAATGATTGGTAAATAACTTGTAGTTTTTAAAATGTAATAAAATGATCAATAATCACAATCTAATATATATCCTATCTTTAATCATATAACTAATATATAAAGCTAAACTTTTAGTCAGGGTCACGAGACAGCGACACTTGGCGTTCCAACTTTTCGCCAAGTGTCGCGCCACGTCGGATAGATTAAAATAAACTTCATAAGATAAAAAAAAGTTAGTTTAGAATTCTATTTGGATAGAATTTTAGGATAAAATTGTTAGTTTATAGTTTTTTTTTCGATAAAATACCAATATTAAATTGAATTATAATTTTATTCAAAATATTACAATTAGTTTTTATTACGTACCTACTACATAATGTAAATAAAAATTATCTTAAATTCAATAAATACCCGGGCATCGCACGGGGCACCAAACTAGTATATATATATAAAGCCGGTCTCGCAGCCAGGCCACGATGTGACACTTGACATTACAATTATTCGCCACGTGTCACGCCACGTAGGCAAAAACTAGGTTTTATTGTGACACATATGATAAAAAAGTAGCGAATTTTGGATAGAATTTTTCAAGAATAAAATTGCTAGATAAAGTTTTATTGTTGATATATTTCTAATATTTCATATATACAAAATTAATTATACTGTAGTTGTTAATAAATATCCTATAACTAGATTCTATTTCCGTCATAAAATTCGTTTAAAAAAAATCTTTGAAATAAGATCCATTTATAATATATATTAATTTATTTTAATGAATTATAGTGAATATTGGTTAAAAAAAAAACTTTCAATAATTTCAAGTTAATTATATCATAGATATATTTAATTTATTAAAAAAATAAAGTATATGTAAAAAAATAAGTTCTAATTAGTAAAAATAATTTTACTTTGCTTAAAATACTTTCATTTTAGTAAAAATAGTTTAAGTTCAATAAAAATATTTTCAAGTCAATAATAATACATAATTCTATTTACAAACAAAATTACAAAAAATACACTACTAAGAGTATATAAATTATGAAAAGGAATTATATGAATGTATTAAAAATTCAAGCTAAAAATTTCATGATATACTTTACAATCCGGATCGCCCGGAAACAAAACTATTGTATATATATAAAGGGGAATTTTTTCCCGAGTTTTTAGATCGCCACCTAGAATTTTATTTTTTACAAAATTATTAGAGCGTCACTTAAGATTAATATTTTTAAAACGCTACAATCGGATTATTAATCCATGTAAGATTAGTTTTTTTTTTTTAAAAGCGCTACGTAAGATAATAATAAATAAATAATAATTTTGAAACGCTACAATAAGATTATGCCACGTAAGATTAATCTTAGAGCGTCCGATAGTTATATTTTAGCCAATGAAAAAAAAGAATTGCAATTTATTTTAGATTTACAATTTCATACAGAGTACTAATTATAAAATAAAACTAGCATATCGCATGGCAAAGACAAACCCAAACACCGACCGAGTAACCCCTGAGTGTCCGAGTAACCCTTGTTGATTGAGTACAGTAACCCAGATTAATCAAGTAACTCCTGACCAAGTAACCCCAACCACACGGTGTGACCAGTCACATATGAAACTTTGTAAAGTAAAATATTATCTTTTTATATTACGAATTTTATCTAAAGAAATAAAGTTAATAATTCATTTTATAATTAAAAAGTCAAGTAGTAAGCAAGAGAATATCACAAAGTTTATCTGTTATATATATATAAACTTGCATCACACGAGCATCACACGAGCTTCATTTAGTAACACAATATTATATTGTAGTGTGTTTTTTTTTTATAGATAGATAAAAATGTACGGTGTGTGTATCCTTGAAATTAGTTACATAATTAATGAATGAAAAATTCTAATAGTGACATTGAGATGATTAGCTCAAACCATTTAAAAATTTGATTAACAAGAATTCTATAAGAAAACCTAATCATTGTTAAAATATACTTGAAGTTGTTTAACAATATACTTAAAAAAAAAAAAAAAAAAAAAAAAAAAAAAAACCTTTAAAAAATTCAAAAATGTTGAATGATCTATGTACCCACTATTAGCCTTTACCATTTCCTATAGCATAAAGTGTCTAAAAAATATAAATTAAAAGCAAAAAGTAAAAGAATTGTGCACTTTCTACTCGAGTACCCACACGGCCACACCACACCATCCTGGACTCATTAACAAAAAAAAAAAAACAATATTAATACTCATATCTAATGCTCCTACAGTCCTTCCAACTATGAAAATGTCTCATCGAACAAAGCTTTTTTTTCAGAAAAAAAAAAAAACAATAAAAAAATAATGTGCACATGGCTTGCAAGTGGGGTCGGACAGTAGTTGATGAGAAAAGAAATAAGTCAAAGAACTAGTGAAGTTGTGGCAAAATTTCTTAAGTACGAGTAGAGTAATAGTTAATAGTTAGGGCCAGTTAAATAGTTAGGGTCAGTTCTCATTAATTGAATTGTACTGAACTTATTTGAGCTTGATTGAACTGAACTTATTTGAGCTTAATTGAACTGAACTGAATTAAATTAAATTAAATATTTTATAAGAGAAGGAAATTAGAAAATGAACCAAACTGAAATGAACTGAATTGGACTGAGCTTAAATGAAAATAATCGTATGAGAACAAATCCTTAATTTGTTACATGACTAACTCAACCAAAAGTTTAAGGTAATTATTTTTGGTTGAAGGACTTGAAGCTTATAATTTGTAATGCTTTAAATTGTTAGTGTTTTATTAATTCTAATGTATAATTAGTTTGTGTTAGGGAAGTCATAAAAGCAGTGAGTTTAGTAGATTAATGGTTAGGGATTATTTTCCTTACTTCTAGCTTAATAATTTCAATGGATTTAGAGATGAGGGACAAACTTGTAGTTAATTTATTAGTTTAGTACGTTTATTAATGAAATTGAATACAAGTTTTTAATATTATTTCCCCGGTCTCCCTATCTTATAGTTTCAACAAAATCGGTTTATCTACTCTATTAGTAACTTGGAACGAAATATTTTAAAGAGGAATATGAGACAAACAAAAAAGAGAACTTAGAGACAAAGGGAGTATTCAACTATGAATTTCACAAATATGCAGCTAGTATTATACCTCTCAAATCAAGACATACACACACATACATACAAACATGTTCATGATGTACAATTATTCTCTAATTAAAATCTGATAAATAAATAAAAGTTGGGATTAAAAAGCTTACAGTATAGCCGCAGGAAAACGAACCCAAGACAGTAACGAACACTGAGAGAAGCAGCGTAGGAGTGATAGACGACGACGACGACGTTAGTCTATGCTGATGATTAGTGTTGGTGTTAGCATTTAGGAGGAGTTGGACACTTACTTCTTCCTTCATTGTTTGTTGATACTTTTGCTTTTGCTTTTCCTCCAACTGAATAAACTAAAGTTAAAGAGACGTGGGTTGTGTTAGAGCACAAACTTTTATATGTGTGACTGTGAGTGCGTGACCAACTGTTATGGGGTTACCTTGTTAGTGTTATTATAGCACAGTTTTAATAAAAAAAAAAAAAAAGTTTTGATTGTAAGGGTCAATTCATATTTACTTAATTTCAGTTCAGTTCAGCTCCAATCAGTTCAGTTCAATTCAGCTCCTAATTTCCCTCTCTTATAAAATATTCAGTTCAGTTCAGTTCAGCTCCAATTAGTTCAGTTCAGTTCAGCTCCAATTAGTTCAGTTCAGTTCACTTCAACTTAGTTCAGCAAATGTGAACAGGTAAGTGTGTAATATGAATTTTTTTTTTCTTTTGATTACGTAGTATGAATATTTTAAGTAAAACATAATAATCGTGATCCCTCTTGTTAGATTAATTGAGCTAAAATAAAGGACATGATGTTAAATACTAGTATTCTAATTAATAACGGCATAGCTATAGTAAATTTTTTTAAATATTAGCATTCATTTTTTATGTTAAATATGGAATAGAAAATAAAGAGAGATGAGGGAAGATTGTTACGTTATATTTCATATTCCATCTAGTACGGGATATATATAATGTACATTTCCTAGGGTTCCATCAATGGATAAGACCAAATACCCAACTCTAGAATATTCTAGATTGTACATGGGATAATAGTCATCCATATTTAGATATTATCATAACACTCCCCCTTGGATGACTAGCTATATATTGAATAAAACAATAACTAACATTTACTACAAAACCTGTACAAAATAATACACTATAATGCGCATAAGATGTTGCCTCGTTAAAAACCTTACCAGGAAAACCCAGTGGGAAAAAACCATGGTTAAGGAAAAAAGAGTGCAGCGCGCATTAACTCCCCCTCATGACTACATCACTTGAGATCTTTAAGACGACGCAATCCAATGCCGTAAGCTAACTTTTTGAATGTTGCTGTCGGAAGAGCCTTAGTAAATAAGTCTGCTAAATTCTCACTTGAACGAATCTGCAATACATTTATATCTCCATTCTTCTGAAGATCATGAGTGAAGAAAAATTTGGGTAAGATGTGCTTTGTTCTGTCGCCTTTGATGTATCCTTCCTTAAGTTGAGCAATACAAGCAGCGTTATCCTCATATAAAGTTGTTGGTGCCTCTTTCCCAGATGATAAACCACAAACTTCTTTTATATGTTGAACTACCGACCTTAACCATACACATTCAGGACTAGCCTCGTGAATTGCTAAAATCTCATAATGATTGGAAGAAGTAGTTGCAATGGTTTGTTTCATGGAACGCCAAGAAATGGCAGTACCACCATATGTGAACACATATCCAGTTTGTGACCGACCATTATGAGGATCAGATAAATAACCTGCATCTGCAAAACCAATCGAATTTTCTTTGGACAATTTTGGGAAAAATAAACCCATATCCTTCGTACCTTGAAGGTAACGAAGTAAATGTTTAATCCCATTCCAATGCCTTCGAGTTGGACATGAACTAAACCTTGCTAATAAATTAACTGAAAATGATATATCAGGTCGTGTATGACTTGCAAGGTACATTAGTGCTCCAATTGCACTAAGATACGGTACTTCAAGACCAAGAATTTCTTCATCATTTTCCCGAGGTCGGAATGGATCTTTCTCTACTTCAAGTGATCTTACAACCATAGGGCTGCTCAATGGATGTGCTGTATCCAAAGAAAATCTTTTAAGAACCTTTTCTATGTATGTTGATTGATGCACAAGGATTCCATTCTCTAGGTGCTCTATTTGTAACCCCAAGCAGAATTTTGTCTTTCCTAAATCTTTCATTTCGAACTCTTTCTTTAAATAATTGACAGTCACTGAAATCTCTTCAGGAGTTCCAATGATATTCAAATCATCAACATACACTGCAATTATAACAAATCCTGATCCAAATTTCTTTATAAAAATACATGGGCTGATAGGATCATTCTTATAACCTTCTTTCAACAAATACTCACTTAGACGGTTATACCACATACGCCCAGATTGTTTCAATCCATAAAGAGATTTGTTCAATTTAATACAGAAATGTTCTCGAGAACTAGATTTTGCTGCTTCCGGCAGCTTGAATCCTTCTGGGAGCTTCATGTAAATGTCATTATCCAGTGGGCCATATAAATAAGCTGTGACTACATCCATCAAACGTAAGTCAAGTCCTTCTCTTATTGCCAAACTAATCAAAAATCTAAAAGTAGTTGCATCCACCACAGGAGAATATGTCTCCTCATAATCAATACCAGGTCTTTGTGAGAATCCTTGTGCAACTAAGCGTGCCTTATATCTTACAACTTCACCCTTTTCATTTCTCTTTCGCACAAAGACCCATTTATATCCCACTGGCTTTACACCTTCAGGTGTACGGACTACTGGTCCGAATACTTCTCTTTTTCCAAGAGATTTTAATTCTGCTTCAATTGCTTCTTTCCATTTTGGCCAATCATTTCTTCGTCTACATTCTTCAATAGATTTTGGTTCATGATCCTCATTATTATCCATAACATCTAATGCTACATTGCATGCAAAAACATCATCGACGTCGATTTGATTTTGGTTCCATGTAATTCCAGACATGATATAATTTATTGAAATTTCTTCATTATCAGGTACCTGAATTTCTTCTTGTATCATGTCTAAAGTCTCTTCTGGAGATCCTTCGGAAATTGTTTCTTCAATTTGACCATCATCAATCAATGCTCCTTTTCTTTTCCGAGGATTCTTATCTTTGGAACCTATTGGTCTTCCACGTTTTTGGCGTGGTGTAGACTCATTAGCAATTTTATTTTGTCCTTTCGGGACTTCTATTTTAAATGGAGCATTAACAGCTGGAATATGCGACTTGGTCACTCTTTTTGGGTCAGCAAACGAGTCTGGCAATTGATTCGCTAAACTTTGTAAATGAATTATCTTTTGAACTTCCAGTTCACATTGTTTAGTTCGAGGATCAAGATAGGATAATGATAATTCATTCCATTTAATTTCATTTTCCAGCTTTCTCTTTTCTCCCCCTAATGTTGGGAAAAGTGACTCGTTAAAATGACAATCTACAAAACGAGCCGTAAATAAATCCCTTGTTGTAGGCTCAAGATATTTAATTATTGACGGGGATTCAAACCCAACATATATCCCCATCCTCCTTTGAGGACCCATCTTAGTGCGTTGTGGTGGAGCTATTGGAACATAAACCGCACATCCAAAAATTCTTAGATGGGAAATATTTGGTTCCTGACCATAAACCAATTGTAATGGGGAGAACTTGTGATAACTTGTTGGCCTAATGCGAATTAGTGTTGTTGCATGTAATATAGCATGTCCCCAAGCAGAAATTGGGAGATTGGATTTCATAAGCAATGGTCTAGCAATTAACTGAATACGTTTTATTAATGACTCTGCTAGACCGTTTTGTGTATGAACATGTGCTACAGGATGTTCAACATTTATCCCAATGGACATGCAATAATCATTAAAAGCTTGAGATGTAAATTCACCAGCATTGTCAAGCCGAATAGTCTTAATGGGAGTATCTGGAAAATGTGCCCGTAACTTAATCAATTGGGCAAGTAGTCTCGCAAACGCCAGGTTACGAGTTGATAACAAAGACACATGTGACCATCTAGTTGATGCATCAATTAAAACCATAAAATATCTAAATGGTCCACATGGGGGATGTATGGGCCCACAAATTTCTCCTTGTATACGTTCCAGAAAACTAATTGATTCAAAATTAATTTTAGCTGGTGATGGGCGAATAATCAACTTGCCTTCCGAGCAAGCAGCACATGAAAAATTATTATGAAGAATCTGCTGGCTCTTCAAAGAATGTCCACATGAATTCGTAATTATTTTTCGCATCATTATTGAACCGGGATGGCCTAACCGATCATGCCAAACAACAAAATCATTAGTAAACTTCTGGTTTACTATAGCATGAGCTTCAATAACATTGATTTTTGTGTAGTACAAACCACTAGATAATATAGGTAGTTTCTCCAAAACGTGTTTGGAGCCTTGAGTTATATTTGTGATTTGAAGGAATTCGTTATTTTCTTCATTGATTGTCTCAATATGATAACCATTATTGCGAATATCCTTAAAACTTAATAAATTTCTTTGAGACAATGGGGAGTATAAAGCATCAATTATTTTAATTTCAGTTCCCCAAGGCAACTTTATAGTGGCTCTTCCGGAGCCCTCAATGATATTTGCACTACCCGATATGGTACTTACATTAATCATTTTCATCATCAAATGAGAGAAATATTTTTTATTTTTAAGTATTGTATGTGTAGTTGCACTGTCAGCAAGACATAATTCTTCACCATTCATAGCAAATTGAACTTGAGTAATATCCATGTTCTTCATGAAATAAAATACATGTCAAAATATTAAGCATAAAAATAAAGATGATAAAACAAATAAATCAATAAAAACACTCAAATAGTTCATAAATTTATAAAGCAAAAATCCTTATTACAACGAAAGAAATAAACTTAAATAAATTACTAGAATAAGCAAACATAAGTCTAATACTTAAAACTGACATAATACAATATAATTTTAATTATTCCCTTCTGGGGCAGTGAAGAAATCGGCAACTTCTAAATGAGTTGTACTGTCAAAATCAAAATTATTCCCTTCCGGGGAAGTAAGGAAATCACCAACATCAAATTGATTGGCATTGCCAAAATCAAAATCACCTTCACCATCTTCAAGAACAAGGTTTGCCTCAACTTTCTTTCCTTTCTTCAATGATTCTTGGTAAAGTTCAATAAGATGTTTTGGAGTTCTACAAACCCGAGACCAATGACCTTTTCCTCCACAACGGTAACATATATTGTTATCACTTTTCTCTTTTTCATCCCTACGTTCCCACTTCTGGTGGGAATGTGAGTTTGTGAAATGACCTCCACGACCTCTACCATATCCACGTCCACGACCCCGGCCGCGCCATTGGCCACGACCACGACCTCTACCTCGACCACTACTGCTGGAATGGTCCCTGTTTTTAGTTTCTTTCCCGTTATGGGTTGTCACATTCGCTTCAGGGAATGGAGTAGAGCCAGTAGGACACGATTCATGATTTTTCATTAACAGCTCGTTATTTTGCTCAGCCACAAGAAGACAGGATATTAATTCAGAATATTTTTTAAAACCTTTTTCTCTATATTGTGTCTGCAGGACAATATTATTAGCATGGAAAGTGGAGTATGTCTTTTCAAGCATTTCTGCATCAGTAATATTTTCTCCACATAATTTCAATTGAGAAGTTATTTTAAACATAGCTGAGTTATATTCACTAACAGATTTAAAATCTTGCAATCTCAAATTTAACCATTCATAACGAGCTCTAGGGAGTATCACTGTTTTTTGGTGGTCATACCTTTCCTTTAGATTACTCCAAAGGATTTGTGGGTCTTTCACAGTTAAATATTCATTTTTGAGCCCTTCATGGAGGTGATGGCGAAGAAAAATCATGGCTTTAGCCTTATCTTGAGGTGTTGCCTTATTAGCCTCTTTTATTGTTTCACCAAGCCCTTTAGCATCTAGGTGTATTTCAGCATCTAACACCCATGATAAATAATTCTTTCCGGTAATATCAAGGGCCACAAATTCGAGCTTGGCAAGGTTCGACATTTTTCACTATACAAAATAATATTAAAAGATAAGTATATATAAATAGTATTCAAAAATATGTATTAAACGTATTTGAAGAATAAATAAAGAATGGAAATTCCAAACTCTACAATCACTAATGAAATCTACGTAGGAGATTTTTTTTTTTCCATTTTTATATTTATTTATATTTTTTTATTTTATTTAAATCTATGAAGAGGAAAAAATAAATATGAAAGAGACCAACCTTCAATTACTTTTACTTCATAGAAATAGAAATTGTGTATTTAGTAGGGGTGAGCATGGGACGGGTACCCGTACTGTTAGTACTAACGGTTCGGGTACCCGATAACCAATATCACTAAAAGTGATATCCATAACCCGAACCGATAAATTCGGGTACCCGGACTTCGGGTACCCGAATTTTCGGAACGGTTATCGGGTACCCTATAAAGTATCCAATAGTGATAAATAAACTTAAAAAATTAGTTATTATGATATTTTTTAACACTAATTAACAACAATACCACATGATCTTGACCAAATTATTTATAGCATTACTAATTATTGATATTTATAGTGATTATGAAGTAACGTAAGAGTTTAAATATTGAAAAGATAGATTTAAGTAGGAAAAAAAACAAAATAATTGTTTATCGGAACGGAACGGGTACCCGTTAATTTTAAAATGATACCCAAAAACCATACCCGATAACAAATTATCGGAACGGGTACCCAAACCGTTATGATTATCGGATCGGGTACCCTAATTTTTGGAACGGTAACGGAACGGGTTTTCGGTTTTTCGGGTAGTTTTGCTCAGCCCTAGTATTTAATCAATTTAGTCATAAAAGCTTTTAATAAAAGGAAAATTATATACATAGCCCTATAAGAAGCTAAAAAGGGAAATATTAAAGATAAATTAAAATTTATTACACCGATTTGAGCGTGATTTTGTCACGAATTCCCTACTTAATTTCATTTTAGGAAGTATATTTATTGCTTATATATAGACTTAAGGGCTACATATATCATTACCCTTAAAAAGAATGTATAATTAATCAATCATTTCCAATCATTAACATTACCTTGAAAAAGAAAAAAAAAATAATAACATCACTTTTGGAGGAAATTTTTTTTATCAGAAACTGTCACTAGGTCAAAGATTACTAAGTTGATTAGGGGTTACTCGGTCGGTCAAGAGTTACTAAGTCGATCATGACTACTCGATCAGAGGTTACTAAGTACGTCAGGGGTTACTTGGTCGGTTAGGGGTTACTTGGTCATCGGTCAGGTTTTAATCGATCAGAAGTTACTCGTCGATCAAGGATTACTTGTTGTGTCAGCTATTAGTCGCACAAAAGTTGTTGGGTTTAGAGTGGTTTGCTAAGCTAAGAGCATCTCTAATGCCAATAATAGTTTCACAAATTTTTATATGTGGCTGATCACACCGTGTGGCCGGGGTTACTGTTAGGAATATAGGAAAATATATTATTGTGATATATTTTCCAAATAGATCTTATGATATTATATTTAGGATAATAATATATCTTAGTGATATTCTAAGATAGATTTATGGAAGTTTATATGATAGAGTTTATATTGTGTAGGTTATCTTTTATAGGCTATAAATATTAGCCAAGATCATCAATACAATATAAACTCTATCATATAAACTTAGTGGCTTTCTCCTGCATGAAGAAAAGCCACAATATATTGTGTAGGTTATCTTTTATAGGCTATAAATATTAGCTAAGATCATCAATACAATTCAAGTTATTCTCTCATAAATAATTTGCCAGTTACTTATTCAGAGGCTATTCGGTAAAGGGTTTCTTATTCAAGGATGACTTATCCAGGGGTTACACGGTCAGTCAAGGGTTACTCTCACGCAAAAATAAAACACGCTACCCGACTGATCTGAGTCCCAGAATAAGTAATTCTTGACCGATTGAGTAACCCCTAAATAAGTAACCCCTAAATAAGTATGGACGATTATACCCCTGAATAAGTTGGTAAACAGGGTCAACATTTTTGAAAAAAATATACAAGTATGTAAACAAAAAATATAGGTAAATAAATATTTTTAGGTTGGTCTTATACTTTTATGTCACAACTTTAGTTGTTGATAGTACTAATGAAAAAAAAATGTAAATAAAGGTTTTTAGGAGCATAAATGTTTGTATACAATAAGAGTTCAAAAAAAGATATATTTAACAGAGTGATTTCCCAAAACAATGTAATAATATAAACTAATTCCTTATATACATTGGTTTAAAAACTATTTCCCACAATACTATGCACGTATGCTCGATTTCAAGGTTCGGTATTTGCTAGTATAAAAGGTTTTAACTAATATAGAACCTCTTATGGTATTAGAGGATTTATGCATAGAGCCTCTATTGGTATTTGCGGTTCTATTTAATTTGGATTATCCTTAGAATCGCTAATGATATTAGAGGTCCTATGCATAAAACCTCTGATGGTATTAGCGGTTTTATACTGCCAAATTTCAAACCTAGGGACCAATCTTACTTGGACCGTATTGTGGGGTATAGTTTTTAAACTGACTTATATAGAAATTAATTTGTATTTTAGCATTATTAAGAGAAATCATTCGATTTAACAATAATGAAGCAGATAAATAAATATTTTAGAGAGTATAATTATATATGTAATCGATACATTTTTCTTAACAATCTTGGAATATAAAAATTGAGTCTTAAAACACTCATGGAATCCAATATTGTATTTAAAATGTGTCCAAAATAAATCTAATTACATCTCTAGATTCTCTACCCTATTTAGTTAATCTAAGGGGCCGTTTGGTTCGCACGGGGTAATCGAAATGGAATTAACAAAGGGAAAGAGAAGGAATGGATTGAAAATACCTAAAATTTGGGGTGTTGTTTGTTTTAAAAACAAAGGGAATGAGACCCACTAGTCCCACCACCACACCACCACCACACAACCACCAGTAATATTCATTCTCCAACGTTCCCACCACCGAACCACCACCAAACCAGTCGTTGCACCTCCCTAACCCTTCGCCTCCCTTCTCCGGCCATCCCCGCCCCTCGCAAAACCTTCCACAACCCCGAAAAAACCCTAATCGAAAAAACCCTAGATCGACGAGGGGTTTAGGAAGTGGCGGAGGAATGCTTTTGCGGGGAAGGGGACAGGCGGCGAGGATCGGGGAAGGGTCGGCGAGGGTGGTGGGAGGGTTGGGCGGCGATTGTACGGGGATAGGGAGGGGTTTTGCGGGGGCTGTGGGATGTTTTGCGGGGGAGGGGAGGGCGGCGAGGGGAGGGGGAGGGGCAGCGGTGGTCGGGGGAGGGGCGGCGGTGGTCAGGGTAGTGTCGGCGGTGGTAAGGTGGGCGTTTCCGGTGGTGTTGGTAGGTGTGAAGGTGGGTAGGGAATGGGAATGGAAATACTTAGGGGGGTGGGGAATGAAGTTAGAGGGATTTGGGGGATGAAGGGGGTAAAGGGAATGAAAGAAAGTGCTTAACAAACAACAACAAAGGGAATCGGGGTGATTGATTCCCATTTCCTTTCCTGAATACCCCCCAACCAAACGGCCCCTAAGATTTTAAGATGTTGGTAATTGGCTCAATAGATAACAGATGCCGGGATGGTGAGTTTTTTCCTTCATAACAAACTTAAAACGAACATAGGTAGAGCATAATTCATCATCAATCTTTCTAAGTTCAATTCTTTTCTTTTCTTTCTTTTTTTACAAATAAATTTGAACTATACTTGGTGATGAAAGTAATTGAACTTTAGCTTAATAAAAGTACATGTTACATCATTGCCAAACATCACTCATTGACATATGAACTTCTTCAAGAGTCCTTCCCTTTGTCTCTGGCACCAGCTTCGCCACAAATATCAGTGTAAACACACAAACACCCGCTAACACGAAAAATGTCCCTAAGACAATGCAGATGATTTTATTAAGTGAACATTGTAAGGTAAAAAATGATTTGTGAGTAAAAATGAAAAGAAGATGGAACATTTTACCTGATGAACTCCATTCCATAGAAAAGTTAAAAGCATACGAAACGATCCATGATGATAGGTTTGTTACTACAGCAGCAATACTGCCTGCTGACCATTTTATGTTCAGGGGAAATATCTGAAAGTAGCATTTACTTAACATACTAGCCCATAAATCCATACATTTAACTTTACCAGTACTGTTGATTCAAATTTGGAAATAATCATACCTCGGAAATAATTATAGCAGATCCTCCACCTATACCTATTGGATATAAAGCAACATAGATCTGCAGAAGTTAGTTTTTCATCAGAGTTTATCAACTACGCGCTCTTAATCAGTAAAGACAGTTCATTAGTCCATGATTCATCTTAGATATAAGTTTAAGATCATACGCCTATATGGTAGTGGTAATCATATTAGTGAGTCATTTTATGAGTAATGACCATAAGATGCGAATGATTTATTGATTAGAAACACATAACAGCAGGAACAACAATAACAAAACAAAATCAGTGCTTTGAGTTACCAGTATGCCAATAAGCGCAATGTAAGGACTGAAATCACTCAGCAAGTGACGGTCCTGAGAATTGTAAGCAATAAGAAAAAGAGTAAATCATCATAATGGTAAAAAAAAAATTGAGAAATGCTGGCAACGAAAGCAAGTAGTGATAGCAAACCTCAAACAGAAATGCGAGCCCTGTCAGTGAACAGCCTAAGCAAAGACCGGCTGCTGAAACCTGCAAGTCATGAGCACACGATCTTAATGATCAAGCAATACAATTTGATATATAGTTCACTATACTAACCATAATAAGAGGCCGCCTCCCACATTTATCCATCAAAATTATACCGAAAGCCACACTTGGGAGCTGCAAACAGAAGATTATTTGTTACTTTCGAATTTACATCAGTAATACTTTGATTAGTAGCTAAAATCTATCAAAGTTGAAGAACCTGGAATAAGGCCAGTGCCAATGTTCCCAGTTTTACTGAAAATCCTGCTCAAAACCAACAGAATAAACCTTCAATGCTTAAACTATTGGCTGAATTGAGAGAGAAAAAAGCAGTAACATAAATTTTTTTCTTGGTGCATTCTTAAGTGTTGTTGGGAAGTCAAAATGGGACAGTGGATATAAGATGGAGATTTAGTTTTTAGATTATTATGAAGCTTTTAGTGGCTAGCTAACCAGCTGAATCGAAGATAGAACTGGCATAGAATATGATCCCGTTTAAACCAACAAGGGCAGGAAGTGCTGAAAGACCGATTCCCACCTAAAATCCAAGCATATTGTCACACAAACAGCCAATAGCTTAGTAGTGCACAATACTGAAAAAATAGAAAACTTCATGGTTTAATTTTTTGAAGCTTACTGTGAGTGCATAAGCATATTTCCTTTGAAATAGTTGTGTGATGCCAACTTTTTTCATTTGATGAAGGGCTCTAGCAGATTTCTTCACAAAAATCAACCGACATTTCATCATGTTATGTCATACAACATATATTTTCATGTGAACATTTGGACTATAGACTGTGATTAAAATCTTTTACCCTTATATCAGCTGCTTCCTGAGAGATATCGACAGAATCTCCCCTAAGACACTGTAAGGATGCTTCGAACTCCTTGTTTTTGCTCATCATCATCTGTCTTGAAACATATCTTAGATCATCATTTTAGAAAAGGTTATGGTTACTGACAAAGGAAATAAATGAACATGCATTACCAGCCATCTAGGAGATTCTGGAATGAAGAATAAACCAACTATCTGTACAAAACCCGGGATAATACCTGGAACATTAAATTTAAACTGTCAGAAAAATTTCGGGTCTGAAAGATCTGAGCTGATATACATCAAGTTTCATTGAAAATACCAATCAAAGATAAGGTACGCCAAGAGGTGACTTGTCCTATGAGAAATGCTGTTGATACTCCGACTGTTATCATTAACTGAAACAGGATATTCAAAAGGCAAGGTTATAAATCGAATAAGGTATAAAAATTACAATAGTAAATGAAGACCAGAGCTTGTTATTTCAGTATCGATCATTTACCACATGGAGAATCACAAACCCTCCTCGAAGTTCTTTGGGAGTAAATTCTGCTATATACACCGGAATCTGAGACAACATTATGATGCATGTATTGCAAAATCACAATATTTGATATATAATCAGAATTAAATGAAGTGCAGAATTTTCTACTTACAGCATATCCTGAAATGCCTGAAGTAACACCCAACATCAATCTACCCAAGTCGAGCAGCCTTGCACCCTTGCATCAGGAAAATGGATTTCATAATAACATCAATCAGACATTTTATTCAACTGGACTTTTGAAATTAAACCAAAGAAATGAGAAAACGAAAAAAACCTGGCTTACTGATATGGCAGACCAGCCAAAGATGTAAACTACAGAAGTTAGTTGCAGTACCTGCCTTGCCAAAAGCAAAGTTTATTAAGAAATCAGAATCAATCCAGAGTTGTAACATCGTTACATCAGAACATAATAGGATACAACTTACATGTTTACGACCTAGATAATCCGTTAACTTGCCACATACTACAGAACCTAATGCCCCTCCTATAGGAACCATTGATCCAAAGAGAGAATACTGGACAAACACATGTACACACATTTATAAAGAAGAAAATATTTGAAGACTAAATGAATTGGGAGTATATTACATGAATTTTCTAAGTCTCTAATATATAAGCCATACATTAATGTATACCTGGGCTGTTGAAAGATCAAGTTTCATCATGATCTCAGCTTGCACCGGTGATGTATATCCCACCTGTTAGCCACTACTCCGATGAAAGATTGTACATTTCACCAGAAATGATATTTCAGTCGTCCCAAAATAATAGGCCACTTTCTAAATTCCATCAATAAATTTTTAACATTCATATAGTTTCAATATCAATACCACTTAATTAAGAATTCCAATTAGAGACTACATGACTACATCGATAACATTTAGGGACATATCAAGCATATGATAAACAAAAAAGGAATTTATATCTCTATTTTATAAAACAAAATTCGTACCAGACCAATTGCATCAATTGATCTAATAAAATCTGTTAGACTTATATATTACTCATCCTCATTCTTACATGTGTGATAATCAAAAATCCCAACTCACACGTAGGCTATTTTCATAGCACACAACCAAGTTCATAGGTCGTGTAGTGTCATGTCATGCCCTGCCCCCAGACAAGGGGACATGTAACAACACGACTGCTGGCACGGTGATCCATTGCCACGCAGAGGAAGCGAATGAAAATGAAATCAGAATTGAAAAGATAACAAAACTTACAATAAAACCACATGAAAATGAACCCAAAACTGCAATGAAAGCGGAGAGAAGCAGCATTGGAGTGATCAACGACAACGTCGAATCCATTGCTGCTTCTACTGGCTCCGCATCATCAGCTTCATCATCTATCTTATTATCATGCTGTAAGAGCTGTTTACTTATTTCTTCCTTCATTTTTTTTTCCAGAGTCTGAAACTGATGTTCTGTTAAAATTTTTATTTTCTTTTTTTTATTTTGTAATTTTAATTATTAATTGTTAGTTACTAAATTTGGGGTATGAAATACGGAGTAATAAATTATTGATAGATGCTACTCATCTGTTATAATTGTCTGGTGGACCACTTCAATACTGGATCTTTCTAACAAGTTAGTTGTTTGTGGCTATAACTAACTAACTGTATCGCATTATTCGCATTTGTTCACAATTATATCTTGTCCTCACATTTATGATACAAATTCTTAAATGGACCTGGTCCGCACTAATTTATTGTGGACCACTATTATTAGAGAAACTAGAGTTGTTTTATTAATATAAAAAAGGTTTCTATAATAATAAAAAAAAAGTCACTATGTTGAAATAAAAGTCATTTTGGTAATATATAGACTATAAGAGGTTAATCTTTTTGATGAAATATTCAATATGAATAATAAAGGTCACTATATTAAAATTAGGATCATAACGTCGTGTTTTAAATTCACAATAACATTAAACGTTATACAAGTTTTAATAAAGGATACTATGTTGAAAATAATGTTACTATGTTCAAAATAAGGGGTCACTATGTGCAAAGTAATGTCACTTGCGTGTGTATAGACCTCATATCCACAATAATATTATTGGCTTATTTCCACGCAAGTCTTTCTGCATTTATGAATCCAATTCCGAAAAACTTATGATACAAGTAATTTGTAATCAGCAACGCTTCTTATTTCACATTTGTTAAATTAATGCGTATTTTAAATCACATATATATCTGTTATTATTGATATAATAAAAATATTGATGTTATGAAAGTATAAATTACTTGAGACGAAACTAATTAGACATAAATCATAAATAAGTGTTCAACAAATGCGCCTTTAACCACATACAAGCATTGAAAGATTGCATCCGAATTGATGATAGGCTCATAGGTGAAAGATAACGAAAAGATTAATATGTTCGTCGTCTCCCTCTTCATCTACAATGTGAGAATAATAGTCTCTAATAACTTGCATAAAATAGTCTTTCATAATGTATTTAAAGCAGGACTGTGTCACATTATTGCCAAGCATTACTCATTTCCATATGAATTTCTTCAAGTGTTCTCCCCTTAGTCTCCGGCACCAATTTTGCCACAAATATTATCAGTAACACACAAACACCCGCCAATACAAAGAAAGTTCCTACAGCAATGCAGATGATATTATCGAGTGAATGTTTGACAGGCGAAAATAAGAGCTGAAGATCAAAGGGGATGGAACATTATTTACCTGAAGAACTCCATTCCATTGAAAAGTTAAATGTATAAGAAACAATCCATGATGATAGATGGGATATTACAGCAACAATACTGCCTGCTGGCCCTTTTATGTTCAAGGGGTATATCTGATATAGTAACATTCACTGAATCAATTAATTCATTCCATCAATCCATCTACTAAACCGGGAAAACTTCATCTTGCTATCTTATGCACTTGAGAAGTATAATTCAGAGCTGGAAGTAGTCATACCTCAGAAGTAATAACAGCAGATCCTCCGCCTATGCCTATGGGAAATAAAGCAACGTAGATCTGCAGAAACAAGGAACTTATCAGACTGAGTAAACTGCTCTTAACACAATTCAGTGGGCCTTTGCATGCCTATATGCCCTATAAGGTTTTAAGGTAATGATAATCATATCTGCCAGTCCATTTGTGCATAATGATTATAAGTTAAGCTCTTAATTTATTATCGATCAAAAACACACAACAACAGCAGCAGCGGCAGCAGCAACAACAGCAACACAAATAATGCAGCTCTTTGATCAGTAGTTTAAGTTACCATTATGCCAATAAGTGCAATATACGGACTGAAACCGTCCAGCAATTGTTGCTCCTGATTGAACAGCAAAAGGTATCATAGAGTCAATCATTCTGGTTAACCTCAGAAAAACTCTGGCAACAAAAATGTTAAGTAGTTAAAGCTAACCTGAAACAGAAATGCAAGTCCTGTCAGTGAGCAACCTAAGAAAAGACCAGTTGCTGAAATCTACAAGTTATGATCTCAATTTATGAAATACCAATTTTATGATGTACTAAAACTTTATTATTATTAGTTCATTGTTCTAACCATCATAAGAGGCCGCCTCCCACATTTATCCATCAAAATTATAGCTAATGCCATACTTGGAAGCTGCAAATAAAAAAAGTATTTTGTCACTTTCAATTCAAAGCGACTTCAATTACTAATACTTATAATTAGCAGTTGAAATTAATCAGAAATCAAGTACCTGGCAAAAAGCCAGCGCTGTAGTTCCCACTTTAGCTGAAACTCCTGCTCAACACCAATGATAGAATCAACTTTAAGGCATTTACTATTCTTAGATATTTAACTTTCCACTTCTATATGACTATATGGAACAGAGATTAAGAAGAACATGTCGAAAGTACGTAGATGCTTTAGTGAGAGAAGCATCAGAACTGAAAGAGGATTTTAACATTATATTACAGAGAAAGTAAAAATCAAAAAGAAGACAGGAAACTTTTAGTTCAATAAATTCCAAGAAGGTAAGTGGAATGTCAAATATGGGACGGAGGAAGTACTATTATGGAGAAGTTTGTGAAATATGGAGCTATAAAGTGTTAACTGACCAGCTGATTCAAATATAGAGCTGGCATAGAAGATGATTCCGTTTAAACCAACAAAGGAACCGAGCATTGCAAGACCAATTCCCACCTAATATGAATGCATATTATCCTCATTAGCTGATGAAGTGTGAAAAACCCACAAAATATAAGCTCATAATCGATTTGTTCTAAGCTTACTGTGTGCGCATATGCAAATTTCCTCTGAAATAGTTGTATAATGCTAACTTTTTCCATTTGATGTAAGGCTCTAGCAGTGTCCTTCACAAATATTCAGACATTTCATCATGTCATACAAAAAATATTTCCATGTAAATATTTGAACTATAGACCGTGGATTACTGTTACCCTTATATCATCTGCTTCCTGAGATACATCAACAAAGCCTCCCCTAAAACACTGTAAGGCTGCTTCGAACTCCTTGTTTTTATTCTTCATCAACTGTCGTGAAACATATCTTAATCATCATCTTATCAGTGGTTAATGACAATTTTTACAGGAATTGCAAGGAACATGCCTTACCAGCCATCTAGGAGACTCTGGAATGAAGAATAAACCAACTATCTGTCCAAGACCCGGTATAATTCCTGGAATATGATGATGTTCAAACTACCAGAGAAATTCAAAAATTGAAATAACTGAAGTGAGGTACATTTATAAACACGGAAAGTACCAATCAAAGCTAAAGTACGCCAAGAGATGATTAGTCCCACGAGGTATGCTGTTGAGACACCAACTGTTAGCATTAACTGAAACAGGATATAATGAGGCGAAGTTAAAAAGCAGGTGCAAGCAGATATACAAATTTTAATTATGAACGCATTACACATGTAAACAACTTGTTTCAGAATTAATCATTACCACATGGAGAGCAACGAACCCTCCCCGAAGATCTTTAGGAGTAAATTCTGCTACATATATTGGAATCTGAGAAATCATTACGATGCATGAATCGTGAACTATGTGACATAAGTATTAGATGGAAAGCAGAATTTCTTGCTTACAGCAAATCCTAAAATGCTTGAAGTGAAACCGAGCATCCATCTACCCATGTCAAGCAGCCTTGCACCCTTTTATCAGGATAAAGGATTGTTGAAATCACAACATAAACAAGAATTTTAATTTAATGAATTAAGTAGATATTTGATTAAACACTAGAGAAAGAAAAAGAACCTGGCTTACTGATATCACAGACCAGCCAAATATCAAAAATAGGCTAGTTAGCTGTAGTACCTGCCTTATCAAATGCCAAGTTATCAAGAAAACAGAATAAATCCGAAGTTGTAACATCACGAAAACAGAACACAATAAGATATAACTTACATGTTTTCGGCCTAGATAATCTGTTAACATACCACATACTACAGAACCCAATGCTGCTCCAATAGGAACCATTGATCCAAAGAGAGAATACTGGACAAACTCATACAAACATAAAGAAGCAGTACATTAGCAATATAATACTACTTTGTTATTTGGAGTACATTGAACAAAACAGTCAAAGTAGTCATACCTGGGCTGTTGAAAGATCAAGTTCCTCCATGATCTCAGCTTGCACAGGTGATGTATATCCCACCTATTTGGCACCACATCAATAAAAGATGGCACAAAGTATCTTTCACTAGAATTTAGATATAAGTGATCCCAAATAATTGTGTTAGACTACGTCTTGAATCTATTTGTCCCCTACAAACGACCCAGATCACGAGTGGGCTACAGTCTCATTTTTAGGTCTAAGAGCATGTTTGGTTAGAGTATTTTTAGGGTTGGAAACGGATTCAATTAAACCATTACTGTTACCAAGTGTTTGGTTAGAAGGCTTAGATAACAATTACCATTACCTAAGGATACTGGTTTCCACCCATTTGTTACCTCTTTAAAAGCTAAGGTAACGATATCCTTACCCTCATCAAACAAAAATAAAGAAAATTAGGTTTAAGTGATTCATTTCCATGTTTAAATCAAACAAATGAAAAGATAACTAACAATTAAATGATTTATTTTCTTTTTATATATTTCCTTTCCACTCCATTTCTAATATTCATACCAAACGCCCTCTAAGTCATCAACCTACCCTAATTTTATTTTATGTATTTCCTTAAGATTGATCAAAAAGAACACTTTTTTCTCGCATGCATGTGAGCATAGTAAACACATGCTAGTGAATCATGTCATGTATGTACTTGTTCCTTTATTTTTTGTTGATTTTTTTTTTTTTTTAATATCTAATGTATCGAGAAAATTCAAGTTTATCAATATGATAAACAAAATTTGTTTATCAAATGGCAAAATTGTAAATAAATCAACAACTTTTTATTAAATATGGGTCCCACTGTTGTTGATATATTTACGAAAATGCCATGATGATTAGGTATTTATGTTGTTTTATTTACCATTTTGCCATTTGATAAACAATATAATGTTTATCAAATTGATTAACTGGGACTTCCTCATCAAATAGGCCACTTAATGAAATCCATGAATTATTCGAATACGTATATTCTTAAGAAAAAATTTACATGATTAAT
Organism: Chenopodium album; assembly: GCF_948465745.1. NCBI lineage: Eukaryota > Viridiplantae > Streptophyta > Magnoliopsida > Caryophyllales > Amaranthaceae > Chenopodium > Chenopodium album. Next base: position 8,654,837 of record NC_137837.1, on the reverse strand, counting down.
CCCAACTAATGGTGGTCTTCCCACATTAATCTCAACTATAGATTATTACGGAATAATCCCTATTATGGAGGGTGCCTTTCAAAAATGGTCTGCCTTTCTCCTCCTAAATACCACAGTTGACCACCGATACCGGCCTTCCCATTCTTTCTACTCCGTATTCTATGTTTGGTTCAAACAAATAGTCACTTAACTAATTAACTTAATTAATCTCTAACTTAATTAAAAAAAATTAACACATTCATTTAGTTAGTACATAGTTAAGTGAAAATTAGAGAGTAATTAGAAGAGATTAGAGGTTAATTATGTTAATTAGTGATACTAGGTTTCTTTGAACAAAATTTTTAACTTCGTTTTTTTATTTTATTTTTTAATGATAAAGCGTTTAAAAGGTTTTTTCGTAAAGTGGTGCATTTAAAAGTTTTGTTTTGTTTTTTTTTTTTTTTTTTTTACAAATTTGCCTAGTAAAAATAATGTAAACAATATCAAATGAGATGTCATTACTCATTAGAACCATATTAGCATGAGTTCTCCAAATATGATATTTTCATGAATTATTAATTTACAAAATTAAAGATACTGATTGATAAATAAATGCAAATAAAAGGATAAAATCATAAATAGTCTTAATTTGATTATTTTGAGCAAATATCAACATAATTATAGATAGTAGTTTTAGATGTTAGCTATATATAAGTTAATATAAGTGAGGGAGCCCCACTTTATTTAAGACAGATTCTTAAAGTATGAGTCTTAAACTACTCACTAAGGCCCTGTTTAATTCACCTTAATTTTGCTGAACTGAAATTATTTTTACTTAACTGAACTTATTTTTACTGAACTGAACTTAATTTTACTGAACTGAAATTATTTTTTACTGAACTGAAATTATTTTTACTGATTTTCTATTATAATTCTTTTTTAAGAAAACTCAATTTTACTGAACTGAACTTAATTTTACTGAACTGAAATTAATTTTACTGAACTGAATATTAATACCAAGCTAAGCTTAGTCTAGTGGTAAGATTGTCACCTTTCAACCTGTGTCCTAGTGGGGATTAAACCCAAGGTTGAAAGTGAGGGGGAAAGGTGAGGGATCTAATGGTAAGCTACAAGGGCTTGTTGCTTATCTTAATACATCAAAATTTTAAGCTAGTATATTATTAAGCTACAAGGTGCTCCAATGATGAAAACTAGAATGTTGTAGCTTGAATAAATAAATAAATAAAATACTTTTAATTATACACATGTCATAATATAAGTGGATGAAATGTTCTTTGAAAAATCAAGCAACGTAGCTTGTTTGAGCAACGTTGCTTGATGTAGCTACGACAATATTGTCACTCCAATGGTAAGCTACGTGCTTACAATTATACGGAGTATTTAATTTGCAAGCAGGTCCTTTTTATAAACCATTGGAGATGCTCTAATAGCTATAGTTTAAGTTAGAATTTGTTAAATATATCCGGTGTACCGTATACCAAGTAATTTGCTCATTAATTTTTGCTCATTTAATAAATGAGTCTCATTTATAAAATGAGCAAAATTTAATGAGTAAATAACCTGGGTATACCTGGATATACATAATAGGATATAGAATAGTTAATTCCAATTCACATGTGGGTTATTTTCTTACTACAACAAAATCGAACAATCCTAACACTACCGACACCTCACAGGTCATGCCTATTGAACGACTCTGTCGGCACTCGGCAGTGTTGGCACAAAGGCACAGCTGAGTGCCATGCCGAAGAAGAGTAAGAATTGAAAGAGCGGAACTTACAATAAAACCGTAGGAAAATGAACCCAACACTGCAATGAAAGCCGAGAAAACCAACATTGGAGTAATCGATGACGACGACGTCGTTTTAACCATTGCTGCTACTGCTGTTGCTGCCGGCCCCACATCATCATCTAGTTTACCATTATTGTTAGAATTCAGTAGAAGCTCTACTCTTACTTCTTCCTTCATTTTTTCCAGCTTCACTATTAAAAACTTTTTATTTTTTTTCTTTTTTATAAACAAATAAAAGTGTCAGGTTTTTTTTTTTTTTATAGAAGATTGAACATTTAAGTATTGGACCCCTTTTATTTAGGGTGACAGTAGTTCATAACAACAACTTAACAAGTTAGGTTATTTGGGTGGCTAATAGGCTAGTAGAATCACAATCACAATATTCTAATATAGTTATTTACACATGTCAAAAGAATGTCAATTTGTGCACCAAAAAAAATAAATGAATGTCAATTTCACAATAAATATGATCTTGCCCTCATCTTTGTTTTCAATTTCCTTTTCAAACTTCTTGCTACAACCAGTGAGGCAGTGACTAAGTGAAGAGAGGGTTTAATATAAATAAATCAATAATTTGGTTTGGTCAGCATGATAAAATTGTAAACTAATCAACAATTGTAGACCAAATTTTAACAAAAAGTTGTTAATTTATTTACAATGTTGCTATTTGATAAACATATTTTGTATACTAAGGAGATGAAGTTGTATTTCCTCTACTATTGTATCTTGCTTGGATGCTGAATTGCTCTTTGTCTAGACAATTCACAAATGTGATTAATAAATACGAGGATCAAATTTGGAAAATAGTAAAATATAGATTATGTGTTATATGAGTGACACTTGTTTCTTTTTCTTCTCATGTGATGAGAATCGATCCAAAATTCCAAGGTATTTCTCACTCTCAACAAATTTGAGATATAATTGTGTGTAAGTGGGCTTATTATACTACGTAACTACATACACCCATTTGGCTAATTGGCCAAGATTGCTATCGAAGACCACACATAAACCAACAATTTCCATTCTCCTAATTAATATTTCAATCCCATCAAAAACATATATCCATGTATAGCACTCAGAAGCTCCAACTTGCAAATGAAACTTGAAAATTTGTAGTAGTCTATAAATTCTATTGGATCTATAAGACGAGGTATATATGTTTAGAGTTTCCGACTATTCATTTATGACATGTCTTGGCCAATGACGGATCTAGGGGGTCGCCAGTCTAGGCGATGGCCCGCCCCATGATCTTGAAAACCTATATACTACCTCCGTTACATATTATTTGCAACGATTTGACATAGAATAGATAGGGAAAATGTTTAATCGTTGCAAATAATATATAACGGAGGTAGTATTTATTTAAGCTCCAAAAAAAAAGATGCAAAGCATCTTGGCTAAGTTGGCTTCATCCATGCTTCATAGCCCGCCCAATTAACTGGTTTTGAGATCGAAATCAATAGGCTACATTTTTTTTCCTCTTTTTTGTGCTTTCTTTTCTCAATGCTCAACCTTTTTTTATTTTTAGTTGGTGGTTATAGCTTAAGGATGTATAACAATATACTTCTTATAATCTTTCTTTTTTATTCTTTGTGGTAGTAAATTAAAATTAGGATAATTTATCGCAAATTTTAAGATGCACCATGGTGCACCTATTTATAGGTGCACCACGCCTATACTTTTGAACATTTAGTAAAAAAAAAATTGAACAATTGCAAATTTTGAACATGTAGTAAAAATATCTTAACATCGCAAATTTTGAACATTTAGTTAAAAAATCTGAACAATCGCAATGCATCACATCTATACTTTTGAACATTTAGTAAAAAAAATCTGAACAATCGCGAGTTTTGAACTTTAGTAAAAAAAATCTGAACATCGCAAATTTTGAACATTTAGTAAAAAAATCTGAACAAACACAATGCACCACACATATATTTTGAACATTTAGTAAAAAAAAAATATGAACAATAACAAATTTTGAACATTTAGTAAAAAAATATGAACAATCACAAATTTTGAATTATTGCAAGTCAAACAAATTTTGAAAGAAGTTTGTTTAACTCGTAATAATTCAATAGTTTTGTAATATAAACGGAACATTTAATGTATACAAAATGAACATTTATTTATAAAATATGAACATAAAAATTGCATGTTTATGTTCAGTTTTTGTGACGTGTTCATATTTTTTTTACTAGATGTTCATATTTTTGTAAAATGTTCAAATTTTTTTACTAAATGTTCAAAAGTATAGGAGTGGTGCACCTATTTCTAGGTGCACCATGGTGCATCGTGCACATAATACTAATTGATAATTTATAAATAAACTTTAGAGATCAATTGGGCCTGTCTATATTTGATTTCTGGATCCGTCATTGGTCTTGGTAGTCTTGCACCCAAAAGTTAGTTTGTTGTTCTCTACTTCTACTCCCAAAGTCCCAAGTCCATTGGTTTCATTTTGACCACTTTTTTCTTTGAAATAACCTTAGGTTAGTAGATCATACCGTATTTTAACTAGGACATTATCCTAACCATGTTCATAGGATCAAAGTTTTCATGTTCATTATATCATTCATTTGACTTTTATATAAAATCATGGATCCAACAAAAATAGCTTACACCATGAAATAGTTCCCACTTGCATTTTGACACCAACTCTAAGTCACTCTAACTCTTTTTTATAGATAACTATAGAAGTAGATTAGTCTCGTACGATATACGATATTAAAATACTGGGTAAAAGTTTTTCTTATATATATGTAATGTAAATACTCCCTCCGTTTTTAAAATACTTGCTCCACTTTTCTTTTCCGGCCGTTTTTAAATACTTGCTCCATTTCCCTATTTGGAAAGCTTTGACAATATTTAATTAATTCCTCTCACCTAGTGGACCCAACAATATTAATTTCACATTCTCTCTCCTTCAATTCTCTCCACTACTTTTGATTTTTCACAATTTTTTATTCTTCCACAAACCCCACTACCTCCATATTTTATTACTTTCTCCAATTTCTCCTAAAACTCCGCGCATGGAGAAATGGAGTAAGTATTTAAAAACGGAGGGAATAATAATTTAAACAAAACATAAATAAATTCTATTTGTAACCATAGGAAACATTCCCTTTCGAACTTGATACGGTCAAAATTCAGCTTGATTAATCTCTTATATATGTTAACGAGTCGAGTCAATCTATTCCAAAATTGAACTCGACTCGACTCAACTCAGCTCGCATTATAAGCACTCCTAATTCCGACGGCCCGTTAACTCTCTCTCTCTATAGATAGACATTGGAGGTATGGTCTTACCTTTGAAAGAAACAATACCGGAGCAAGCAAGCATGAAAGCAGGAATACTAGGGAAAGCAAAACGGATAGAAACCTCCTCCCTCCACATGTCAGGCCTCCAGCTGCTTGCTCCCCTGTTAGAGTAGGAGAGAGAAATTGGGGTGATTGTGAAAATCGTGATGAGTAACCGATTAATTCAAAAACTCCCAATTAAGGTAATGGATTCATCTTTATCCCTAACAATATTGTTGATAATCGCCCAACTTTGGAGGCAATATAATTGTGAACCAATGCGTCAAATGTCTTGATTTTTTCAATAAAAACATCCTCATTTAATTTCGCAAATTAATTTGTCTCCCCCAATTTTCTGTTTTCTTTCTTCTATCTATGGATGATTCTGAAGATGCAAATGTTGGGTATGAATTATTTCAACTCATTTGGTCCTAAATTTAATGTTATTTGCAAATTTTATTGATGGGTTTTTGCAGAATTTGTTGAAATTTTAGGTTTTAAATTTTGCAGATTTTTCTGATTTCCTGCATCTCTGTAAGATTTTGAAAAATGGGTATTTTTTAGGTTGGCTTTTTAACATGGTTTGGGTGAAGACGATGTATGTTTATGTACATTCATAAATTTGTGTAAGAGGTACCAATGACATGCACTGAAGAAGATTTATTGAAATTATTCTGGATTGCTGTAAATGTAGGTTGCTTAACAAAGTAGATATGGTTGTCTTGATGCTTTGTTGGATTGTACTAGTTAATGTCTTCAGTGAGATAGCTTCCCGGAGTGGTTACATTGTGTCAAACCCTTGTTGCCTCGAATCCTTATACTTGGCAACAGCATTTTTAGTGTAAGGCTAGCTTAGTTGTACTCTAGACAAGGTTGAGGCAGGATGGGGTTATTAAATTGGTGATTGTGTCATTGTGTGTTTTGTGTTGAGGTTAGCTTAGTTGTACTCTAGACATGGTTGCTTGAGACAGGATGGGGATAATAAATTGGCGACAACGTGTTTTGTGCAAGGCTAATCTAGCTGTACTCTAGACATTGTTGAGACAGGATGAGGGTAATAGAATCACTAAGACACTGTGTGTTTTGTGTAAGGCGAGCTTAGTTGTACTCTAGACTAGGTTGAGACAGGATGGGGGTGATAAAATCCTGGGTCTTCCTCACCGCGTTGCCCTTAGTTCTTGGGGCCTAATAAGGTCTTGATTACTTTGAGCTTGTGTGTGTTAGCTTATTTTGCATTGCTATTTTTCTTCTTTGCTCTTGTGTACAATGTATGACTTGATACATTTTATCAGGTGAGGAAGGTTAATGATGTTGGTACCTCTTGATATATGATAGAGCACAATCTTATCAGGTTATCTATTTGGTACAATCCAGTCTTTTGCTTTTTGTTTACAAACAAGATTTATACTTTGCTGAGAATTGAAAAAAGTTACAAATGCTGTACATGAGTACTTCTATACCTACTTTGGTTCTTTGAGAGCAAAGGCCATCGATTCTTGGATTAGCAGATATTCTGAATAGTAAAATTCAGATTATATTCCTAATATATATTATGATTACTGGATGTAATTCGCGGATAGCTTTTTATTTTCTTACCCTTCTTTCTGGCTGCACTTTGTCTTTACATCTCTTTTGATCTATTACTTCGGCAGAATAGTTGTGTTGTACCATAATCATGTGCCTGTGGATCAGCCTCTAGATTAATTAGTTTCGTTATGTCAATTGTCATGACCTGTTTAAAGACTTCTACTAACACAATTGAAAAGGTGAAATTAGGACCCCTCCCACTTTTCCCCTTCACATACTTGAGTCTTTGACCTTAAAATTAGGCCCATTAGGTTTCCAACTGTTTGTTTCTTTGTGTGAGTCTTATTGCACATTCTTCTATTGAGCTTGGTTTTAATTGCTTAAAATTCCATCAAACTTATGTCGTTGCCTCTTTTTTTTTTTTTTTTTTTTTTTATTTCTTTTGTCTTTTGAATGATTTCACTAATAAAATTGTGACTGTGTTTTCCATTTAAGTCTTTGTGTGATATGAGTTGACATGAATGTAAATATTTGGTTTTGGACAATAAGCTTTCAACTTCTTTTGAAACTAGCCCCTAACTTTGCCTGACCTTCGAAGACATATTTGATATTTTTCTCTGAGTCCATGTTAACGTAGTACACAGACTTTGATATTTTTCCTAAGCAGTTGGTTTGTGCTACTGGATTTTATGTTTGTGCTGTTTTGTCAATTGGAATTGTTTGTTTTTGTTTTTGCTCTTGATCTATGTCTAGGAATTTCTTTTTCTTATCTTTCTCTAAATTGATGTCTCTCTTCGTTTTCCACATTTTTAGCTTGGTTAGCAAGGTTGCTAAGAAAGTACCAGCAGTGAAGCCTCTTGTAAGAAGCAGGACTTTAAATTCCTTGTTTATACCTTCTGGTCAAGGTAGCATCAATCTCTTCCCTGTATAAATTCATAACATATATTTTATTTCCTGGTTTCATATGTAATATCCTGTTGTGATGTGATTGGCATTCAAATACAGCTTTGAGACCCTTAGATATACAGGACCTAAATGATGGTGATTTGCCCAGAGGAGAACGGGAAACGGGTAAAAATAAATTGGATTCTGAAGGAGATTCACCAACAAAGGTTCCAGCTATCTGCATACCTTCCAAACCTCAATTTCGATGGAAATCCCTTTTTAAAACATGGAGAAAAAAATCAATCAAACACTTATCAAGTAAAGCTTCTGTAAAAAAGATACGCAATATAGTGGGAAAAGGTGGAGACGATGAGCCAGTCCCAAATGTAAACGCTGATATGTACAAGATGAAGGCTTCTTGGATGGTCTTCTCATTCTCTGAACTTCAAAAGGCAACTGACAACTTCAGTCAAGGTCTTTGTCTTATTTAATACCTATAATCATTAAAACTATTATACAAGGAAAGTGGAGTACTTGATTAAAACTTCGAGAAGTTATGTACTTGTTATATACTTATACTTTCATGTGTTTTGTCATGACCATGCAGATAATTTGATTGGAAGAGGTGGCTTTGCAGAAGTTTACAAGGGATGTTTAAAAGGAGGACAGCTGGTTGCCGTCAAACGCTTGACCACATTAACTCATGAAGAAAGGATTACTAGCTTTCTTTCCGAGCTTGGTATCATAGCCCATGTGGATCATCCTAATACAGCCAAGTTAATTGGCTATGGAGTAGAACGAGGACTTTACATTGTTTTACAATTGTCTTCGCTCGGGAGTCTAGGGTCTCTTCTTCATGGTCTGTGAGAATTTCCTATTCGTAAAACACAATGATTAAAGATATTTATAAAGATTTCTCTTATATAATTCCCTTTTCAGGTTCAAGAGAAATCTTAGAATGGAGATTAAGGTATAAAATTGCTTTGGGAACAGCTGATGGTCTTTTGTATCTTCATGAGGGCTGTCAAAGGCGAATTATTCACAGAGACATCAAAGCTGATAATATATTGCTTACAGAGAACTATGAGGCTCAGGTATTTTGTAGACTCCAAATCTGAGATGATTGGTTGCCATAATCATCTCTCATTATCAAATATGCTGTTTGAGATAAATGAATAATCATCTCCTTGTTTATGCCGGTATGATAAAGTGATGATTTGTCTTATATGCTTCAATTCAGATATGTGATTTTGGACTTGCTAAATGGTTGCCAAGACAATGGACTCATCATAACATATCCAAATTTGAAGGCACTTTTGGGTATGTGAGATCAAGATCCCAGTTGACTATGTCCATTTTCCTCGTCCAATATTTACTCTCTTTGATGGCAGTTATTTTGCTCCTGAATACTTCATGCATGGGATAGTGGATGAGAAAACTGATGTCTATTCATTTGGGGTGCTGCTTTTGGAGCTTATCACGGGCCGGAAAGCTTTCAATAGTGAAAGTCAAAGCATTATGCTATGGGTTTGTTTCTACTTTTACCACCTCTTTGTCCAATGCTTCATACTGTACCTTATACTCCCTCTATTTCAAATTAATGGTTACACTTTACCATTCATCAAGTCTGAAGAAATGAGGGAAAGTAAGAGAAAATAATGAAAAAAGTAGAATTAGTAAAAAAAACAGTAGTGGAAGCACATGTGTAATGATACATATATAAAGGGTATGGAAATGAATAGCAACAATGTGGGTCACGTGTCTTAAAAATGTAAAGGTAAAGTGTAACCATTTTAAAACAGCCAAAATAGGAAAATGTATCCATTATTTTGACACTCAAATTATACTGTGTAGACTTGACATTGGATATTATTACTCTTTCTGCTCAGGCGAAACCTTTGCTCGATGAGCATGACCTGAAGAAGCTTGTTGATCCTATGCTTGGTAAAGATTATGATGAAGAGGAGTTGGATTGTATGATCTTGACTGCTGCCTTATGTACACAACAATCTCCAGTGTTACGGCCCAGAATGAATCAGGCACGTAAAATTTTATTAATTGTCTGGTTTGACCACATTATTGGTTTGTCATCCATAAGAGAATACAAGGACCTAATGGTTGTTTAGGATTAGCTCTTCTTTTTCTCACTACCTGCTCTATTGGATGACTATGATGATTTTTTTCAGTGTACTAGCTGTTGTGATTATGACATACGAAGTAGATTTCCTTACGATGACTGCTGTTGTGAAATTTGCTTGATTCATCTAAGTTTGTTCTGACTGAAGAATTGTCTGATTAATATGGGGGCACTCTAATTTACTTCAGTGATTATTTAAGTAATCAAATTAAGCATGGCAAGATTAGCAAATTTTACCATGTATGACAAGATTATGTGGGGGCACCCTAACTCCTCCCATCTTGTTACTATGTTTATACTCTAACAGCATTCAACATGGCAAGATTAGCAAATTTTACCATGTATGTTTTTTTTGGTTATAATGAATCTAAAGTTGAACTTAATTGTTAATTCCATGGTATGTGCATTGCAATTGTGAATTGGGTCATGCAGAATGTCCTTATTTAGAGAATTCATATCCTTCTCTGGTTATTTTTTCATTGGCTTTTCTAATTTCTTTGTTGATAGCAGGTTGCTATTCTGCTCAGAGGGGACAATTATTATCCCAAGAAACCGATAGGTACCCAAACACAGACTCTTCGTAGAACATATTCTGAAGAGCTCTTGGATGCTAAAGAGTACAACTCAACGAGGAAACTAAACACCCTGCGACGCCATAGGCAGGTTGCCTTTGCTTCCATAGAATGACAAAAAACCGGAGTGATGATCAGGTACTATAACTTGTAAGTTGTAATAATTGAACTAAAAAGTTTGGTTGGAGGTTCAGAACCAGGAAGCATGTACTCATTACTCAGCCATCAAATTTTAGTTAAATCGGGAAATGATGGCTCGATATTATAGGAAATCTTGATGATTCTATCTTCTTTTTTTTTCATTTTTTATTTCTTTGATTGTTGTTTTGTTATTGTTCATGTTCACCTCAGTTACTGAACTGAAAGTGTATATATCAGAGAATTGTGGAATGTGGAGAGAGCATGAATACAAATTTTTATTAAAAATTTAATTTCTGCTCCCAAATAAAAACTACTTTAATTTCTGCTCCCAAATAAAAACTACCTCCTTTTTCTTTAGTTATCATTTATTTCCTTTTTAGGTAATCATAAAATACTTGTGAAGTTTCTGATATGCTTAAACTTTACATCATGTCTGAATTCTGATGCAGACTTGTAGAGTATATTTATATATACAGTTAAAAGCATATTACCTAATTATAGATTTATAGGAACGTAAAATTTTAATTTTTCTGTCATAGTAATCATTCTATCAGACTAAGCAATGTAAACCGGAGAAACGTTTCCTCCAAAAAAATGTTAAGAGTATGAAATACTATGTACTATATGAACTATATAACGCGAAAATTATGGATACCCAATATCGATCACAAGTTTTCCCCCTCCTTAGGAAACATATAAAATTCATCAGCATATGCTTCCCCTTAGCACTAATTACACAAATTATTCTTCAAAATCACATAAAATGCTAAAAAAAAAAATCTGAGAATTGTGGCTGGCTTCTAAAGAGATGCAACTTTTGTAGTATTTGCCAGAAAAAAAAAAAAAAAGAACTGTGAAGCCAAATAGTTCGTTTGTTAGCTTGTGACATGTAAAATAGAGCTAGTCCAGATATTAACAGCCATAAAATTGATTTTAGGCCTGAAATTGAAGCCTGTTAAATGAAATTGGGACCCAATTTAGGGCCAAGGATTATTAGGCGTAATCATCATCCCAAATTTAGGAATAAAGTACAAATTGTCATGTTGGATACTTGGATGTAATTAGCTTAGGGTCATTCAAGTGATTCATGTCATTATCTTGTGGGGCATATACCCTTGATTTTTTTTCTTCTTTTTAAAGTTTAATTATGAAAAGGGTTACGCTAAAATGGAAAATTAATTAAATTGTGAATTTAGAGGTTTTTGATTCACAAAATATACTGTATTAATATAACCATATCGATATGAGACACTCCTTATTGGTCTTTATTATGACTTATTCGAATTTATTCACTCATATATATGTAAACTTGTTTTTCTTGAATTAATAAAATAAAGTAAACAGAACACGGTCTAACAATTTGAAATTTAAACTTAGTTAAAAACATCTAATTCTCATGCTAGCAAAGTACCAAAAACCTTGTGTAGTGCATGTGTTAAATAGCCAATTTACTACTAAGGCCTTTGTTCTTTTGGACACGTTTCCAATTTTGTCAAGTTCAATTTAGTTTTTCGGCTTGACTCATTTTAGTTTAGTTTAGCGCAGTTCATTCTAGTTCAGGTCAAAAGAATAGGTAAGAGTCTGTTTTCTTTAGCTTAATTTCAGTTCAGCTCCTAATTTCCTTCTCTCATTAACAATTCATTTCAGCTCTATATCAATTCAGTTCAGCTCCAATAAGTTCAGTAAATCAGAACAGGCCTTAATCCATACTAAGATAGAGCAATAATATACCATATGATAACTTTAATGCTAATTTTGATATCCCTTAATTAACAAACAAAGTAATGTAAACGGACAAACTAATTAAATAGTTCATTCCATTTCACCTCTAAAGAACAAAGGTCTTACACCATACATGATAAAATAGAAGTATAATATACCATTATATACGAGTAAGTATAGGCCCATACCTGGTATGGTAAAAAAAATACCAAATTCTTTTTTTTTTTGTTTCGATTTATACTATTATTATATTGATAATATATTGTTATTATTGATAAATATACTGTTATTTTATAGTTTATACTGTTATTATTCTATTGAGATTTCCGATGGAGAAAGAGGGGAAGAGGAAAGACTGATGAGTCTTTATATTATACTATTATTTGTTGTTTTTATATTGTTATTGTTAATTTTATACTGTTTTCACCCCTTGGTATGGACCATACATAGTAGTGACTCATCACGCCTCCATTATATACCATATGATAACTTAAATGCTAACTATGCTATCCCCTAATTGACAAACAATATCTAGAAATATTTTGCAATAAATGAAGCAAAATAGTTCTCATAATCTCATAGATGATAAAATATCCAAGAAAAAATGAGTAATAATTGAACTAGGCAAATGGACCATGGCATATGCCATATGATATGGTATAAAAATAAAATCGTAAAGATTAAATAGTTGGAAGTTGGTACACGTCAATGAAGATTGAAGAAGGGGTAGTAAGTTAATAACTACGAGAAGAGAAGTAATTTTGTTTACAAACTTGTATGTGATGTTGTTTGCTTGAGCATCTTTAATTTTATTTGTTTAAGATATTCTCATTCCCTAATATCCTACCGTGACGTATTTCTCTTTTTGTTTTTATTTGTGGTGTTGTGACTTTGTCTTCCTTTCTACGAGTCCATTTTCCCCATGTTTAGCTAACTCGTCTATGTTGGACTCTTGTTACATTTTCTTTTTTATTACTTTCTCCGTTTTTATATTTTAATAACAGTTTGACTTTTGCTCTATACTACCAATAGTTATACAAATATACTTTATATTACATTAAATACCTAATCTCTTCACCTTAAAAAAAATAATATTAAGTAAAAATAATTTCAGTTCAGTAAAAATAATTTCAGTTCAACAAAATTCAGTTTATTAAATAAGAGATATAATAGAAAATCAGTAAAAATAATTTCAGTTCAGCAAAAGTAATTTCAGTTCAGTAAAAATAATTTCAGTTCAGCAAAAATAATTTAAGTTCAGCAAAAATAATTTCAGTTCAGCAAAATTAAGGTGAAGAGAACGGGGCCTAACTCTTGCTCATGCTTTTGTTTTTTTAGGGAAAACTCTTGTTCATGCCCATAGTGTAATAAAAATTACTCGTAAATGTTTATCTCTAACAACTAAAGATGGCTCTAGGTCGTGCTAGGTCGTGCCTCATGTCAAACCCATGTGCTTTGGGGTTAGTTAGGCCTAGCCCATGACTTGGTTCACGGATTTTGTGTCATATTGTGTCGTGTCGTGCTGGGTCGAAGTTTTTCAAAAGGTTGGCCCGTACGTGCCGAGTCGTGTCGGGCTTGTGTGCCTAAACAAAATTGCATTGATTATTTCGACCGTGCCTTGCATTATCGCGCTTCTCCCAAATAAAGGCAGCCTAAGCTTGGCCCCCGGGCCCACACACACAGTATTGTGTCGTGTCGTGCTTTTTCGTGCCCGTGCCAGGCTTAGAGTGGCCCGCCCCAGTGCCATCTTTACTCACAACCATTACACATTATTGCATCACTTTTCTCTCGCCATTAGCTTTCATCTACAAAAATTCTATGTAAGGCTTACCCTCTAAGGTCATGAGATTAAATTTTACTGTGAGCTTTTTTGGGGGTGAGAATGCACTTGTCTTTCCTCCTTTCTTTCAATGACTCATACAAGATAAGTTATGTAACATATGAAAGGTGCTAACTCTATTAAGGCTCTATTTTGTTCACCTTATTTCACTTAATTCAATTTTGATAACTTTTATTAATAATATAAGATAAGGGTTAATAAGCTCTATGAGTTGTTGTCAATACAATCTAATAAAGCTTGATAAGTTCATATATTAAGATAATACAAGGGCTAACAAGTTCAAATGCAATAAGTTTATGGTTAATAAGATAATATAAGGGCTAAGCTAATAAGTATTTTTTTTTATCGAAAAATCTATTCACTGATAGTAAAGTCATACGACGACATCGTTGGAGATGGAATAATACATTAATGAATACCCTTTTTCACATTGTTGTTTGATACAACCTTCCATTATTCCACAAGGTTTTTTTTTTTGTTTTATTTTTATTATCTTTTCTAGTTTTGAAATTAAAAAAAAAAATTGATGCAATTGATCATACATGTAGAAATGACCTTTATTGTTGAAACGCTGCACAAATTAAATCCTCGTTAAAAAAAAAATAAACAAATTTTCTTGCAATATTGAAAACACTGCCCCAAACTCTCACTAGGAGAGAAATAATACCCGGTACATGAGTAGATATATATATGACCTAAAAATTGGGTAGATTTATGATAAGCATAAAACAAAAACTATTAGTAAAAAACAAGAAAGGTGGTAGCCCCTTGAACAACAAAACTTTTTAGGGCTCATATTTTTTTTTTTTGAAAGAAGATCGATCTAAAAGACACTAAATTTCATTAATTAAAGTCATACGACATCAACAATTAATAATTAACGAAAATGAAAAGGAATATAACAAAATCAAACAAGAATTAATGGGGGAAGAGCTAAGAATCCAAATACATAAATATAACAATTTGCCACATTCTCGATTCATTGTCTCATACAACTTTTTAAGTAGATATGTCGTTGCTTCGCAATTTTGTGAAAAATAAAATTCTTGTGCTAAATTCATAATCAAAATCATAATCAATTGCAGCCCCACATAACTGGAGACCAAATTAAATGCAAATAAAACCTTATCTTTCAAAGCAGTTCGAAAAATAAGAGAGATCGAAAAAACATTGTCTTTTGAAGGAGAAAAACCCATTCTTTCGTGGGAGACATTATTATATCCTAAGAAACAAAAAGCTTAAAAGAAATAAAGATTGGGGCTATTCACCAGTGAAATTCCCTTTAAAATTAACAATGGAGGCTAAAGTTTAGGAGCGATCGGGAAGAGAGAGAGAGAGAAATAGGCTAGGTTTTTTTTTTTAGATCAGGATTGATAAGTTAACATAAGTGAAGTTTAGGTGAAACCTTTTAGGCCATTATATTAAAGTAATTAGAAGTTAATACGAGTAATAAACACTTCCAAGAAACATTTTAATACGAAGTGATGAAGAATGAACTTTTCAACTCCTTTTGAACTCACCAACACAAATAGTAAATGTCATTGGTAGTAAAATCATTCAAAAAGCTAATCTTATCACAAATAAAGAAATTTAGTTGACAAGTGATTTCTACCCAAAATCCCAACTCCCCAATAGATAAGATTATACTCCTAAACTAGTTTTCAAAAGTTAATGAAAATCCAAACCAAAATGGACCATTTTATGGAATTTCACATTAACAAAAAAAATGTCATCATAGTTTCCCAAAATGGCCACATTTATCACCCTTTTAAAAAAACTAATATTGGCCACATTCCAAAACTTGCTAATTCCGCAATTAACAAAACTTGCACTTGAGATTAATTAGTCCTTTACAAGCAACAATAAAAACCCAAAAATAAAAATAAAAAAAAATACTAAAAAACCCAAAGAATAAGTCCTTGAAGCATAAGAAACTAAATTAAAATAAATCAAATTAATTAAACTAACTATTTATTTAATTTTTTTTATTTAATTTCTAGAGAGAGAAAGTTAGAGAGAGAAAGAAAGATTGATGGATTGAAAGATGAACCCTCATTTAAACAAAAGAGGTCAAACCCAACAAACCCACAAAAACAAGACAACCCCATCAAAATATTTCTCTCTCTTCTTTCACCCACCTTCTTTCTAATCATAATCATCACCGCCGGTAACTTTTCCGGTGACATATCATATGACTTTCCGGTAACTACCCGGTAATCGGTGAAAAGGGTACCGTTAATTTCTTGTAGTAGGAACTAATTTTTTTAAAAATTTCATTTTTAGTTAGTTTTTTTCCTTTCTTCTTTTAAGGAAATTTCTATTAAATGAAACATCAGCAAACAAAGGGTATTCATAATAAAACGAATGGATTTAGCCGTAATTCTTTCAAGTTCATCTCATCTTGTATCAAAACCGTCTCTTCCGGTGTCCGGTCAGCTAGTGCCTCCGTTGCCGCTTCCATTTCTTCTGATTCTAATGACATCAAAGACCAGGTTGGTGTTTTTGTTTTGATTGATTAATTTTGAGATTATTTTGTTTTGGGATTAATTTTGAGTTTAATTACTGCGATTTAGTTATTGTTGATTGGATTAGTGGTTGATTTTTAGTTCTAAGAAAAAAATGTGATGGTAATCAGTGGTTAGTTTATGCTAGGGATTGTGTAATTTTTGTAGTTTTGGGGATGATCAAGTTGTGTTCTGGGATGTTTGATTATGACCCATTTGGGGAATTGGGGAAATTGGGTTGTGATTTGAAGTTTTTGGGAGCAATCAATGAAATGGGTTTTTGTTGTTTTGGTAAGAAGAGAATGATTGGATGATTGATCAAGGAAATGGGTTGCAAATTGGGAAATTTTTGGTTGATTTTGGGTAATTTTTGTTTGTTGTTGGGTGTGGAGTTTGATGAATTATGCTTGTTGGTTACTTGTGTTGATTTACAAGTTTAGATGTTTCAGTTTGGGTTCGGGTTATGTCGTTCATTGGAGTTTACTTCTGGGGTGAAATCGCGGTGTAGTGATAGAATTTGATACATTGCCGGGAGTTTATGCATTTGAGGTTTCTTAAGCTGCTTGTAATCTGTTCTTGGGCTGGAATTCTGCACTTGATCAGTTCTGTGTTTTCTTACTTGTTGCTGTCTAACCACAACCCAAAGTCGCGTGTTCTGTGTTGAAATTGTTCTGTTGGTGATGCGTTGGAATTCAATCCTGTTGCATATGGATAAGTGCTATCCATGAACCTATATTAAATTAATGCCTTCTTTAAAAGTTTTGGGAAGTGTGGGATTTGTGCTTCCAGCAATAACTTCTCTCTGAAGGTAGGATATGCATTTTTTTTACCATGCTTCAAATAGACTTCTGTTCAGTGGACATTAGGCATGGCCTGAAAAGGATTTTTCTTATAGAGAGCTGACTTTTTTTTTGGGTTGGTTTATGGAGGATTTTACATTTTCTTTGTGTGATTTTAGATTGGTCTTAATTGTTTTTTCTTGATAGTTTGGTGGTCAGCATTTTTTTCAAATTCCAATTGTGAAACTGCAGTAGAGGAGACCCTATACCTGTATGCTTTGCTTGTTATATTGTCATATATTGTGTCATTTTATATCATAGGTGGCACTGGTCTCATACACATTGTCGTTGTCAATGGTCTAAAACTCTAAACTTTCATACTTGTTATTTAGCCTGCATAGGTGACATCTTTAGGCTGGCAAAGGGTAACTTGGATGAGAAATTGGTGGAATAGCTTTGTGGCTTGGTATTTTAAAGTTAAGAGAGCCGTGATTTTTTACTTTATTAACCCTTAGGTACAATCTTTATACCGGTGACTGATATTTACTGCAATAATGCAATATTTCCCTAATTTTCTGGAAATGACTCTTATATCTGTGTTTGATCAACTACTGCTGTCATATTGACCAATGCATGGCAGGGAGCTATATGAGACTCTGAATTTTCATATTTGGCAATTGTATTTTCACCCACTGGATTTCGAGATTCATTAGAATCGAAGCAGTGTATATTTGGAGCTGTATTGGATGAAGTCGACTGCAAGTATGCTTTGTTGCTGCATATCTTCATGTAGAGTTTTGCACAGTTTTAATTTAAATTATCAAAACAGGCACTCTTAGATGATACTTATGCGATGAGTCTTTGTAGCACAACTGTAGAACCTAGAGTTACACTTATAAGAGATCACCAATGCATGGTAAGGAGTTGGCACTTGAGCATCTGTAAGTTATACATCTATAATTTGGTCTAAAAGCAATTAGTGTTAATTCCTAACCAAGAATAAGGTATTCAAGTATTAGAGAGAAACTCAGAAATCATATTTAGTTTCTCTTCTGCTTGTGTTTCCTTTTTTTCTCCAAACCTTACATTTGGTTCAATTTATGTTTGTTTGATGGATATTGCTTTTGTGATTTATTACTTTGTGTGGCATGTCTGATAATTAATTAGAATTTCAACTTATTGTGGCAAAACAGGTGCTATGGGCATGCTTTGACAAGATAGAACTCAGTCCATCCATCTTCAAGCGTGTTCTGTTGCTTGGTTATACCAATGGTTTTCAAGTTTTGGATGTCGATGATGCCTCTATAGTCACTGAGCTGGTTTCAAGGCGTGATGGCCCATGTACGTTTTTGCAAATACAGCCTTTCCCTGCAATGTCCGAAGGTTGTGAAGGGTTTGGGGCATCACATCCCTTACTTTTGGTTGCTGCAGGAGATGAAGCAATGGGTCCAGATTCCACTCAAAGGAGAAGAGATGGACTGGTTAGAGATGGCTATATTGAATCACAGACAGGGAATGTGGTCAATTCTCCAACTGCTGTTCGCTTTTATTCGTTGAGGTCTCACAGCTATGTACATGTTCTGAGATTCCGTTCTGCTGTCCTTACAGTTAGATGCAGTCCTCGCATTGTCGCTGTGGGACTTGCTTCACAAGTGAGTAAAATAAACTCAGATCCTTTGTCAAACTGTAATGATAGACTTCCACATTGTGTTGTTAATGAGATGATAGCTCATTGGTGAATGTTTTTACATGTGAATGTTCTATCTGCATTTTAAGAATTTTTTATACTACGTATTCTTTTTGGGTTTTATTGGCTGTGTAATATTGGGATGCAATTAAAGTTGATGTTACTGCTAGCTGTTAACCTGAAACAAGTCCTACTAATTATCACCATAAGAGTAGTGGATTTGCAATGGTTATATATCTATTTTAAAGCAATAAATGTGTAGAAGGTCGTAGAATGTATTCTTAGGCTGTTATAGACCCTAGTTTGATGACTAATATGCTGGTTTTGATATTTTAAATTTCTTGTCAATTTTTTTAGCTATGTATCTTTTTTGAGATAGGCAAGTGCTTCACAGGAAAAGAAGAGAAATAAAATAAGAAAGATATTTTTGCCTTTATGAACCTTGAATAACAGCTTTCTTATGTATATGCAGATATACTGCTTTGATGCTCTCACTCTCGAGAACAAATTTAGTGTTTTGACTTATCCTGTCCCTCAAATGGCTGGCCTGGGAATGGTTGGTATAAATGTTGGTTATGGTCCCATGGATGTTGGTCCCAGGTGGTTAGCTTATGCTTCTAATAACCCCTTACTAACTAACACTGGGCGGTTAAGTCCCCAAAGTCTTACACCTTCTCCTGGTGTAAGCCCTTCAACATCACCTAGCGGTGGGAATATGGTGGCGAGGTATGCTATGGAGTCGAGCAAGCAGTTGGCTGCTGGGTTGATTAATCTTGGTGACATGAGCTACAAAACGTTCTCCAAGTACTGTAATGAACTTCTTCCTGATGGTTCTAATTCTCCTGTAACTTCCAGCTCTGGCTGGAGAGTTAACAAAACGTCAGCTAATTCACCTGAGACTGATACGGCTGGGATGGTGAGTCTTCTTGATACTTAAGTGAAAGTATGCAAGACCTTGCATTTCCCATGCTTTGGCTCATGGATTTTGCTTGTTTTTGTGTTGATTGTTGCAGGTTATTGTTAAAGATTTTGTTTCCAGAGCTGTTATAGCACACTTTAGGGCTCATACAAGCCCAATTTCTGCTCTTTGTTTTGATCCTAGCGGGACGCTTCTGGTGACCGCATCAATCCATGGTAATAATATAAACATCTTCCGGATAATGCCATCCAGCTCAAAGAATGGGACAGGTAGTCAGAACTACAATTGGACAACATCTCACGTGCATCTATATAAGCTTCATCGTGGCTTTACAACTGCGGTATGTTTGAATTTAAACTTTTGTTGTTTATCTATTTTATACATCTTTTCTAGACTCTATTTTTCTTTTGGCTCAAAATTAGAGTTTTACACTTTATGCATAAATTTTAGAGAAGTTTGCTATCTTGCTTTGTGTTATTAAAAAAACTGCATAGCTATGCTCATCTTTATATTTGCAATCAACTTCCAGATGATACTTATATTGTGGCAATTTAGTCACTTTATTAACCTCCTTTTTACCATTAAGAAACAAATGTTTAGAGATGTACTAAGGGCTATTATTTTAGTGATTCACATTCGCAAGTTCTTTTCCCCATGTTAATTTATGGTCTTCTCTCAGGTTATTCAAGATATTTGTTTCAGCCAATATAGCCAATGGGTAGCCATCATCTCATCAAAAGGGACTTGCCACATATATGTTTTGTCTCCTTTTGGTGGGGAGTGTGGGCTCCAAGTACGAAATTCTCACGTTGATGGGCCAACTCTGGTCCCTGTTCTATCTTTACCATGGTGGTCTACTTCATCTTATACTGTAAATCAACAGTCTTTGTCTATTCCTCCACCACCTCCAGTCACTCTCTCTGTTGTTAGTAGAATAAGAACCGGTAATTCTGGCTGGCTCAACACAGTTAGCAGCGCTGCATCTTCTGCCGCTGGAATGGGCTCTGCGCAACCTTCTGCTGTTTCTGCTGTTTTCCACTGTTCGATGCCTAGTGGCTCTTCCCGTGGACGCTCCTTGGAGCACCTTTTGGTTTACTCTCCTTGCGGGCATCTTATCCAATACGGACTTATCCCATCGATGGGGATAGATACAACAGATACAGCTCCTAGAACTGGTTCGGGCTCTCTGGCGCAGATACAAGATGATGACTTAAGGGTGAAATCTGAAGTCGTCCATTGGTGGGATGTTTGCAGAAGAGCAGATTGGCCAGAAAGAGAAGAGTCCATCAAGGGGATATCTTTTGGCGCAAAAGAACCTTCAGAAATGGTCTTGGAAACATCTGATTTTGAAGATAATGACAATAGTGGAAAGGGAGAAGAGCTACACGAACAATCCACCTTGTATCTTTCCAATGCAGAAGTTCAAATGAATTATGGAAGAATGCCATCATGGCAAAATTCCAAGGTAAGTGTTGTTCATTTAGATACATTAAGCAATCTTATACTTAGTTTCATTTTTTTAGTTGACATGTTTTTGGACTTTGAGCACTTTTCAATTCACTCTAGTTAATTTGATTTCCTTTTGTGTTTTATACTTAAGAAATTAAACGGTTCTGTTGGGTCTTGTTAGATTCATCTCAATATAAATTTTCCACCTACTTTTTATACTATTATCTTATTGATTATAAAGCATATCAATGTTTGAATACATGCATTGGCAAAGGTGTTTAAAAAAATGTGTCAATTAAAATGAAACAGAGGAAGTATTTATCTATGAAATGTTATTCCCTAACTCACTTCGTTACATGGCTTGTAGATACATTTCTTTGCTATGAATTCTATGGTGCCTGACAATCAGAAATCTTCTGTTGATGATAATATTGGTGGAGAAATCGAAATCGAAAAGGTCTCACATCTTGAGATTGAAATAAAGAGGAAGGATTTGTTGCCTGTTTTTGAGCACTTTCACAATGTGAAACCTGATTGGAACAACAGGTATAAATACCTCCTTGCAATTGATTGGCCCACCCTTTCTTACTTCATCTTAAGATACTCCATTGATCTCTCTTTGTTTGGCAGTTAACTACCACATTATCAAACTCTTTCCATATTGGTGTCAACAGCTTGCTATAGTCATCACCATGGAATAAGCTTATTTTTATGATTTTATCTAGCTGATGTAAATTTGGTTGCTTGCTGCATTTTTTGTTTGTTGTGAATTCCTTTTTACCTGTGCCCATGTTTTGTTAATATTTCACCCCCTTTAGAGTTTTATACTATTCAAATTCTTTACTTTGAAATCTTTGGTGTTTTTTATTCATGTTAAATGTTTGTCTTTTGGGGTCTTGCTTGATTTATCTTGAAAGTATCCTTTCAGAATATCAATTTGTTAGAACTTTAACTTATTGAGAGCTAAAGATATTAATTGTTGAAATTATGCATTGACAAGCGTGAAAATGGAAGTGTTGGTATCAAGAAACGGAGAATGTATTGCTTTTGGGCATGGGGGCATTAACCCTTCTCAAATAAAGAGTTCTACCTTTGTTTCAAATTATTTGCAACGATTAGACATTTGAAAAGGAGGTAGTTATGTTTTTCTCTAATCCCCGTTCGCACTCATTTTTTCACATCTATAAATGGTAACAGCTCGTTATGGACATTTCAGAAGAAAAACGATATGACCTTTAATTTTTAAGTTATTGTTTTTTTTTTTTTTTTTCCTTTTCTATCTAGGTCTCTAATTCACATCTTTAATTATTATTGTCTGTTGCTTAGTACTTATAGATATTATTAACATTTATAATGTGAAAGTTAAATTGAGTTGAATTTAACAGAATTATGATTTTTTTTTGTTGATTAAGTATCTAATACGATCAACGTTAACTAACTTCGACTTTTAAAAAGTTATGTGAGAACAACTAAAAAAACTTAGTATTTGATATGGCTTTTTGTATTGCTACGGACTTTGGGTGTGAGGTTATTCTTGCAAATATGTGCACAGTGCAAACTGCTGTTATTGTCTACTAAATAGGCAGGCTGTTGGTACAATTCAAATCAAGTTTGATTGTATATATAAGCCTTGGTCTCTTGGGACTTTTTTGTTTTATAAGAATGTTTTGAATTGTTAGCAGAGAATGGCTTGAAAGTTACCCATGTTAAATTCTCAGCACTCAAGTTCATGTAATTTGTAATAAGGAAAATATAAAAAGATTACCTTTTGATTTCTATAATTAATTTTGGCTTCCTGTAATCCTGTTATTACTGTAATTCTGGTGCATGTCCATACTGTAGAGCTGTTGTATAGTCTCACGTATTTTAAGTTAGAGGAGTTATACTTAAATTGTTTCTCTGAACACAGTTACAGCCTTGGCGTCTTGCATGATCATCTATGATGGGCAGATATATTCCATGCATGGTTTTTCTCTTTTGCTGTCATCCTTGTAATCTCATTCTTTTTTTCAGGGGTGCAATTGGTTATTCTACATCTAGATCTGAATCTCATTTGGCTGATGACAAGTATCCATCTCCTGCCATTGTCCATCCTCAAACTGTACAGAACTCCCACTTTGGTAAGAAAATTTTTAAGCTTGTTTTGCCTCTGTTTTTGGTTCTGTGATCTAAATTATCTTCTGCATTTTCTGTCAGGTTCCTTTGCACCAGATGCACAGATGGATGCAGTCAAGTCTTATCTGGGAATTGCGCAAAATCAGATCATTAATAATGGGATGAAAGTCTCTTCTAAATTTCCTTCACCGTTACTGACTCAAAATTCATTAAAAACTGATGATACTTCCACCATGGAAATCTCACCACCTGAAAACAGCTGCCTTGTAAATAGTCCATCCCCTGTAAAGAATGCCTCACTCTCAGCTGAAAGAGCTAACTCAAAGGAAGTTCAATCGTCCAGCAGTGTCGGAGGCAGTGAAGCTTCAAATGTTAGTTCTAACCGTTCTGATTTTAGTATGAACGTTGCTGATGAGAGCTCTGTTCAAGACCCACTAGATTTTGGGGGTTTTTTCGAAGAGGAATATTGTAAAGCTGCACCTCTTGACGAAAGCCATGAGCTATCAGAAGTTGTTACTGATGTAGATAGTAGCAGCAGCCCCCGCGAGAAAGAGAAGTCTGAAGAAGATGGTGAGAACGATGAATTGCTTGGAGGTGTATTTGCCTTTTCTGAAGAAGGTATGAACTCGTAGCTTCACCTTAATCAAAGTGCATAGTTAACAATCAATCAATCAATCAATCAAAGCCTTAATCCCAAAAGTGGGGTCGGCTAACATGAACCAAATTTGATTATTCCGTGTAGTCATCAACATAAATCTTTCTCCTCCATCCCTTACGATCCAAAACTTCATCCTCACGTAAATCCATGCACTTCATATCCTTCCTCACTCCTTCCAACCAAGTCATCTTTGGTCTCCCTCTTCCTCGTTTAATCCCTCCATGGTCCCACTCTTCCACTCTTCGCACCGGTGCACCCTCGGGTCTCCGTCTTACATGTCCAAACCAACGCAGACGATTTTCCCTTAATTTATCTACAATGTCCGCCACACCTACTTTCTTGCGAATAACCTCATTTCTGATTCTATCTCTTAAAGTGTTTCCACACATCCACCTTAACATGCGCATTTCCGTAACCTCCATCTTTTTAATATGCTCTTTCTTAGAAGCCCAACATTCTGTACCATAGAGCAACACTGGTCTTATGGCAGTCCTGTAGAATTTTCCCTTCAACTTTAAGGGAATGCTGCGGTCGCATAACACTCCCGTGGCCGCTCTCCATTTAAGCCACCCTGACTTAATCCTGTGGGTCACGTCTTGATCAATGTCACCATTCTTCTGGATGATCGACCCTAGGTACTTAAAACATTCACTCATGGTCAAATCCTTTCCATCCAAACTCACCACTTCATTGCTTGTCCCCCTCTGAGTGCCAAAACGACATACCAAATATTCAGTCTTACTCCGACTTAGCTTAAACCCTCTAGATTCCAACCTTTGCCTCCATTGCTCCAACTTGACATTAACCCCATCCTTAGTCTCATCCACCAAAACGATATCATCTGCGAACAGCATACACCATGGAACCTCATCTTGAATTGGTCTAGTTAATTCATCTAGAACCGTTGCAAAAAGAAAAGGGCTTAATGCAGACCCTTGATGCAATCCGATTGTAATAGGGAAATCTTTTGTCAACCCTCCGCATGTCCTCACATTTGTTGACACATCCCGATACATATCCTTAACTAGGTCTACATACCTTCGTGGGATACCTTTCTTCAACATTGCCCACCAAAGTATCTCTCTTGGCACCTTGTCATATGCCTTCTCTAAATCAATAAAGACCATATGAAGATCTTTCTTCTTTACCCTATAAAACTCCATCATTTGTCTTATCAAATGGATTGCCTCCATAGTAGATCTCCCAGGCATAAAACCAAATTGGTTATCTGAAATGCTTGTGCATGCCCTCAACCTTTGTTCAATCACCCTTTCCCACAACTTCATAGTATGGCTCATAAGCTTAATTCCTCGATAGTTAGAACAATCTTGAGCGTCTCCTTTGTTTTTATAAACCGGGACCAAGGTGCTCTTCCTCCAATCTTGTGGGATCCTTGTAGCCGTCCATATCTTGTTGAAAAGGTTTGTTAACCAATCAATACCAATCTTACCCAAACACCTCCACACCTCTATCGGTACCCCATCAGGGCCAACCGCCTTCTTAGGTTTCATCTTCCTCAGTGCAATCTCCACCTCTACTCTCCTAATCCTTCGCACATACTCCATGTTGATTTCTTCATCACTCATAGAGGTATCTCCTATCACAACTCCATTACTTCCATTAAATAATTCATCGAAGTACCCCTTCCACCTGTCCTTGATGCCCTCCTCTTGCACTAGGACCATTTGGTTCTTATCTTTGACACACTTCACCATGCCAATATCCTTCCTTGCCTCTTGTCTTCTCTTTGCCATCTTATAAATGATCCTTTCTCCCTCCTTGGAATCAAGCTTTTCATAAACCTCCTGATATGCCTTTTCTTTTGCTTAGCGAACAGCTGCCTTTGCCTTGCTCTTAGCCTCCTTATACGCTGCAAAGGTTTCATCACTCCTACATTTTCCTAAGGCTTGATAGCATTCCCTTTTTTGCTTAATTACTGCTTTCACCTCTTCATTCCACCACGAAGTATCTCTCTGTACCGAAGTTCTTCCCCTTACTTCCCCTAAGACCTCTTTGGCCACTCTTAGGAAACAGTTCTTCATTCGTAACCAAGTCATGTCCGGATCCACCTCTCCATCCCAATCCGCTTCTTCAATTACCTTTTCTGTAAAAACCTTAGCTTTTGCATCCCTTAGGGTCCACCATCTTATCCTTGGTTCTTCTTGTCTAACTTTTTTCTTCGCCTTCTCTTTCAGACGAATAGTCATTACCAATAGCCGGTGTTGGGTGACCACACTCTCCCCTGGGATAACCTTACAGTTTATGCAACTTTGTCTATCTATGCTCCTTGTGAGCAGGAAGTCTATTTGAGTTGCATTTGCTCCATTCCGAAAAGTTATCAAGTGTGAATCCCTCTTCTTAAACCAAGTATTAGCCAAAATTAAATCATATGATTGGGCAAAATCCATAATAGCTTCACCACCGGCGTCCCTCTGCCCATACCCAAAGCCTCCATGGACACTCTCATAGCCATCTCGGCTCGCCCCAACGTGCCCATTTAGATCCCCTCCAATATATAACTTCTCTGAGTGGTGGACACCCTGCACCACCTCGTCTAGGTCCTCCCAAAATTGTCGTTTCTCTTCTGCATCTAAACCCACTTGGGGAGCATAAGCACTGATAACATTCACAATCTCCTTGCCACATAGCAACTTCAGCCTTATCAACCTATCGTTCTTCCGATAGACCTCGATCACCTCTTTTGCCAACCTCTCATCGAGAACCACACCAACTCCGTTCCTAGCTCCACCATTCCTTGTTCTGTGGCTCGTTTCTTGCCCAACATACCATACCTTATACCCCAAAACCAAGCCTCGAGCTCCTTCTCCTGTCCATCTTGTCTCTTGGAGGCACATGATGTTCACGCGTCGTCTTTTCATTACTTCTACCAATTCTGCTGATTTTCCCGTAAGAGACCCCACATTCCAAGAACCAATCCGCAAACTAAATTCTTTTCTCCCACGCTCCCTCCTGATCCCAACTCCAAGCCCTTGATTATTTGACACCACAATTGGGCAATATGGCGCGTCGCTTCTGGGCGACGACCTAGCAACCCTTACATACTTATCACTGCACCCGGGTCTGGGAAGTGCAGCGCGTCGCTCAGTAGGGAACGCCCCAATGGCACGCCCTTGCTCATTTGACACCACACTCGGGCAATGTGGCGCGTCGCTTCTGGGCGACGACCTAGCAACCCTTGCATACTTATCACTACACCCGGGTCTAGGAAGTGCAGCGCGTCGCTGAGTAGGGAACGCCCCCACGAAAATATCTGTTTGGCTCATGTCATGGGATGTGACGAAGTTTTATACTGGCTGTCACTGGCCTACCGTAACCCTCCTCCTTTATCCAGGCTTGGGACTGGCAGCGGGAAACCCACTGGCGGGAAACCCACTGGCGGAGTTAAAGTGCATAGTTAACGATACATTTATTTTTGATCTGATTTTCTTTAGCCTCGCCCTATTCTATGCTTCTTGACCCGATACGCTTTAGATGTATATTGTTAGAAATAATTATGCTGCTAACCTTAAAACGACACTCAGGATAGTCTATGCCCCAACACCTTGTTTACGTTCATGACTGGTCAAGATCATGTACAATGTGGTGATCTGCATTTTAGACATATAGGAATTTGTCACAAGGTATGTAGAAAGAAATGAAATTAAAACAAATACGAAGAATGATTAGTTGGAAATTATCAGTTGAGCTGGTTTGATTAAGGAAGAGATGGGAGCTTCATGTGCTCTTTGAGAGGTGGCTCTCAACAGCAGTCTTATCTGGTTAGGTTAACATTTGTATATTTGACCTCTCCAAGTCCCATAGACAGCCACTCAGCCAGATACACATTGAATTATGGTAGTGCTTTTGTTTACCAGAAACTTAAACCCAAAGTTGTTAGTAAAAAAATATATAATTACAACTTTCTGTGTATTAGTTGAGTTGGTGCGACCCAGGACTATTGAATGCAGTAGATGGTTGTGACAGGGTCTCAGTAGGCGTGAACATGCTAGCAACCATAAATTTTTTTTTTTTTTTTTTTTTTTTTTTTTTTTTTTTTTTTGGGTGTAGAGAGAGTCCAGTAGGGGGCAGTGTAGACGGATTTTAATCTTTGGCCTTGGGTACCCTCTTTCCACCTATATTTTAATTAATTAAGCCAATCTGATATCTTCATACCTTTCTTTTGTAGGATGAGAAGCAAACCCCATGTTGTAGATTGACTGTTGAGAAACGAATAAACTGGGCAATTAATTATCCAAGGATTAATACACTGCAAAATTATCATTTGTTGTTTGAGATTGGACCCTTATTGTGTATCCCTAAGCTACGTCTATCCTTGTTTCAAAAAAAAAAAAAAAAAAAAAAAAAAAAAAGGCTACATCTATCCTTCCTTTGTATTGTTTGTGGTTCATTTATCGCGGTCAACGTGTTTTGTAAACTGCTACGGTTCATTTTAGTGCTTTCGAATGTGTAGGATGTAATCTGCAGAATTACTATATTTAAATCTGATATCTTCATACCTTTCTTTTGTAGGATGAGAAGCAAACCCCAGTCGGCTCTCTTTGTGCTGGATTTGTGCCAAATATAGTAAAATTCTGGTCAGCGTTCAGCCACATGGAGGGTGATGTTTCGAGTAATTTTAAGGTTTTCAGTCCATCATAGCCATTCAATATTGCATCTGTTGAACAGACTCATTCACTCGGGGGGTACGATGTATATTTTTTTCTTTAATTCACTTTTCTTACCTCTTTTGTGTCATTGCTACCAAAGCAAGTGCTTCTGGTTTTCCATTCTTCTAGTTTACCTGTACATGTTGTAGATTGAAATAGTTCCGATGATTTCTGTGATCATATGTTCTTTTAATGCTATGTAACACTAAATTCTTCTTCAAGGAAAAAAAAAAAAAAGAAAAATTAGAAATAAGAAAAAAGGAAAGAAAAAAAATTGAATGATTGTTAGTTCTGCTGTACATTTTTATCTCCAAGCATGATTTTTTCCCGTCTGATTATAAACGTTATAGTCTGATAGATGATTCATGCTGGCTTTTTTGTGGTAGGTTTAAAATCTGATACTTAGTATATTAATCTTTGGTGATAACTAATAACTAAGGATGGTTTATAAAGTATTCTCAAATAGAATGTGGCCTATCATGGCTGTTACTCTGTTAGGCTTAGAGGCGGAATTGTGGGAAACGGGTTATCCAATTCAGGTTCGTGTCATATTTGATGACTATTCCGAGTGAGGAAACTTTCAGTTCAGATACAAGTTAGGGTCATATTGGGATTTGGAGACCTTTGGTTCGAGTTAATGTATTGTTTGGATTAATTTTGGTTTGTGTTAGTTTTGGGTCATCCAGTTTCGAGTATGTTTTGTGTATTGATCGCGTCTGAATTCAAGATTTGAGTATGGGTTGGTCACTTGGTCATCGTGTTTTGACTCATGCAAGCATGGTGTGAGAGAGTACTGGAATGTGGAATTCTGGAGTGCAAAAGAATGAGGTCGGGTCATCCATGATACATCCATGTAAATATTTACTGTTTCTGATAGACTGAAAGGCAACACAGCAATACATAAGTAAAGTTGTATACTACTGAGAACATTTTTGTAACCAACTACTTCGTATTTAATTTCAACAACTTAAGTACTCCATTTATCTTAAATTAATTGTTATGTTAATCAATTTTGAATTTCTACCTATATAAGAAGCCCTTCACTAGCCTGTCAAAAAGAAATAAAAAAATAAACGAAAAAAAGGCAGCCCTTTATGCAGGGGCGGATCCAGGATTTTCGAACTGGTGAGTCACCATCAATAACTGATCACTTGTTTCATTCCAAAAATTATATATATGTATATATAAAAAATATACTTCACCAAAATGATTTCAATCCAAAAATAGGACATAAAAATCCATACTACAATAGTACTTAAAAATTCAATCTTACAAGTCGAAAGTACGAAATAAATAACATGTTACAAACAAATAGTACTATAAAATTATTACATTAAATTAACTTTATTATACAAGAATTATTAAAAAATTATACGGAGTGCACAAAAAAAAATAAAAAATAGTGAGATAACTTAAGAGACCTGTTATTAAATATAACAGGTCTCTTTAATGAAAAAAAAAGCAGTGCAACAAGTATTCATATACAATGTCAGCAGAAAAGAGACCTGTTATCTAAATAACTATAGCAGCAAAGAGACCACCTATCTATAATAGTTGGTCTCTTTGATATTTTTTTTTTTAAAAAAAAATTGTGAGTATGCACCTACATAGTTCCGCCCCTGCCTTTATGACCTATTCTGTTCGGCTTAATTTCAGTTCAGCTTAGCAGTTTAGTTTAGTTCCTAATTTTGTTCTCTCATAAACAATTCATTTCAGCTTAGCTCCAATCAGTTCAGCTCAGTTAAGTTGTTTTCATTAAATCGGTATAGACCCTTAATTTGTGTAAATTTTTATGCATTTCTTACCTATATTTCTTACAAGCTATGAGACATGCGCAACACTAGCCAACTACGCCACCACCCCCATATTTCTTACTCCCTTTGTCCCCTTTTTGTTAGCATTATATGACTCATAAAGCTCTCACATAAAATAGACCCATGATGTAAATAAAAGGGGATAGAGGGAGTACAAGTTAGACTCGTTAATGTGAATCAATTGAAAGAATTAAACCTACTCGGTATGAATTTCACCATACGTACCAAGACATTTTGTAAAAATGTTACTTGTAATTATTTTCCCTGTTTCTTTTTATCTTATCAATTTTGATGTGTGTAAATAAACAGATAAATAGTAACACTGCGTGCTATAAGTAACAACTTTCAATTCTATGGTATGTGTTAAACCTCCTTTTTTTTTTTTTTTTTTTTTTTTTTTTTTTTTTTTTCCTTTTTTTTTTTCTCCTCCTCTAGCATATCCGTCTATTTTCTACCAGTAATAAATACTTTTGTTGTTACATCTTAACTTTCCCCTCTTATTTTTTTTTTGTTCTTTTTGCCTTCTTTCAGTTGTAATACATGGGCAATTGGGCATATACCTCACGGGTATTTTGCCTATAATGCCTAGAATGGATTGATGAACAATTTTCATCTTGTCAATTTTTCCTATTTTACCCCTTCATTTTCAAATATTGTAGGCCACATGTATCTTAATAAAAATTGGTTCAATCAATCTTGCTATCCATCTCTTTTTTCTGTCTCACCATTAAAGTGAGCAAATAGCTTAGTATTGAATATTGCACATGAATTTAAATTAGAAACACTTAGCATTAACTATGGGCTTGTCTAATCATTGTCAAATTTCAGTTTTGGGTTTTAAGATTTCTAAAATCATGTGAATTTAATAATTCATGAACTATATTTATATTGCTTTTGAAATTAGCAACTACTGTAATAACTAGAAGCCACTTAATTGTGGTTTTCTCAATATTTATTTTTAATTTTATAAAAAGGAAAAAGATACATATAAGAAGCTAAAAATGAAAAGAATTGACAAAAAATAAACAATTATTACACTGATTTACTCATGAATTGTAGAAAAATTCTCAACTTAATACTAAAAAAGGAAGTATATTAACCCTTATAAAAATATCAGAAACAACAATGAATGAATCCTAAACATTTTATCGAACAGTCCGTCTTGTGTGCAACTGACCATACCATGTGGCCGCTTGTAAAAAAAGTAACCTCTATAACACTGATCGAGTAACCCCTACAATAATGACGAAGTAATAACCCCTATAACATTGACAAAGTAACCCCTGTGACAATAACTAATGGCTTGTTAATTGACTGAACTTAGCTAAACTGAACTGAAATGAACTGAACTGAACTTATTAGAGCTGAACTGAAAATAAACGTATGAGAACAGACCCTAATGCCTTTCACATTTACTGAACTAATTGAACTGAACTGAACTAAGCTGAAATGAATTTTTTATGAGAAAGGGAAATTAGAAGCTGAATTGAATTGAACTGAACTGAAATGATTGGAGCTGAACTGAGCTGAACTGAAATTAAGTAAATGTGAACAGGCCCTAAAAAACTGTTATTACACTAACGAAGTAACCCCCATGGTAGCTAGTCACACCATGTGGCCAGCCACATATAATGATATAAGAATTTGTGTTTATCGATTTAACGTGTGATTTTTCCTAATTAAAAAGTCTATGTCAATGCCAAATTAGGAAATAATCTTGAGGTTTATACACAACCCTTATGGCATAATTATCATAACCATTATGTATGATATAGCATGGGTAGAATAAGCATTAAGGTTAAAAGATGTATCTAATACTTAATCACAATTATCATCGTTGGATTATTCTCTCACTATTGTTAATAAAAAGATCTTTAATTTATGCCAGTATGAGGAAAATTTAGGAAAAACCAAATCCTTTTAACTATTGTCGATTACCTATTTATTTAAACTTTGTTACACATTAACCATTTTTTTTTTTTTTAAATCACGACTTTGACATTCAATCCTACTAGTCATCCCTCTTAACTTTTTTTTTTTTTCCATTTACAACTGTTTATTATAATTTCAGTAATCATTGATGGTAAGGTAAACTTAGAATGAAAGGAATAATAAATGAGAGGTTGATCCTCTCTTCTTCTCTTCAATTTTTTTCACACTAGATTCACTAATGATTTGAAGTGTCGATTTGTAGTATTGTACCAATAATTATTTCAATGAGTGTTAATTTCACTCGAATTGGCCCCATGTTGAGATGCCCTTTCAATCCTTGAATTGATAATCTTCATTAGTCATTTCTACAATAGAGTGGTCCTCACCCTATTAAGAGCAATGTGTAAAGCAATCATTTTTTCTTAACCAAGGAGTACTTCATTTGATTTTATGACTCTTATCATTGATTCAATCATGTGGAGTGTAAGTTTATTTGAAATAATTAAATGAATTTATATGAACTCCAACTATATAATCTACTCCCTTCAATCTCGATCCATCTCTATAACTCTCTCACACGCGCATATACTAGTATATATCAACACATTATTAAATTAGGGTTTCAATTAATTAAGTCATTATTGGTTAATCTCTCATTCATAGTGTTGCTCAACCTTGGTTGGGTGGTGTTCATATGGCTCGATATTCTTCGATGTGACTACACCCTATAGAAGCTAGGGTTTACGTCCTTTGTAAGTAAAATATTGCTTACTTGACTAATGGAGAATTGTTACTCGCATTCATAGTGTTGCTTCTAGCTTGAATTGGAGTAAATTATACGTGCAAAAAATCATTATGACATGGTTTATCATATAAAATGTGTGTATTTTTTATTAATCATGTACTTAACCGACTTATAATTATATTATGTTTTCTTGAATATCTGTATTAACGAGTTAAGTTTGTCCTTTGTTAGATACTAATTAACTTCATTAAAAAAAAAGTGTTTATGAGAAAAAAGAAAAGAAATTATGGAGTACTAATACAAACATATCTTATTTTGACAAAAATAGGAAGATGCTTGCTGAAAACCTTGGCTAGAGAGAACCTAAAGAGGTAAAAGGGTACATAAATACCTTACTAGTGGCTATTATTATCAAATTAAATTGTTTCTGATCTGTTAACTTTTTTATTATTTTTCCACCAATAACTAATTGACACCAAACAAACTGCATCAACATCAACAACAAATTAAAGCCATAATAAGGAAAGGCTTGTAGGGTACAAGATCTATTAAAGCAACTTGATGTAAAATTTTGAAAAGATATACAAAAAAGAAAGAGGTCGTTAGGTAAAAGATTACATGAACTAGGAGTGCTAGTTTTCTAGCTAGTGTTACCCGGCCCTCACCTATCGAACCGACTATTACTTACTCTGTTACTCATATAGGATTTGTGAAATGGGGATACGAAATGAATTTCGATAAAAAAATTTACAAAATAATGTGTAGATTGCAATAATTTTTTCCACGATACATGCCATCCTTTGACGATAAGACTTATTATTGAGTAACTAAATACGTTTGTGGGTAAAAAAGAGATTATCTGTTATTTGGAATAACAAGTCTTTTTGATCGAAAAATACTAATCTGCATCTGAAAAAATTTAAAATATCACCTAAAGGATAAAAGACTTGTTTTTTTAAATAGGCGGTCTCTTTAAAGTTAATAAAAAAGGAGGGCTGATTTATTGCCTTCAATAACTACCTAACAGAACCTAACATACCACCTATTTGATACACGGGGTCTCTTTTCTTACCAATCTTTTTTTTTTCAAATGTAGAATGGGGGTACAATTGTACTGAACCGAACCGAACCCGACTTGAATTGAAATTGACCCAAACCTGTTTTAACCCGTCAAAACCCAAATTTAACCTGACTTGTTACTAACTCGACCTGAATTCAACCCGACCCAAATTTAACCCGACTCGTTACAAACCCGACCCGAAATAAACTCGACTTGTTATTGACCCGACCCAAATTCAACTCGACTTGTTATTGACTCGACCCGAATTTTACTCGACCTAAAAATTCAACCTGATCTGTTACTAACCCGACCTAAAATCAACACAACTTGTAATTGACCCGATCTAAATTCAACCCAAATTGTTCCTAACCCGATTTCAAATCACCTTAAATTCAATTTAGACCACCTTATTATTGTTGATCAAAGCATTTTGTCTAGGGAGACCAAGCTGGGCCAAGCCACCAAAACAAAGGAGCATCATCCCCAAATTTAAGAGTTAAATATAGTATATATTTGTTGTTTGGTCAAAGGAGATAATTATCTTCCTAAATTATAGATTATAGTTCCCTAGTATGTTGCCATATATATTATAGTCAAAGGAAATAATTAGCTTGATAAAAATGGTAATTATCTATTTCTAGTTAGTTGAACCCGAATTTGACCGGACTTGAAAATGACCCGACATGATTGTAACCCGTAAATTATTAACTTGAACATAACCCGATTTGTACCCGAGAATGACCTGACTTGGAAATGACCCAACCTGATTATAACCCGCAAATTATAAACTTGAACCGAATCCGAGAATGACCCGACTTGAAAATGACCCGACCTGATTATAACCTGCAAATTATTGACTTGAACAGAACCCGAGAATCACCCGACCTGATTCTAACCCGCAAATTTTTTTTTTTTGAAGGGGGGAGATTAAAATTCAATAATAATAAGCCATGCGGCACTTACATAAGAAATCGTAATCGAACAATACATAGACAAAAGAACCAATTACAAATTCGAAATAAAATAAACTACAATTGCACGCGCAAAATGACATTCTGAAATACCCTTGACTCATATAACGCTAATTATTGACTTGAATCGAACCCGAGAATTACCCTAACCCGTTTTAACCCGTAAAAACCCGAATTAAACCCGACTTATTGTTCACCGACCTGTACAGGTTACGGCATTAACCCGACCCGAGCTAACCAGACCCACTCTTAACCGACCAAAACCCAAACCGTTTACCCGATCTGACAGCACTAGGTGCAACCATCCAATTTGCCTTTAAACAGCCGATTTACCGGTTTACAACTTGTACCGATTTCATTAACTCAAGCCTACCACGAACATTTATGACAACAAATAATGATCATATATTGTTCCAAACTACATTATATGACTCTGAAATGTATTCCCCAAAATGTCAATACTTTTTGACACCGAGACCCAAAACCTCCAAAATTTCTCAAAAAGCGTGGATATTAGACTTCAATTTTGTAATTTTTTAACTTTTTTTTGTCGAAAATAAAAATTGCCAAAATTTTTACCATAGTCACTAATTCCCTCCGGGTGTCCAATTGGGGGGGGGGGGTGAAACCATCCAATTTGCTTTTAAAAAGCCAATTTACCGATTTACAACTTGCACCGATTTCATTAACTCAAGCCTACCACGAATATTATGACAACATATAATGATCATAAATGGTTCCAAACGGCATTATATGACCCCGGGATGTATGTATTCCCTAAAATATCAAGTTTTTTTTACACCGTGCCCCGAAACCTCATAAAATTCTCAAAAAGCGTGGACATAAGCCTTCACTTTTGGAATTTTTTGACTTTTTTTTCGCCCAAAAATAAAAATTGTTGAAATTTTTACCATGTTCACTAATACCCTCCGAAAGTCCAATTGGTTGGGTTTATCCATCCAATTTGCCTTCAAACGACCATTATACCGGTTTACAACTTTCACCGATTTCATTAAATCAAGCCTACCACGAACATTTATGACAACATATAATGATCATAAATGGTTCCAGACGGCATTATATGACCCCAAGATGTATCCCCTAAAATTTCAAGGCTTTTCTACACCGGGCCTCAAAACCTCCAAAATTTCTTAAAAAACGTGGATCTTAGCCTTCAATTTTGGAATTTTTTGACTTTTTTTCGCCCAGAAATAAAAATTGCCGAAATGTTTACCATGGTCCCTAATACCCTCCAGGAGTCCAATTGGGTGAGTGGAACCATCTAATTTTCCTTTAAACGGCCAATTTACTGGTTTAGAACTTGCACTGATTTCATTAACACAAGCGTACCACGAACATTTATGACAACAAATAATAATCATATATGGTTCCAAACGACATTATATGACCCCAAAATGGATTCCCTAGAATCTCAAGGATTTTCGATACCGGGCCCCGAAACCTCCAAAATTGCTCAAAAAGTGTGGATATTAGCCCTTAAATTTTGGAATTTTTAGACCTTTTTCGCCCGGAAATAATAATTTCCGAAATGTTTACCATGTTCCCTAATAACCTTCGGGAGTCCAATAGGGTGAGTGGAACCATCCAATTTGCCTTTAAACGGCCTATTTTCTAGTTTATAACTTGCACTGATTTCATTAACTCAAGCCTATCACGAACATTTATGACAACAAACAATGATCATATATGGTTCCAAACGAAATTATATGACCCCGAGATGTATCCCCTAGAATTTCAAGACTTTTCGACACCAGGACCCTAAATCTTCTAAATTTCTCAAAAAGCGTGGATATTAGTCTTCAATTTTGGAATTTTTTGACCTTTTTTCGCCCAGAAATAAAAATTGCCGAACTTTTACCATAGTCGATAATATCCTATAAGAGTCCAATAGGGTTGGCGGAACCATCCAATTTGCCTTTAAACGGTCAATTTACCGTTTTATAACTTGCACTTATTTCATTAACTCAAGACTACTACGAACATTTATGACAACATATAATGATCATATATGGTTCCAAACGGTATTAGATGACCCCGAGATGTATCCCCTAAAATATCAAGACTTTTCTACACCGGGCCCCAAAACCTCCAAAATTTTCTCAAAAAGCGTGGATATTAGCCTTTATTTTTGGAATTTTTTGACTTTTTTCACCCGGAAATAAAAATTTCCGAAATTTTTACCATGGTCCTTAATATCCTCCGGGAGTCCAATTGGGTGGGTGGAACCATCTTATTTTCCTTTAAACGACCAATTTACCGATTTACACCTTGCACTGATTTCATTAATTCAAGCCTACCACGAACATTTATGACAACAAATAATGATCATATATGGTTTCAAATAACATTATATGACCCCGTGATGTATCCCCTAAAATTTCAAGGCTTTTTGATACTGGGTCTCGAAACCTCCAAAATTTCTCAAAAAACGGGACATTAAGCCTTCAATTTTGGGAAATTTTGACTTTATTTCGCTTGAAAATAAAAATTGCCGAAATATTTACCATGGTCTCTAATACCATCAGGGAGTCCAATTAGGTGAGTGGAACCATTTAATTTGTCTTTAAACGACCAATTTACTGGTTTACAACTTGAACCGATTTCATTAACACAAGCCTACCATGAACATTTATGACAACAAATAATGATCATATATGGTTCCAAACGACATTATATGACCCCGAAATGGATTCCCTAGAATCTCAAGGATTTTCGATACCGGGCCCTGAAACCTCCAAAATTTCTCAAAAACCGTGGATATTAGCCTTTAATTTTGGAATTTTTATACTTTTTTTCACCCGGAAATAATAATTGCCGAAATGTTTACCATGGTCTCTAATACCCTCTGGGAGTCCAATTGGGTGTGTGGAACCATCCAATTTGTTTTTAAACGGCGACCAATTTACCGGTTTACAACTTGCACCAAATTACCGGCTTACAACGACCAATTTAATTAACTTGCACCAAACCTGACTTGAACCGAAATTGACCCAAACCCGTTTTAACTCGTCAAAACCCAAATTTAACCCGGCTTGTTACTAACCTGACCTGAATTCAATCCGACTCGTTCCTAACCCGACCTGAATTTAACCCAACGTGTTATAAACCCACCCGAAATCTACCCGACTTGTTATTGACCTGACCCAAATTCAACCCAACTTGTTATTGACCCGACCCGAATTTTACCAGACCTATTACTTACCCGACCCAAAAATTCAACCCGATTTGTTACTAACCCGACTCGAAATTAACACGACTTGTTATTGACACGACCTAAATTCAACCCAAATTGTTCCTGACCCGATTTCAAATCACCTTAAATGCAATTTAGACCACCTTATTATTGTTGATCAAAGCATTTTGTCTAGGGAGACCAAGTCGGTCCAGGCCAGCAAAAGAAAGGAGCATCATCCTCAAATTTAAGAGTTAAATATAGTATATATTTGTTGTATGGTCAAAGGAGATAATTATCTTCCTAAATTATAGACTATAGTTCCCTAGTATATTTCCATATATATTATAGTCAAAGGAAATAATTAGCTTGATAAAAATGATAATTATCTATTTATAGTTATTTGAACCCGAATATGACCTGACTTGGAAATGACCCGATCTGATTGTAACCTGCAAATTATTGACTTGAACATAACCCGACTTGAATCCAAGAATGACCCGACTTGGAAATGACCCAACCTGATTATAATCCGCGAATTATTGACTTGAACCGAATCCGAGAATGACCTGACTTGAAAATGAGCCAACCTGATTATAATCCGCAAATTATTGACTTGAATCGAACCCGACTAATAACCCGACCTGATTCTAACCCGCAAACTATTGACTAGAACCGAACATGACTCGAATCCGAGAATTACCCTAACTCGTTTTAACCCGTGAAAACCCAATTAAATCCGACCTATTGTTCACCCGACCCGAAAGTATTCCGATTTGTTATTAACCCGACCTAAACCCGACGCAAACCCGATAAGAAGTATGATCCGATGTGACCCGATTCAAGCATGACCTAACCCAAACCCGACCCGCATAGATTATGGAATTAATCTGAATTAACTCGACCTGAGTTGACCTGATCCACTCTTACCCGACCAAAACCCGACCCGTTTACCCGAATTGATAGCTCTACTTTTACATTGTCATTGCATGCATGTACTGAAATACAAAGGCTACAAAGGTTATTTCGCGCTTGAATGTTAAGTTGACAAATTAGGGAGAAGAGAATGGAATGGCTTGTTTATTATTCATCGATAAGTAGAATATTTATACAAAACCTACGCTCATAAGATAGGAAACAATATTCCTAAAAGATATACGACCATAATCATAAATCCTAAAGATATATTCTCTAAATAATATCTTTAACATAAAATAAACCTAAATATATTATTCTCTAAAATGATATCTATGGAAAATATATCACACATATATTTTTCGATATCTCATATGTCTAACACCCTCCCGCAATCGTAACGGCAGTAACACGAACGTTGCGATTGGAAATTCTTCTTTTGTTGAAGCCGAGATGCACTCTTGTGATGTCGCCTTCAAAATTTTTTTACTTCAATGATGAGAACGTTCATCTTTTCGAACTCATCTGTCATCCATCAAACAGGAACATCATTCTTTTCGAACCTGTAAATATATCAATTTTTTGGTTTTTCCAGAGCAAAACCGAGCTCCAATCAAATATTGGTTTTTCAGAGTAAACCATACTTAAATCTTTTATTGGTCTTTCAGAGTAAACCACACTCAAATCTCTTAGTCTTTCAGAGTAAACCACACTCAAATCTTTTATTGGTTTTTCAGAGTAAACCACACTCAAATCCAAAGGAGTAAAATCATGCTCGAATCAACTCACAAACCTTGTCTCACGGCACAAGGAGAGCCAAATATATCTTGTCTCACGACACAACAAAGCCGAAAACTTTTTTTTCCTTTTCCTCTTTTTCATATTGTGCCAAATGTGGCTTTTCTTATCTCTATTAGTCTATTGGAGATGTATTACGGAGAAAACTAACTCACATACTCCACTAACCAAAAATAATTCAAATTAAAGAATAGAAATTTCAAAGAGTATTAACACAGCGGAAGCAAATTATATGAATCCCAATGGTGGGTTTAACTTTCTAACCCACCGGTAGGGGGGAAATTTTTGTGAACGGTCCCAAGATTTAACCTGCTCTTGATACCATAACAAATTAGGGAGAAGAAAATGGAATGACTTTTTTATTATTCATCGATAGGTAGAGTATTTATACAAAACCTATGCTTATAAGATAGGAAACAATATTCCTAAAAGATATACTACCATAATCATAAATCCTGAAGATATATTCTCTAAATAATATCTTTAACATAAAATAAACCTAAATATATTATTCTCTTAAATAATATCTACGGAAAATATATCACACATATATTTTCCGATGTCTCATATGTCTAACATAAGTCTATTATACTACAAAGGATATTGTAGTACCTTAATTTATTAGCAAAGCAAGCAAATCATAATTAATTCATGTAGTTGATTGATTGAACAAAACATAAAATTAAACTAGTTTTTGAAAGAGCAGTAGTTGTAGTAGTAGTACGTGATCAAAGTTAAAGAAGTGAAAAAGGGTGTTTTCATGCATTTGAATCTTACTTTCTCCTGTTTTCTTTTGATGACTTTATCTAATTACGGTATATTCTGAGGAAAGTTGATTGGTGAGTGAGATAGTGTGGAGTAAACAAAGTATGAGTAGGTTGTTAAAAATAGAATAGAGTGGATACTTAAAATATAAGGCATTAAAAAATTGTTAATACTTTTTTAAAAATGTGTCCATTTTATATTCACACAAATAAGAAATAAATTGTATTCGTATTATTTTAAAGTAGTGAAATTCTAACTTGTAATATTATATCTATTATTGTTATATATATATGACTATATAAGTGTAGGAAATATCTACTAAAAAAAATTAGACTAGAATATATATAGCTAGCAAAATTTTATTACTATTGCGTTAATGATTAGAATTGTTACACCAAATAGACCAAGCACAAGAAAAAAAAAAAAAAAAAGAAATATTGTATTAATCTTACTTATAACCGTGATTTCAAGTCATCTAACAAAGGCGGTAATTTGATAATTCATATCAAATTATTACTTTTGGATTTGGTGAAGATTCTTACAAAGTTACAATATCATAGGCGGATCTAGTATGAATTTTAGCGACACGAATTCTATCACATTTTTAAAAAATATGAATGTGCATTTTGACAATAAATTAGTTCAGTTAACACAATAATTTTATAATTTATATAAATATGTACCTACGAGTGCACAATAAAAATATAAAATAACGTTTGTGAGTATTTTATTCTTAAAGTAATTAGTACAAGTATTTATTTTTTCTCAAGAAGAGGAAAAACAGATATCTGATAGAAGAGAGACAAATAAATGTTGTCATGAAAACAATGCAAGTAGAAAATCTTTTTAGTTTTACAAATGGAATGTTTTACGTGCACTATCATGTGAGTTGGAATGAAAAACATGGGCCAAAAAAAATTAAGGCCTAAACTGCTTTGGTGGGGGCCTTACTTCTCACCATTTCCTTCTTCGCATGATAATGTACAGTAAGGAATCTACCAATTTTACTTCAATTGTTCAATGGTTAAGTGGAATTGAAATTGAACTCGACTAGGTTAATTGAAACTAAGCTCGAAGTCAAACTCGTAGATAACTTAGGATCGACTTGAATCGAGTAGATCTAATTTGAAACCTAACTTTACTTGACATTAGATGACTAAAAAACCTAAATTGAAATCGATTAATCCGAACTAGCGTGATCAAAAGTTAAAATTGTTTATTTTCTACTATCGACCTATCAACTAACCAAACTTATGTATACCCAGCACGACCTGTACCTAACCCGAAAACATTATCTTCCAAACATAGCTTGTACTTCATTTCACCATGAAGGATAATCTCTCCTGATATGTTTCATATTTACCAACAAAATCAATTGAAGATTATGAAATCCTACTAATATTGGTATCAAATCCTTAGTGATACTTCAATGTTGACAAAATAGGTTAAATATAACAAAACCAAACATACATATATCAGTTATACTTGAAAAACAAAAAAAAAACTTTTTGGTGCGTGCATTAGATATAAAACGAACAAATTTACTACACACGACACACCACCCAATAATAAGGTAAGTTTTATTAGCTAATTTTGAATTACTTTAATTTACAACGATATACCGTATTTCGTAACTAACATACTCCGTACTACTCCGTATTTAACCTAATACGTACTCCGTAAAATAATTGGCGTTATTCAAAATGTGGTCATTAGTTCATTACCATGTGACTCAAAACACAAAATAAAAGCATTCTTAGCCAAATGACACGATTATTACACCACAAAAAATTAAACTCCAAACAATAGTAACTCCCCCTAATTAATGTGTTCTTCTTTGACTAATTGACTACATAATTCATATGTCACATTATACATACATACAATTATCAATTCTACTACTATATAAATGAATAACCCCTTCTCATAAAAATTACAACAAAAATAATTCTCATTTTTCATTCTTCTTTTATTTTTAGAGAGAGAAATTTTCGTGAAAAAAAAATGAATACTAAAGTTGTTGAATTGCAGAACAAATATGCTGAGTATGCCATCTCTTTGATTGCTCAGGTACTAATTATTGTAATTAACGTTATTAATTAAATCATGTTTCTCTCTCTAATTAAGCTTCTTATTAATTAACCTCTGTTTTTATTTTCTTGTAAAAACAGGGGATTATGGATGATCAATTCAATCGTATCCAAAATATGCAAGATAATTCCAACCCCAAATTTTTATCAGAAATTCTGCGTTGTTATCTTGGAGATATGCCAAAACTCATCCATAGCTTGGCTTTGGATCTGTTAGTTTTTCTCTCTCTTTAATTAATTTTTTTTTTTAAGTGTGATAAATTAAAATTTAATTAATTAATTTTATGTGTTTAAATTAATGAATGGATGAAATTATGCAGGCAACAGCAACATGTGGACTTTGTGAAGCTTGATAAGACTCTCCATAATATAAAGGGAAGCAGTTCAAGGTAATTAATCTTTCTCATTATTTGAAAATGGTTGTTAATGTTGATATTAATTGTTGATTAAGAGTGTAATTGATTGCTAATGAAGTAA
Source organism: Chenopodium album (assembly GCF_948465745.1). Lineage (NCBI taxonomy): Eukaryota > Viridiplantae > Streptophyta > Magnoliopsida > Caryophyllales > Amaranthaceae > Chenopodium > Chenopodium album. The sequence continues at coordinate 8,611,383 of NC_137837.1, read as the reverse complement.
ATCATAATGTATAATCTGACAACATTCAGAGAATCTGGGTTTTATTTTTATTATAATTTTTTTTTACAACTTATTACTTTTATCTACTTGTTAGTAGTTGCTTTGACAAATTTTTTTTAAATATAAAATTTTAATACTTTTTTTTTTTGACTCAAGATAAAATTTTAATATTTACATGTTCTACCTCCGATCCAAATTACTCGCAACTTTGGTGTATTATTTGTGAGATATAAAATATTCCAAAGTTGCGAGTAATTTTGACCGGAGGTAGTATATAGTTTGATGAAAGGATTAGAGTTGAGGGAATAAAAGGGTGTTAGTGAAAATAAATAAATAAATACTTCCGTTATTCAAGTTGAGTTCTTTTTTACTTATTAAGTGGTTAGCAACCCTTTGTTTGTCTGTCCAAAAAAAAAAAAAAAAAGAAAACTTTTGCTTGTACATAATAGATTTTGTTTCTAGAGCAACTGAGGATTATAAGATTTAATTCCGACATGTTGGGAATATTTCCACAAGACTATAGATTACAAAATTAAATTCCGACATTAAATCTCTCTTTTTGAGTCAGTATTAAATTTTGTTTCAAGAATAATTGGGGATTACGAGGTTTAATAATTTATGATGTGTCGGTTTTCATTCCTCTAAAATTTGAATTAGGAGATTTGTTTGTATGATATTTTGCTTCAATAGTAATTGAGGATTACGAAGTTTAATTTTGACATGTTGAATATTATACATTGATTGATATAGACTAATGATTACGAAATTTAATTCCCACATATCTCTTTTGAGGTTATATTAAATTTTGTTTCAACAATAATTGAGAATTACAAGATTTGATTCCGACGTGTCAATTATCATTTTACAAGAATTTAGATTATGAGATTTCATTCGGACATGTCGGATATCATTCCAAAGTCCAAACCACTATATATTTTTTCATTGAGGTTTTTAAGTACGTGAATATTTGCCCTTAAACAAAATGTTTTGACCATTGAGCTTTAACGCTCACATATGACACACACTTTGTTGTTCTTGCCGGTTACCATAAACAGATTTTTTTTTTTTTTAATTTTTTTTTGTAATTATTATTATTATTTTTTTTTCCAAAAAAAATGGATACAACTATTTGACTAATAATGAAGAAATTAAAACGTTTGCAAGTAATTGAAAATTTTCTCTTAATTAATTATAATTACAACAACTAACAATTTTTTTTTTTTTTTTTGGCCTACTTATGATAATGCAGCATCGGTGCAATCTGTGTGCTGAATGCATGTAATGCATTTGTAGCTTGCTGCAAAGAGCAAGACGTTGAAGGGTATGCTTAATACTATCTATTTTTATACGCATTATCACTTTATATATTTATATTATATAGTTCTAAAAATATTTAATGACTTCATTTTATTAAAAACACTTTATTATATATAGGTGCTTTAACTGTTGGGAACAAACAAGCAATGCATTTGCATTGGTGAAGCTCAAGCTGGAGGCCTTACTTATTGTGAGTAGAAATTTTCATTACTCTTAAATTACATACGTTTAACTGATTAACACGATGCTTTAATTCGTGATCAAGTAATAATGTACAAAATTATTAACCAGACACTTATAATTAATTAAACTTTTTAGCTCATCAAGTCGATCATATCCATAAAAGGGTCTAGAGATCAATAAACTTATTATTGTGACGTACTAATAATTTGTGCTTATGAATGTGTAGCTGGAGCAGCAGATTCGAGCAGCCGGAGGCATAGTTCCAAAGCCAGCGGGTTATTAGAAGTGTCGTAGATCATCAGCAACATCGTGATTCATGCAGGCGTGGTGGTTGCTGATCAATTGGAGGTTGGAGGGTAGAAGAAGTCTTTTGGTGTTTTGCTCTTTATATTAAATAAAATAGACAATATAGTACTATCTTTAATATTTTCCTTTAATTTTAAGGTTTTCTTATCAACCTTTGTAAGACAATTATTAATCTTTATGCATGCATGCTCTATTTTATTTTTGTTATATTTTGGTCTACATATATATATATATATTTTTTATATTGATATCTTTGTGATTTTATTTGGTAGTAGTAAAATAGGTTATTTTGATTTATTTTTTCTGCAGCATATTCAATCTTCACTTGATTTTTTAGGTTATTAACTGAAAGTTGATTTCCAAAATATGATGAATTTATGTAACTTCTTTTACTTTCGAAATGATTTTTTTTTTTCAATGTAAAATTAATTAATTATAATTTAAATACATTTTTTTTTGAAAAGTAATTTAAATACATTTTATTACTTATTTAATTCTACGTAAATAATAATGTGTGGTTTTTATACTATTTTTAATTCAAAATTTTAAGTATTTATTTATAAATTTTATCTATATAAATTTATTAATTTTATCTTTTAAATAAAAACAAGGAAAGTCAGAGTTACTGTCTCTGAAAACGCAACGTTGTTTTTATGGTATACCACTGTTGCGAAAAGTTGGGGCAAATATCAAAATAGTATGGAAAATAAAAAATGTCATTATTTAATTAAGAGTAATAGTAACTTAGTCTATATTTTGCATTTTTGCCATTTGTTTTAAAGTCTTCAACTGTGCGATGTACCACTAATTTGGGTATATTCTCAGCTTGATTCTTGGAGTATACCCTCTAATTTATAATCTTTTAGCGCTTACTTTTATAATCGTATCTTCAACACATAAAATAACCCTTTTAATCATTCAACGTTTTTGGGTGTTACTTTCATAAAAAAAGAATTCGTTTTGAAGTGAAAATAAAAAAAAATAAAATGGTCAACTCATGAAATATCATATTCTTTCCGTTCTTTTGTGTTTGTTTCATTTGAAATACTTATTTGAAAGGAAATGAACTTTGACAAAAATATTTTTTCAATATTTAATACAAAATAAATAACACAAACTTTTAACAAAAATCGGGAGTACAATAATTATTGTACATCCATTATCAAGATAACCTAAAGTGATTAAAATACCCCTGAAATGAATAAAAGTTACCCCAATATGCGTTAAAGTAACCCAATTCAAATAAAAATTATCTACGCTTTATTAGTAAAGAATCACATTTTAAATGACTAAAAATCAATTATTAGTGATTGAATGTAATTAAATTACCTTTATAAAATTTTTCTTATTGTTGATTTATATAAAAATTATATTGTGTTTAAAGTTACCCAAAAAAAGACAAAAAGTTACCTTAAAATTAGCTAAAAGTTACCCTTATACTGCTTGATGTACACTAATATTAGTGTAAATCGGATGTATACAAAATTTTTTGAATAAATAAAGGGAAATTTTGTCAACAACTACCAATTATAGCCTCTGTTTTGAAAACAACTACCTTTTAATTTTTTTTTTAAAAACAACTACCACAAAAAATTTAAAAGTTAGAGTAGCACTACCACATTAGTATTTCCGGCTAGAATATTCGGTGATAGGGACCCACTTTTCACCTATATAAACAGTTATATAGAGAGGAGAGAGAAACTCATATTGGAGGGGAAGGTAAAAAGTGGGCCCCTATCATCGGAGATTCTAGCCGGAAATACTAATGTGGTAGTGCTATTCTAACTTTTAAAATTTTTGTGGTAGTTGTTTTTAAAAAAAAAAAATTAAAAGGTAGTTGTTTTCAAAACAGAGGCTATAATTGGTAGTTGTTGACAAAATTTCCTGAATAAAGCTTACTCTTTTAGAAGACTTCTAGATTTCATATTCATGTAAATTTAGGGAATTTTATTTCTGTGATTTGTTTTGGTTCTTGTTAAGGTTGGTCCATAGCTTATTATTTGGGTGTTATTACTTAACGCCCAATAAGACGTTGGGTCTTAAGTTCAATGAGATCAATTCTCTTATTTGATGATTGGGAACATGTTTATTCATCCAAAGTTAAGTTCCGGTTTTACTGTGATGAAAAGAGGTTGTTTATCTTAATAGATTTCCGGATAATGTGCTTTGTTACAGGAGCATGTTTTAGGAGATCTACCTATATAAGTACAAAGTTTAGCCGCTTCAAGAAGCTATTGGGGCATAGCTTTGATGTGCTTATGAAAAAAATATGGACACATGGCTTAAAGTGTCAAGTAAATATGTATTCAAGTATTTAATCTTATGTGTGTAATATTTTCAAGTATCCAATATGTATTGCTTTTGGTTTAAACGTTTTACGATACCAAATGGATACGGATTCTTAGAATGTGTATTGCACTAAGTGTAAGTTCAAGTCTTTGTACACTTTCATTTATGCATAAGATTATTTTTGTGATGATAATGTTTAGCAATGAGTCTATTTAATAGACAAAATGGGGGAGAATTGTAAAAAAATTTAGAGTAGTGATGATATATAACATGATTTGATTTTCTTAATGACCATTGGTTAAGATGTAGATAATTAAGGGAGTTAAAAAAATTAGAGATAAGACAAGAAATTGAAGTGGTGTTTTGCCGATCAGACACAATACTTTTTGCTTCAATTAATTGTGACGGTTGGTTACAATTGGTTTTGCAAACGTCGCCCTCGAATATCTAACTAACGCCCGTAAAATAAAATAAAATTACAAATTTACCCTTTTTAATAAAAAAATTACCCCCTCAATTTACCCCCTCTTCATACTATCCACCACTACCACCTCTTCATACTAACCACTGCACCACTACCACCACCACCACCACCTCCTTCTCCTCTTTTAATCACCAACACCTTTCCTCCGTTTCACGATCTACACAGCCGCAGTAATGAGTTAATGACGAGTAATTAAGGACAAAGTGAAGTCGGTCGCCGGCGGAGAAAATGTTTTTTTTTTTTCTGAATTCGCGGCAAACGCCTAGATTTTTCGCATGTTTTAGGCTCAAACGCCTAGTTCGTGCGAACAACCGTATGGTTGTATGAAAAATCTGGTCGTTTGAGGTGAAACGCCTAGTTTTTTAGAATACCCTAGGCTGAAACGCCTAGTTTTTTCGAATAGCCTAGGATGTTTCGAAAAAACTATATTCGAAAAAACTAGGCGTTTCAGCCTAGGGTATTTGAAAATCCTAGGCATTTCTTAGGTTTCAAATTTTTTTAAAAAAAATTGTCGTGACGTACGGATTCCGTACGATTCGACGAGCCTTTGGCGAGCGTCTAAGGTTGTGTTTCTGGTATTTCGTTGTTGTCCTTAATATCTAACGAATTTGATTTTGCAAAATTAAAAAAATTGTTTGATTTTGAAACTCACAGTGGTTGGGGTGGTTGTTCGATGAGCGTTAGTGGCCGTTGACCACTAGAGAGAACGGTAAAAAGTTTTGTGTACAATAAATGTGTGAAATTGAGGTAAAATTAATTATTTTTATAATCGTTATTATAAGGATAAATACGTAATTTTATTTTATTTTACGGGCGTTAGTTAGATATTCGAGGGCGATATTTAACAACCCAAAAAAAAAAAAAATGAAAGGAATTCTTCTTTTCATTCTCTTGGTTTGGCTTTTATTTTTCAAGGTTCATCATCACAATTTACACAAACTTGTTTACATTAATCATAATTATACTACACATAATTATGATTGTTTCTTCGTTGTATCGGAGTAAGTGAATTTCGTGAAACCCGGTGTGTAGTTTAAGGATCGAAATATTACTTTTGGGTGGTTCAAGTAAAATCCCCAGCATAAAGTATATTATTATTACTCTACAGTTCTACATTCTTTGTTTGATCAGGTTATAAGAATAAGACATAAATTAAGACGTTCAAACAAGATTTATTTTATCATAATTATTCCCGACAAAGTAAAATTTATTTTAGGCATTATTTGATTTTAACAATAATTTATTTCTATATGAGTATTGGAATTTTAGTAATCGAGTTGCAGAAAAAATATAGGAAAACATGGAATTTTAAATGATTAATTTAACGATATGAACTTCAAAAACAAGAAAAACAATCTAAACCCTTTGAAAATCAAATAGACATGGTCGACAGAAACATAAAACAAGAAACAACAAAGAAATAAAGTTAATAATCCAGAGTACGTACTCCCTCCGTCCCTTAATTAGATTCCTACTTCTAACATTTATTCCTTATATAATAATAGAGATAAATAGGAATCTATTTAAGGAACGGAGAGAGTACTTAATAATAATACCTAATTAATCTAAGGCAGGGCACTTCACTTGATAGTCGTCCTTGGTGCATCCGTACATGTTACACCTCCATAACAGAGGTGGTACAAGTACTTTCCGTGCAACCTATTCTAAAACTTGGGCATAAACCATAGAGGTTTAAAAGTCGTAAAAATCTTATCCTTGCCTTTACTAAACCGTATGAATTCTCTAGATCCCATTATCAAACATACCTATGTCTTGAAGGCGTGGTTTTGGCTCACTCCAGAAACCCTTAATATCATCGGTAAAGTAGATAGCATTATGTTGATAATTAGGGGACTTTGATTTATGAACACTCATAGAAGAGTTATTACCAATAAAGACCATATAATCACCCAAATCTTCAACAATAGTCCAACACTTTTCGTCGCCACTACGATCAAGTTTATACACCTTAAAATTGCACGTATAGTAGTGTTTCTTAACAGCTTCATCCTTTGCTATGTATCGTATTACTAGTAATAAATCACCGGCTAACTCGACCATATAGGATTGTTCACAAGAACCCAACGTTACATTGATAAAATCAGGGTTAACAATGGAACAATAAGGCTTATTAGCATAAACAGGTGAAGAAGGGCTAAAGTTAACCAATGCACTAATCTCACAACATGTAATCAATCCATTAAGATGCAAGATCAACACTAATCCATTCAAATACACCACATCAATGACATGAGGAGGGTCCTTTTCGCCGCTCGTTATAACCTTTGTCCATCTCCAAGTTCTATCTCCAGGGCGAGATACCGCTAATGAATCATTCTTAGACATTAAGGGGTACTCATCATTACACCGTCAACTGTGATAATAGATTACCATTACAACAAAGTCATTGTCATCGATTTTTAATACAATGGCCTTGAGTACTGAAAATTGAATGGGTTCCCAAATACTGAATTTTCCTGGTATCTGCATAATTTCATACCTCATAGAAGAATTCCGTAACACTGGCAAAGATGCAAGGGATGGTAGTGTTAGTTGAGCTTTAGTGATGGGGTTAAATAACCAAACTTGTCTGTCGGACTCGTCCCAACCTAAACCCATCATTACAATCCATCCATACGCAGACCCAAAATACTGCCTCATATAGGCTTGTGGGATATTCAATTCTAAACCCTTAATGTTGTTGATTTCAAAGATTTCACTACGACCCGAACAAACCGCGTTCTTCGGGTTGGGATCGGCTAGTAGTAGCCAAGGTGTGGCGGAATTATTCAGCTCTTTTTTAACCATGGTGAACACATCATTCCATCAGCGACATACCGCCGAGAAATATATTATGTCATTAATGGAATCTAATTTGAGTGCAATTGCAATGAGAAGATCAGAGGGCAACGTACACCAATCAACCCTAATCATATTGCTCGAGTAGTTTTCTAAAGACGCCTTTAGTTCAACTAGATTTATTTCTTTATTTCTTATATTCAACTAGGTATATATATATATATATATATATATATATATATATATATATATATATATATATATATATATATATATATATATATATATATATATATTTGCCGATTTGAAAATTGTAAGACTTCAATATTAGCTAGGATTTATAAAGAGCCATATATTTGAAATTTGGAAAGAGAGTTTAACCCTAAGAACTTCCAAGTTTCAGAGGTATATTTTTGATAAATAAAAATCATTTTTTTAGAGGAAAAATAAAAATTTTTTTTGTTGAAACTTATTATTCTCTGTACTAACCATAAATTTGAGGACTAATCTTGATTCTTGAAGATTATTTTACGAATTTACGAGACAATTTGTGAGTTATATAGGATATAAATCAAATTATCAATATTGGAAAGTATATTTGTGTGATATATTTTTTATATTAAGTTATCATTATTATCATTATATATATTATACTAAAAGACACACCACTAGTGACACATGTCACTTTTTGGTGTGTCCTTAGTATTTTTTTAATTTTTAATAAAAAAAATAATTTTTTTTTTGTAAAATTTAATTACTGTATAAATGAGCAATGATTTTTTTTTTTTTTTTTTAATATATTGACATTCAATTAACTAATATGGTGTTTCAAAAAAACAAAAAAAAACTAATATGGAAAATATAATCTCAAATATAGTCTTCGAAAATATTTTTAAAAATTACTATATGATCTTATACTATAAGTTTATGTGTGGCAAATATAATAATTACTTCAAAGGATACAATTGAGACAGACAAAAGTTAGTAAAAAAAGACATTGCAGTATATGATCGGATTGATAATTAATTGATAAGTACATAGGTACATATTTTTTCGCCAAAACTCACATTCTCTCCCATTTTTAATTCTTCTTTTATGGTTTTTTAAGATTTTTTTTTCATTCCTATAATAAATTTTAATCTTTATCTTTCTATATTAGGCTAATAACATAGATTTTCTTATGGAAAAATGGAAATAAATAATCCCACCTTTGCGTGGTCTGACAAAAACAATCTCACCTTTTGATTATTACGAGACAATCCCACCTTATATTGTTGGTTGTTTTTTTAACAATTTTTTTTTATTATCTTCTATATTTTGTAGGAGACCTACCAGAAGAAGCTCGAAGAAGCAAGGAGTCAGGGGATTCAGAAGAGTCCTAATGAGTTGTACTGGGAGACGGTGGGTGGGCGCAATAAGAAGGGTCGTGTGAAGGGACTTGGCCAAAGTGCAGAGCTCTACTATGGCAACCAGATGGGTCAAGTTTCCCGTTCTTCACAGCAATACACGCCGTCTATCATTTCTCAGATGCAAGATCAGATGGAACATAGGGTGCAAGCTCTCCAAACTCAAATGGAAGTCGAGATGCAAAACCGAATTGACTCCCGAATGGCTGAAATAGAGAGGAGATACAAGGAGAGTATGGATGAGATGATGGGTCGTTTCACCAACAACGACGCATGTTCCACCATTCATCCTTGATAGGCCGTCGTCGAGCCTACCAAAGATAAATTCCTATCTTGGTCTCACTAACTAATAGCGGCGTTGAATCAACCACCGAGATACTATCGTTTAAACAAGCTAAATGAAATCGAAATTGGTTTGGTTTTATGTAGCATGTACTAATTCAAAACAACTAATACTAAGGGGTGATTAACAATAATTAGAGAGTTCTAGGGCTCGAGATATACCAATCAATTTCGTCGCAAATCACAAATAGCATGTAGCAAACAATGATAAATTAAGGGGATAATATAGGGGAAGTCATCTAAAGAACCCAACTACTCTCTCAAGCTAGAGGGATTACTTGAATCATGAATACAACCTACTCTCGTGGTTACAAAGCATAAAACAAGTGTTAAAGCATAATCACGATGACAAAAACATTCCCTTGACTGGAAATTCCTATTCTCATGGCATTTCAAGTCAATTAAGCATAAGGGAGCTAACTCAAGTTCATCTCTCGATCCTTCGTTGAGAAAGCTTAGATAATAGTTCTAGCAATGGCCATATACAAGAACTAAACAATTAACTAATTAACACCCAACAATTACCAAATTAACACATGCAACAAGAAATTAGTGACTACATTGAGGGTTTTACCCAAACCCTAGAAAATTAGACTACTTACTATCCATGGAGATTAAAGCAATTAAGGGTTTCAAGTAACTCATGAACAGGAATTAACTAAATATTAAGCTAAATAACAATCTAAGCACACAAGAATTAAGCAAGAAAGTTAACAATCAAAGTAATTAAAATGGAAGAGAAGAGTGAGAAAAAATATTACTAGAAGCTTAAACTTGAAAATCAATGGTGGAACCTGTCTTCTACAATGATTGAGAATGAAATTTCCAAGCTAATAATTATAATTTAACTAATGATTTGAGAATATTTGTGTTTCTACAATTGCAAACTAAGAGCAAGCACTAAAAACTTGGATGCCGCACAAATGAGCTCAAGGGGTTATTTATAAAGACCCCCAAATAAAAAGGACAGAGAAAACAAAAGTCGGGCACGGCTACACGTCAGCACGGACGTGCAGCCATACCTGCACGGACGTGCCGAGGTAGGCACGGACGTGCACCTTTGAAAGAAGAGAGGCATAATGTACTGTTTTGGCCAGGGCATCCTGCACGGACGTGCCAAATATGGCACGGACGTGCAGGCCTTGTTCAGTAGAATCAGTTTGAAACTTATTTGGGCTGAGCAAACTGCACGGACGTGCAAGATCAGGCACGGACGTGCTGAAAATCCTACACGGACGTGCTGAACTCTGCACGGACGTGCAGGTCTTGAAAGCAGTAGGCAGTAGCTTCTGGTCGTGCTGGGGCACTCCTGCACGGACGTGCCATACTTTGCACGCCCGTGCAGACTCTCTAAGGCCTTTATCTTCACTTTTCTTCGGTTTAGCTCCATTATTGTTTCGGCTTCTAACCTCGTTTATCATCCACATGCCTCAAATGGTCGTCTTTGAACCTAAAAACTCAACAAAAACACTAATAACCCGTGAAGCAAGGGATACACAAAAGTTGAACAAAAATAGAGTAAAAGTGAACCAAAATACCAATATACCAAGTAAACAAGGTTCAAAATCACTCTAAAATCATATCAAATAACAAGTTATCAATCCTCAGCATCGAGACCCTAGAGACGACCCGGGTAGTGGTTGAGCAGGCCAGGGTACCCAGGCGATTGTGTAGCTTATTAGCTTCAGTCTAGTATAGATTCACTTTAGCACAGCTTTTGTTTGGTATGGATATCAAATTAGTTCGGACTATCTTTTGTACTAAGCTAGGACATAATAATTATATATATATATATATATATATATATATATATATAATTTCGTAGGACGATAATTAATTTTTTTAAAACAGCAACTTCTGTAGGTGTAATTGTGTAAAGGTGTTTGTATCAATTTATTATAAACAAAAATCCAGGTTTGGAAATGCATTTTTTTTTCAAATATTACAGGCGGGTTTGAAGGTCATTCCGACGGATTACATCCGTCGCAAACAACATTGAATAACGACGGAAAAAATGCGTCGCAAGTTACCGACGGAAAAGTCCCTCGCTCATTTCCGACGGAATTTTCCCCTTATGTGAGACCAAATCCCTTATGTGAGAACCCTATTATATGTGAGGACTAATTATAGAAATGGGATCATATGAGACCAAATCCCTTATGTGAGAACCCTATTATATGTGAGGACTAATTATAACAGTTTGATCAATTACATCCAACGGCCACAATTAAATCCCGGTCAAACAAAACTCCTGCATTTTTTCTCTCTCCTCATTCCTCTTTCACGCACTATTTTCTCTCTCCTCACAATTTCTCTATTTTTTACTCTCTTTCTCTCTGCTATTCTCTCTAATTTTTCATCACTATTCCTTCAATCTTCATCAATTCTTTGTCAAGGTGAGTTTATTGTTTATATTTTCGTGTTTTTCAATTAATTTTAGGTCACATTCAGTTACATTTGTTGATTTTCGTTTTGATTTTCGTTTGATTTTCGCCGATTTCAGCTCACATTGTTTATCAATTTGTGTCGATAATGTTTTACTTTGTTTTTTCATTCATTTTAGTTTTATTTTCGTTTTTTTGAGTAGTTATCAAGTTGATTTTGCTTATTTTCGTTATTGTCCAGTTTTTTTGTTTTTTTAGAAACCTAGAAATCACTGATAATTTGTGCTATTATGTTGATTTTAGCTTGGTTTTAGGTATTTTAATTATTTTGTTTATTTTAATTTGATTTTTGGTTTACTTTAGTTCTCAATTATGTTTTATTTTCTGGTTTTATCTTATTTTTTGTTTGATTATAGCTTTATTTGAGTAATTATTAGTTGATTTTAGTTTTAATTTTGCTTCATATGAGTAATTATCTTACATTTTCTTTGTTTTTTTTGGAAACCTAGAAGTAATTGCTATGGATTCTGCAAATGTTCCTCAAGAAAATACAATGTATGTGTTTCTGCTCATTTTATTTTTATTATTTGAGTTATTATTATTATTTTTGTTGTTGTTGTAGATTAGTTGATGAGTTGTATTACTTGTATGGCAGTTCTTGTAGATTAGTTGATAACTTGTTCATTTTATGTTTTGTTGTTCATTTATGAAATATTAGCTTTTTAATTGACAGTTACAAGCAATAAAAAGTTGTAGATTATGTTGGGAAGTAATTTTCAATACATCTAAAACTGCCACAGGTTAATACTTGTATGTGAAAGCAAATAGGAAAAAAAAAACAGTTTAAGATGGGAGTACAGGGCTCTCATCTCTTTTGTTTGTCTTAGAAATTCTCACAATCAAAATTCCCTGTGTAATGTTATTACCAGCTTTTGATTAATGGTTCATGGAAGTCTTCGGATAAAATTCATTTGCATTGTGGAGTTGCAGTGATGAGACTCATGGAAACATACATGGGTTGTGCAAAGTGGGATCATGGTTTGAAGAAAAATAATGTAAGTCTTTCAGATTAGTCTCATTAATAATAAGATGTTTTGGTCTATTTGCTTACTTGTTCATTTCATAAATGAACAAAGAAATGTTTGCTCATTTCACAAATGAGCAACTAATTCTTTGCTCATTTAAGAAATGAACAATTAACTTTTTGATTATTTGCTAAATGAGCAAGAAATTACTTGATCATTTATCAAATGAGCAAAGAAATGTTTGCTCATTTGACAAATGAGCAAGGATTTACTTGTTCATTTCATAAATAAACAAAGAAATGTTTGCTCATTTCACAAATGAGCAACTAATTCTTTGCTCATTTAAGAAATGAACAATTAACTTTTTGATTATTTGCTAAATGAGCAAGAAATTACTTGCTCATTTATCAAATGAGCAAAGAAATGTTTGCTCATTTGACAAATGAGCAAGGATTTACTTGTTCATTTCATAAATGAACAAAGAAATGTTTGCTCATTTCACAAATGAGCAACTAATTCTTTGCTCATTTAAGAAATGAGCAATTAACTTTTTGATTATTTGCTAAATGAGCAAGAAATTACTTGATCATTTATCAAATGAGCAAAGAAATGTTTGCTCATTTGACAAATGAGCAAGGATTTACTTGTTCATTTCATAAATAAAAAAAGAAATGTTTGCTCATTTCACAAATGAGCAACTAATTCTTTGCTCATTTAAGAAATGAGCAATTAACTTTTTGATTATTTGCTAAATGAGCAAGAAATTACTTGCTCATTTATCAAATGAGCAAAGAAATGTTTGCTCATTTGACAAATGAGCAAGGATTTACTTATTCATTTCATAAATGAACAAAGAAATGTTTGCTCATTTCACAAATGAGCAACTAATTCTTTGCTCATTTAAGAAATGAGCAATTAACTTTTTGATTATTTGCTAAATGAGCAAGAAATTACTTGCTCATTTATCAAATGAGCAAAGAAATGTTTGCTCATTTGACAAATGATCAAGGATTTACTTGTTCATTTCATAAATGAGCAAGGATTCCTATCAAATGTTTACTTTAATTTTGAGGTATATAGTCCATTAATCTAGCAATACCGTAGGCCAATGCCTTACAAGTTACAACTGCAACTTGTGGTGTTACTTTTACATGTTTGCTCATGTTATTAAAATCTCCTTAATTGTATAGGGTTTGATTATGTTATTTGTTTTGCAGCTGATAATCTTGGCTAAACTTCGTGAAAAGTACACCCTGGGAATAATTACAAGTGAAGTGAACACTATTCAATCTGTTAAAGAAATTGCTCAGAAGAAGAAAAAGCAAAGTAAAGTTTCTGTTGCTGACAAAGAAGAAAATGCTGAAAAAGAAGAGCCTGAAGAAGAAAAAGTTCAAGGAAGAAAGAGCAAAAGACTGAAGAAAGCTGAATGTTAGGGAATTAAATAGTTAGTAGTGATGATTTGTCTTTTTTGGTTTAGGAAATTGGGTAAATTAAGATTTTATCTACTTTTAAGTAGTCTTTGAATGATGTAAAACTGATTTATAAACAGATTTTACCAACAGAAGCCTACCCTTTTTTACTATAGTGATGATTATATTTGAATTAAAATTCAATCTTTTATTTGTTTTTACTTCACATACCTTGTTATATACAGCCAGTGTTAATGTGAAATATTCGTTCATTTGTTAAATGAGCAAACAGATGCTTGCTCATTAAATGATAGATCAATGAATTCTTGCTCATTTGATAAATGTTCAAAGAATTTCTTTCTCATTTGATAAATGAGTAAAGAAATGTTTGCTCATTTCACAAATGAGCAACTATTTTTGCTCATTTAAGAAATGAGCTTTTACCTTTTTTATTATTTGCTAAATGAGCAAGGAATTATTACTTGCTCATTTGATGATTGAGAAAAGATATGTTTGCTCATTTGACCCGAGGAGAGCTGATTTTGGACTGGGAGATGAAACAGGAGTGTAATTGTTCTAAGTTCATATAATAGCTAATTTGCTCACTTGCCAAATGAGCAAATAATTATTTGCTCATTTGACAAAATGAGTAGTTAACTATTTGCTCATTTGATAAATGACCAAGGAATTATTGCTCATTTGAGAAATGAACAAATATTTAGTCACTCATTTGAATATGTTCTATTTTCAATTCAACAATATTGCAAAGCATTAAACTATGATTAGTACGAAAAAGTACCATTACACTTTTTTTGGACAATTTCTAATATCATGATGACTCAATTCACCACAACCTCTACATAATCTCTTCTTTTTTTTGGTTTTGTTCTACAACCTTTTCTTTTTCTCCCTTAAGCCTTTTTGCACTTCTACCTCTTGTTTCAACATTTGACACATCAATCTCAGTCGCTTTCTTTTTTGAAGTCTCTTCATTTGATACATGAACTCCAGTCCCTTTATTCTTTGAAACTTTTGGAGGTTTGACAATTATTTCAGTTGGCACACTAGCTCCAATCAATAGCTCAATGTCTTGCTCTTTGTTTTTTGCACTTCCAGTTGTTGTTTCATTATTTCTTGCAATCCTCTTTGCTTCCAAATCCTTTCTTATTCCTTGAATATTTATCACAAGGTCTTGAATATCTTCATCTTTGCCTTCTGCCAAACTTACACAAGTGTGTATCTCTGACCATAAATCATTTAACAATTTTTTCTTGTCTATTATATTAGCACATTGCTCCAACAGGTTTCCTCCCAAGTCAAAAATTGGTTTCTTTAATGCCATAGTAGTCCACCTGTGTAGCATATACTGCTAGGGAATGGTTTCAAATCTTTTTGCTTTCCAAACCCAAATCATATGTCTACATGGAATTCCTTGCCTATAAAATAGCTTGCAAGAACATGTGGTGTCATAATTAGTTGGATTAAACACAACATCAAATGTTCTAGTCCGATTTCCTTCACTTACTGTTGCAACTTCCATTTCATGTTCTTTCTTCAATTCATCAACACCACAAGAAAAACAAGCGATTTCAACCTCGTATTGAAATTCATAAAAGACAGAGTTAGTATATAAATGTGAGGCATGCTTTTCTATCCCTAGTGGTGTTTTGCACTCAGGATATTTGTGCTTTGAATCATTATCATTCTGACCTTGAGTGTGTCTCTGGGCATCAATTGCAGCTTCATATCTCAAGTAAAACTCAACAAGTGACACATGAGGTTGATAAAGGAGTAGAAAAAGTTGTTTTCACTTTAGGATCTTGATGTTGTACGCATTATTCGCCTTCCTCCAAGGAACACATCTCTGAAATAGGCCGGAATCCACTTGTCTCTTATCTTGTACATATAACCTAACCACTCATGTTGATCCAAGTGGTATTCAATCATCACCTTGTTCCACCTTTCTTCAAACTCAGCGGGTTCAATTTCAAGGTGCCAAATGCAAGCACATAATTTTTTTAGGAAACCAATTTCTTCTTGCATGATTGATTTCTCCACCTTATCTGGAAACTTTTTCATTATGTGCCACATACAGAACCGATGTTCAGTATTCTTAAACACACTTCTAACAACAATTTTCATTGCTGGATCTTGATCTGTGATCATACAATTAGGTTCATTCCCACCCATTGCCTTGAGGAATGATCTGAACAACCATTCAAATGACACGATATCTTCCTTTGCTATGAAACCATCAGCAAAATTAATGCAATTCTTATGATGGTCAACCCCTGTAAATGGAGTAAACACCATATTGTACCTGTTTACACATACAAAATAAAGTTTAAATGAGCAAATAATTTAATACTCATTTGAAAAATTATCAAATAATCGATTGCTCATTTGTCAAATGAGCAAATAACTCAATGCTTATTTGTGAAATAAGCAAACAATTATTTGCTCTTTTGTCAAATGTGCAAATAATTTAATTCTCATTTGTCATATGAGCAAATAACTCAATGCTCATTTGTGAAATGAGCAAACAATTCAATGCTCATTTGTCAAATGAGCAAATAATTCAATGCTCATTTGTCAAATGAACATGCAATTCAATGCCCATATACATACTCTTATCAAAGAATATTAGACTTATGGGGATATTCAATTTTCACATAGAAGTAATGAGCAATTAAACTAATTTTATTTAAAACAAAGTCATTAATTTCATCCATAGCTAGTAATAACACATAAATGAATTACCTATTGGTTTGGTACGTGGTATCAAAGGATACCATATCACCAAATAGAGCATAACTCTTTTTACAAAGGGGGTCTGCCCACAATGCTCTACAAAGGCAATAATCTTCATCCATCTCAAAATCAAAGAAAAAAGCGCTCCACATTAGCTTTTTGTTGGTAAAGTTATCCACGAACATTTGAGCATCGCTTCCTTGAATGTATGCTTTTAAATCTCTATGAAAATTTTTGAAATCTTCCTTAGATGCACCAATGTTTTCATATCCTCCAACAATTTCCTTCATCTTTCGAAAAGTTGTAACGGGACCAATATTCACCTATTTAAAGAACAAAACAGTTTGTCACATGAGCAAATAATTCAATGCTCATTTTTAAAATGAGCAAACAATTCAATGCTCATTTGTCAAATGAGAAAAAAATTATTTGCCCATTTGTCAAATGAGCAAACAACTTTTATTAGAACATACAGAGAATTCATGGAACATAAGAGAATTTGAAACATAAGAGAATTCATGAAACAATTCAATGCTCATTTGGCAAATGAGCAAAAAATTATTTGCTCATTTGTCTAATGAGCAAACAACTTTTATTAGAACATACATAGAATTCATGAAACATAAGAGAATTTGAAAGTGTTACCTTAGAACTATTCACAATTATTTTTTTGTGTAAAATGTTCATTTTCCTTTCTTCTTTTTGGAATCGATTGCAGCTAGGTGTATAAAGTGCATGAGTATGTCCCTCATGAAATTTTGTCACTATGAATGTGTTATCATCACAATGCTTTAGGACAATATGTGCCTTAGCTTGTACCCAACACGAGTAACGAGTCTCTTCCTTTTGATTGAAGCTTTTTCTTCATTGTTTTCCCCTTCCTTGATATTTAAATCTTTTTCTACAGTAGTCTTTCTTTTCTCTTTGTATCCTTCCTTATTGCACAAGATATACTGATATTTCAATTCTTTGCTTCTTCTTTGTCTTTTAGTTGTAGACTTCCTTGTATTGAAACTAGAAGCAAATGCATAGCCTTTATAAAATTCAAGGCCCTCTTCAAGATCATTAAACTTCATCCCTATAGCGGGTTTCAACTCAATGGGGCATATTGGATGCCATTCTTTTGTTCCTCCAGGAGTGATCAAAGGTGCTACTTTAGGAGAAACTACTATTGTAGGAGTAGTTGGCACATTTGTGATGGTACTTGATTGACTCTCAACTTGTTTGTTGTTGCTCATCATTTGTGAATATGCACCTCCTTAAACACACTTAAACACACACACACACACATACACTCTCAATAATTAGAACTGAAATCAGATTCTTAAACAAACTTACACACACACAGACATAGATACACACATACACACACACACACACAATAATTTCATAATCTATAATTAGAACTAAAATCAGTTTCTGAAAACAGAATTGCAAGTAGAAAGAGGAGGGGGCATGGGGGATAGGTTTGCTCATTTGTCAAATGAACATGCAATTCAATGCCCACACATATAAACTCTTACACTCAATCACACTCACACTCACACTCACACACATACACACTGTTACACTTACTCACACACACACATATACATACACAATTCTGTATACTTAGTGTTTTTACCCAAAACACTGAGTACTTATAGATCCTTGAATTACTTATGAATGTCATTAATATTTGCTCATTTTAATTGTAGTTATCTCATTTTAAATGTTCTACTATACATATTTAGGTTTGCTCATTTTAATTTATTTGCTCATTTTGAATTTGATTGAAAATAAGAACATAATAACAACATTCAATTGAAAATAAAAACCTACTAACAACATAAATAATTGATTCAATCACTATCAAGTTTAATCTGATATTATTAAAATCTCTATCAAATTAATCAAACCTAAATAATTGATTCAATTCAATCAAATAATTGATGCAATTAAACATTCAATTCGATTAATGTAATTCGAAAATTAACATGCAATTCCAAATTTTTCAGAGATGTAAAATCAAAATATTTTGAAAATTTAGATTAACATGCAATTCAAAATTAAAATTACGAACAAACCTCAATGATGGATGAAATTGCGACCGTTGAAATTTGCAAAAATAAACCGTTGAAAATTGCAGAAAGAAACCGTTGAAATTTGCCGAAAGAAGAGCATACTCAGTGAATCGCCATTGATAAGTAAATCGCCATTGATGAGCTTTGATTTGCAGACATAATAGAGGAGAGAGATAAATTAGATGCTGAAAGTTAGTTTGTTAGGCAGGCTTATAATCTCAGCGGTTGGATTTCATCTAATCTAGCGGTTGAGATTTGTTCTCACATAAGGTGTGGGTTCTCACATAAAGGGTGGTTCCCACCGAATCCCGACCCTATATATATATATATATACTTTTATTATTATATATCGAGTTATTCATTTTATCAATTCAATGAGCTATCAAAAAGTGAATAACTCGAGGCTATTGTTTTAAAGATTTTTTTAACCTAATATTACGTGTACTTATAAAGATCCAAAAAAAATAAATAAAAAGAAAAAAAAAAATAGGATTCATAGGTTTATCTTCAGATTACATGATTACCTTTTACAAGACAATTTGTTAGAGATAAGAGATACAAAGTATATAGATTAGACATTTTCTTTGTACTTAGATACATTTTTTCTTTGCATCCCGTCAAAAAAAAAAAAAAAAAAAAAAAAAAAAAAAAAAAAAAAAATCTTTGCATTTAAATTCTTATGGAGTTTTAAAATATATGTTAATTTGGTTAATTCTTATGGTGCAAAGTGAGTATTGTTCACCCAAGTGAACAAAAAAATAATTGAACGAGAAAGTGCTCTATTGAACTAGATCTTTTCAATGGGGTGTCAATCGGGTTTTCGGTTTAGTTTTGGGTTCGGTTTATCGGTTTTCGCTTTGTAACGGGTTAGTTTTTAACAGGTTGGAATTATTAACGGGTCAGTTCGGGTCAGTTTTAAATAATTTATGGTCGGTTCGGTTTGGTTTATTTTTTTATTATAGTTTCTTTTCGGGTCGGATTCTAATCTGGTTGGGTTATAATTGGTTCGGGTCATAATCGGTTCGGGTTAAATTCGACCGGTTTAAAAACGGGGTTTGTCAGTTTATAGAGGGTTTTGGGTCAACACATATCGGTCCTAATCGGGTCGGGTTGTAATCGGTTCGGGTGGTAATCGGTTCGAGTTGAGCTTAGTTGAATTGGTTTGACAACTAGCTAGTTTTGCCAGTTTTAAACGGGTTTCGTTAACGTATATCGTCTAGTATATCCTCAATATTCTTTAAATAGTTATTCCAATTGATCATACGGAGTATTAATTAGTTATTTAATTTTATGTCCCTTTTTTGTATAATGATTTTAAGGATAAAATAATATTAACAAATCTAGAGTTAGCTTTTGATTTAGATTTTTAAATTTTTTTTAATACAATATGGTGTTCCATAAGTCATTACTCGTTAGAGGACGATAATATTGTAGCATAAGAATTTCAATGACATCAAAATTCCAAACCTTTTCAATATAAATACTTTATAGTTCAAATTAAACCCTTTTGTTTTACTATTGATAAAATATACCCAAAAAAATTAAAAGAAAAAAAAATTCTACAGTCATAACGGGTTACGGACTTACGGATTATAAACGGTTCGGTTATAACCGATTACGGGTTGTAAATGGTTCGAGCATAACTTATTACGGATTATAAACGGTTCAATCCTAACCAGTTACAGGTTGTAAACGATTTGGGTTTATCGGGTTTTTGTCGGGTTTAAACGGTTTCTATTTACAATGGGTCGGGTTGCTACCGGGTTCAAAAGCACTCGGTTAGGGTTGTTCTCAGTTTCGAGTTGTATCAGTTCGGCTTGATATCGGGTACGGTTCATTAACGGTTCTCAAACATTCAGATCGGTTTAGTTTCAGATTTTAAAAATTCGGGTCGATCGGTTCGATTCCTTTTCGAAACAGTTTAAAACGGTTCGGATTCACTAGTTCAGGTCGGTTTTTGACGACAGCTCTAGGTTTCATAGGTTAACCTGAAGTACAAAAAATAATTTAGGAAATGTTTGATGTTTGCTCTTAAATTTAGTACTAATAATTTGTTACTTTATATCAAAATTTGGGTAGTTGAGTTGCCGAAATTATATGGTTTAATTTTATTATTGATTACTCTACATTCTTTATTTGATCAGGTTATAATTAAAATGTAAATTGATACAATTTAAAAAAGATCATAACTATTCTAGCCAAAGTAAAATTTGTGAATAATAATGTCAACTAAATTATACGGAGTAAGAACAAAGGAAGTACGTACTATAAATATTTCAGGCAATGTTTGATTTTTGCTCGCAACTCTAAGAATTACTTGGGCAACTCTAAATATTTTGGTATATCAGTATTATTTGGGTAGTCGAGTTACAGAAAGTAGATTATTAGGGCCTATTCTTATTGACTGAGCTGAGCTGAACTGAACTGAATATTTTATGAGAGGAGGATATTAGGAACTGAACTTAAGCTGGAGAGAACAAACCTTTACTCTATATCTTTGTTTGATATGATACTAATTAGTAAGTATATATTTTAATATACTGTCATAGGGCCTGTTCTGATTGACTGAACTAATTAAGCTGAACTGAACTGAACTTATTGGAACTGAGCTGAACTGATGAACTGAATATTTTATGAGAAAAGGAAATTAAGATAAGAACTGAACTGAACTGTGAAGAGAACAGGCCCATAATTTTCATTCTATCTCGATCCGATGATTAAGCTTCGTTTTCTCTTTGTAATTAATTTGTTCAATAATTTAGAGAATGGTAGACTAATTTCATGGTTATCATGGTTGTCTAAATTAATTACTTAAGTTAAGGTGTTGCTTTTTAATTTGAACAAATAATTGGAGCAAATAACCTTGGTAAAAAGTTTGAAAGAAGAACCTCTATTTTAGAGGTAGAAGAAACGCCGCTTGGTAAAGGTGGTGCTCGCCCGACTGAGCGCTCGAGCCTGGTTGTGGACGAAAGTCGTCTGCCCAGTTAGGGCCACCACCGCCCGACCGGGCGCAAGAAGGGTGAAAGGAAATCATTGATTGCTGCCCGGTTAGGAACCTCTCTGCCCTATCAGGCGCAAAAGTAAGTTTATGAGTTTTAGACTCTGCCGCCCGGGTGGACGTGAGAGGGTACATAATTTGACGCTTAGATCCGCCCAATCGGGCACGGGTTTATTCAGGGCAGTTGTGACGGTTTTTCTTCAAAAGCTTTGTACAGTTTGGCTTTGTTTTGTTGCTCTAATATAAATACTCCCTCCGTTTCTTTTTACTCGCAACAAAGAGGGGAAGAATGGACTCCTAGGCAAAATATTGAAACCATGATTAATGAAAAATAAGGGCATACACTTAAGTGTGTTAATCCTACTTTAAAATTTTTTTAAAAAAAAAAATCAAAGTTGAAATCCCAGAAACTGGAATTCACAAAACACCACCATCACCTGTCCACCTATCACCACCACCACCTGTCCACCTATCACTACCACCAGCGAGCAAAGACCGAACCCACTACAACCCACCACCACCCATCAGCGATTTCGACCCAGCACCAGTGCACCGCCCCCGATTTCGACCTAGCACCACCCCCTTCGACCCACAACCCCGATTTTGCACCACAACCCACCACCTATTTCCTCCACAACCCCCGATTTCGACCCACCACCCCCGATTTCGACCCACAACCCCCGATTTCGACCTAGCACCACCCACCTATTTCGCCCACAACCCCCGATTTCGACCCACCACCCACCTTTTCGCCCACCACCCCCGATTCCGACCCACAACCCCCGATTTTGACTCACAATCCACCACCTATTTCGCCCATAACCCCGATTTCGACCCACCACCTATTTCGCCCACCAACGATTTTGACCCACAAAGCCCACAACGAGGACGGTGGCAACAAGGAAGAAAAGAAAAGAAAATGGAAGAAAAGAAAAGGAAGGCGGCGACAATGAGGGGAGATTGGTGAAAGAAGAGAGAGAAATTCTAGGTATGGTAGTGGTGGTGGTGGTGGTGGTGGTGGTTGACAATTGAAAGTGCTGATGAATTTAATTTGGAGGGGAATGATTTTGGTGGAAATGGTTAAGTTAATTAATGTAAAGTTTAAGTTAATGGAGATAAAATCAGTAGTTTAATTAGGGTGTTTAAAAACAAAAGTAAGGGTAATTTTGTAAAATCATACAAAAAAACCTACCATAAAAGGAAAGAAAAAAATTGTTGCAAGTAATGTGTAACGGCTAAAAATGCTAATTGTTGCGAGTAAAAAGAAACGGAGGGAGTATGTTCATAGAACACATGCTGACAGTTTTTCAAGGAAAAAGTATCCGTTTATTTATTTTCTTGAAACCTTTAGCAAACTTATTCATCATCATATATTCTGATTTTTGTTTTACATTTGACCATAAATATACTACACACTATTGTGGTTGTTTTCGTTGTATCTACTAGTAATTTCGTAATATCCGGTGTGTTTAATAAGGGTCGAAATATTACTTTGGGAAGCTGATCTTGTTCAATAACAAAGAAATAAAGCTAACAATAATATTGAGGATATTATATTTTAGGAAAATATATGATAATATTTGGTGGCCATATTTTGTGCCTAGAATATATCTTTTGATATCTTTGTGATATTTCCTAATTTTATCATATTAGGGAAACCTTGTATTATATATTGGCTATGGCCGTATCAATGAAAATCAAGCAATTGAATTTGTTCAATTTAACATATTCTCTCTACTTTTAGCATGGTATCAAGACCAGGTTAAAATCCTTGTTTTTTTTTCTTACAATGGTTGGAGACGATGCAATCCCTCAACCACAAACACATCACCATACCATATACATGGTTGCGCACCTTTCAGAGCCACGAAATTTGGTTCGTGCTAATGACGTTTCAAGTAGTACAGTTGAGACAATAACGGGATTGTTCGGTAATGTTCATGTACCCGAAAATTGTTTGAAAGGAAAATTTGATCTTACCTCTTGGATCATTGACACAGGGGCAACTCATCATGTCACCGGAGACAAATCTTGGTTATTCGATACGCAGGGTTTTGAGTGTCCTGTTGGTCTTCCCAATGGAGACACCGTATTGGCTTCTTTAATTGGTTCTGTTCGTTTGTCGGACAAGCTCACCCTAACCGGGGTTCTTTATGTTCCTAATTTGAGTTGTAATCTGCTTTCTGTGTCCCAAATTACAGATGAGCTTAATTGTACTGTCCAATTTAACTCTTATATGTGTGTTGTACAGGATCAAACGAAGGAGTTGATTGGAACGGGAGCTAGGAGAGACGGACTATACTATTTTAGCAATTCAGATTCGGTGAATCATGTTGATGTGGGTGACGCAAGGTTGACCTTGGAGTTGTGGCATCGTCGAATGGGTCATCCCTCTGAAAAAGTGGTTAAGTTACTTCCTCATGTCAGTGGAAACAAACATAATCTTGCTAAAGGGTGTGAGGTATGTATGCGTGCTAAACATCCTAGGGATAAATTTCCTTTGAGTGATGGTAGAGCATCTAGGATTTTTGAGAAAATACATTGTGATTTGTGGGGTCCGTATCGACATGTCTTGTCGTGCGGAGCTCGTTATTTTTTTACTATCGTTGATGATTATTCCCGAGCTGTTTGGATTTACTTGTTGGTTGATAAAACTGAGGTGTTTTGAATGTTTTTAGCATTTGTTGCAATGGTTGATAGGCAATTTTCTCAAACTATTAAAATTGTGCAAAGTGATAATGGTACGGAGTTTAATTGCTTGCATGATTATTTTAGTGCTACTGGTATTATTTTACAAACCTCTTGTGTGGGGACTCCACAGCAAAATGGGAGGGTTGAGAGAAAACACAAACACATTCTTAAAGTTGGGAGAGCTTTGAGGTTTCAAGCCAATTTGCCTATTAATTTTTGGGGGGAGTGTGTCCTTGCCGCTGCTCATCTAATTAATCGTACACCCACTCCCTTGTTACAAAATAAAAATTCATTTGAAATTTTGTTCAACAAACCACCTTTGTTTGATGCTCTCCGTACTTTTGGATGTCTTTGTTTTGCTCATAATCAGAAAACAAATGGGGACAAGTTTGCAAGTCGAAGTAGGAAATGTATTTTTGTGGGATATCCTTTTGGGAAGAAAGGATAGAAATTGTATGATGTTGAGTCGAAAAAATTCTTTGTCTCTCGTGATGTCAAATTTATTGAAGAAGTGTTTCCGTTTAGATGCCCTGATGATGTGAATATAGTGACCACGAATTTTTCCACTAATGGTGATATCCATGAGGATTTCTTGGAGTATGGCTATTTGGATGTGCCGGAAGCCAATTTAGGTGCAGAAAATGGTGTATATGGGGAGGATAATCAAGCTGCCCCTACCACAAAGCTTGCGGCAGACCAGGCAGGGAGCTCCGCAGCCACCCCACAGCAGACTGCCACATACCACGAGGGGGGCGCGGAGGCAGCAGCAAGCACCACGCAGGATGGCAGTAGTTCAGCAGGGGTAGAGCTGTACAACAGTAGCACGGCTGCGACTGAGCAGCACATCAGCAATAGCTTAGTGACGGCCGATTAGGTTGAGGGTTCTTCCGCGCAAAATCAGGGGGTCGAACTCTTGGGAAAAGGACATCGTGAAAAAATTCCTTCGGTAAAGCTTCGTGATTATGTAACTCATTCCGTTTTTGCTAATAGTCCGTCTTCGTCCTCTCCGTCATCCAATACTTCTTCAGGTACGCCTTATCCTTTGGCACACTATATAAATTGTGACATGTTTTCTGTAAATTATCGTAAATTTCTTGCAGCTGTTGTTTTGGGAAAGGATCCAAAATCTTTTAGAGAAGCCATGAAATCTGAAGGTTGGCAACGTTCTATGAAAGAAGAAATAAGGGCATTGGAAGATAATGGGACTTGGACATTGGAACATCTTCCTCCCGGCAAGAAAGCTCTAGGTTGTCAATGGGTGTATAAGACAAAATTTTTGTCTAATGGTGATATTGAACGTCTCAAGTCTCGTTTGGTTGTGTTTGGTAATCATCAACGAGAAGGCATTGATTATGGTGAGACCTTTGCTCCGGTTGCAAAGATGACTACTATTCGTGCTTTCCTTGCTATAGCGGTTTCAAAAAACTGGGAGATTCAGCAGATGGATGTTCATAATGCTTTCCTACATGGTGATCTAGAAGAGGAAGTGTACATGAAATTACCCCCAGGTTTTGAGAGCTCGGATTCGAGTTTGGTGTGTCGTTTGAGAAAGTCTTTATATGGGTTGAAACAAGCTCCAAGATGTTGGTTTGCAAAACTCACTACTGCTCTAAAAAGGTACGATTTTATACAGTCTTACTCTGATTATTCTCATTTCACATACACTAAAGGCAATGTTCAGATTAATGTCTTAGTTTATGTTGATGATCTTATTATTTCTGGGAATGATTCCGCTTCATTAAATGTGTTCAAAGCTTATCTTGGTGATTGTTTCAAGATGAAGGATCTTGGTCCTTTGAAATATTTTTTGGGCATTGAAGTTGCTCGCAGTAAATCAGGTTTGTTTTTGTGTCAACGAAAATACACCTTGGATATTGTTTCTGAAGCAGGGCTATTAGGTGCGAAACCAAGTGGTTTTCCAATTGAGCAGAACCACAAGCTAAGTCTTGCTAGTGGTGAGTTACTTGAGTATCCTGAGTCTTATCGTAGACTGGTAGGGCGGTTGATTTATCTCTCGGTGACTAGACCGGATTTGGCATATTCGATTCATATTCTTTCACAGTTTATGCACGAGCCTCGGATTGAACATTGGGATGCAGCTCTCAGGGTGGTTCGATATTTAAAAGGTACCCCAGGACAGGGTATTTTGTTGAGTGCAGATAGTGACCTGACTTTGCAGGGATGGTGTGATTCAGATTGGGCGGCGTGTCCTCTTACTCGTCGTTCGTTGACCGGTTGGCTTGTGTTCCTTGGAAAATCACCTATTTCTTGGAAGACCAAGAAACAGCCCATAGTTGCCACATCCTCTTCTGAGGCTGAGTACCGTTGCATGTCTTCAACCACACATGAGTTGAAATGGTTGAAGGCCTTGCTTTTGAGTTTGGGTGTTGAACACCCTAAGGCGATCAAGTTGTTTTGTGATAATCAATCTGCTTTATTTATAGCTCGAAATCCTGTTTTTCATGAACGTACGAAACACATTGAGATTGATTGTCACATTGTTCGTGATGCCATTACAGAGGGCTTAATTGATCCTTCTTATGTTTCCACTAAGGAGCAACTTGCAGATATTTTCACTAAGGCGCTTGGGAAGTCTCAGTTTGATCATCTTCTTTCCAAGTTGGGCATCTACAATCCCCATGCGGAACTTGAGGAGGGGTATTGAGGATATTATATTTTAGGAAAATATATGATAATATTTGGTGGCCATATTTTGTGCCTAGAATATATCTTTTGATATCTTTGTGATATTTCCTAATTTTATCATATTAGGGAAACCTTGTATTATATATTGGCTATGGTCGTATCAATGAAAATCAAGCAATTGAGTTTGTTCAATTTAACATATTCTCTCTACTTTTAGCAGCCAGACCCGCGTTTGACATGGTATCAGAGCCAGGCCCATGATATAGGACCTTAAATGGCTAAAGTTCACTGGGCCAAGAGTAGGTCCGTGTGAGGGGGAGTGAAGAAGCACTCTAGCCCGAAAAATCACATGAGACAAAGTTAAAAGGGACCTTACATGTGAGGGGGAGTGTTGAAGAATAAACCTCTCAAGTGTCACCACATGTAAGTGTCCCACATTGATTAAAGAAGAGAGAGTTAAACACTTTATAAGGCTAAGGGGCTACTCCTCCTATTGCCATATGGTTTTGGGATGGAACCTCCTTGGACTTGTGAAGTGGACTCTCTCTCTTGGTTTGCGGGTGCGGCCCAGACCCGCGTTTGACATATAATATTTGCACCAAAAAAAAACAAAAAAATAAAATAAAATAAAATAAAAAATAAATAATACGTAGGCACTTCACATGACGTGCAACCTACCCTAAAACTTGGGCATAAACCATAGAGGTTTAGAAGCCGAACACCTCTTATTGTTAACTTTGTAAAACAGTTTGCATATTCTAGATGACATATCATACATACCTATGTCTTGCCGGCTTTGTTCTAGATCTTTCCAAACGATATCAGCACTAAAGTAAATAGCATTATGCTTACTATTAGGGAGCTTCGATTTATGAACACTCATGGCAGAGTTATTACCAACAAATACCATATAATCACCCAAATTATCAACAGCGGTCCAACACTTCTTGTTGCAACTACGATCAAGTTTATAGACCTTGAAATTACAAGTATAATAACAGAATGTCGCAGTCTAATCCACATATTTGTATCGTAGTACTAACAATAAATCACCGGCCAACTCGACCATATAGCATGCTTGATGATAATCCAACTTAACCTTGATAAAACTAGTAAAAAGAATGGAATGATAAGGCTTTTGGCATAAACATATGACCACCAAGAGCTAAAGTTAACCAATGCACTAATTTCACAACTTGTAATCAATCCATTATTATGCAAAATCAACACTAATCCATTATTGCAATGCACGGCATCAATAACATCAGGAGGGACCTCTTCGCGACTTGTTATAACCTTGGTCCATCTCCTTGATCCAGGGCGCCAGGGCGAGATAACACCAATTGGTTATTATTATTAGACCGTAAATGTTGATTAAAGATCAGCATTACAACAAAGTCGTCGTCATTCTCATCAATTTTTAATACAATTGCCTTGTGTATTGTGAACTGAATAGGAACCCAAAAATTCAATGTTCCATTTTGTATAATTTCATGATTTTGTATTTGTGGCAAAGATGAAAGGGATGGAAGTTTTAGATGAGTTTTATTGATGGGATTATATACCGAAACTTTCCAATCGTCGAAACCTATCATCACAATCCATCCATACTTAGAACCAAAACACTGCCTCCTATAGGATATTAGGGATTTTCAAATCTAAACCCTTTATTTTGTTGATTTCAAAGGTTTTACTTGGATTCCAATAGCCGTGCAATTGTGATGAGAAGATCAGAGGGCAACGTAGACCAATCCACCATAGTCATGATGGTAGACTAGATCTCAAGAGATGCTTTTGATTTTTCATTTTTTCTATTCAATTAAATTTATCGAATTGATATTAGTAGGAATTTGGTTTTATACTAAAATAAAATAAAATAATAATAAATAAATAAAGAGTTTAGGGTTGAGGGGCTAATCTTTGGATTAAATGATTACAAATTTATCTCTTACCCTTCTAAATTGATTCAGATTCATAGATGTATTTTTTATATTGATATGAAAATAAAATATTTACGGTTATTTATGATACGATATGTAACAATAAGGTTAAAAATATAAGTATATAACAATAAAAAAAAATTTGTATCTCATATATATCTCCAATAATTTGGTTTTGCATGACCTAGGGTACATCTTTGATTATTTTATTTTAAACTTTATAATTACGAATAAATTCATTATGAAATAATGATAGATTATTTCTTGGAACTAGTCTATCTATTTTGAAACTAGTTTTATACAATGAGTATAAGTTTTCTTATTTGTTAAGTGTTTTTTTTTTTTTTTTTTTTTTGAGGGGAGGAAACAATTTTTTGTTTAGCATGCATGTACGTAGTAACATATTTTGAGTACCTAGCTAGTAAAGACAAACATTTAAAAACACACAAAGCATCACCATAGTTCATAGCTGATTATGATGGCAATATCCTTTACAGAATGCAATAATGCACATTTATTATTTTCCTTATTCTCACTGTTATTGCAACGCAAATTTCTTAATCTTACCTACAAATCTTTATCAAATGTAATTAAATTAATTCATACATAAATTAAATAATTAAAAAAACATATAAACTAAATCATAATATAATTATTAATATGTTAATTAATTGACCTTATTTATAGCGGAAGCATATATATTACAAAATTTACAATATATACTAGCTCATAAACTTGGAGATTTAGCAAACCTAACACAATGGTCGTGTTCGGCGCTAATATTACTTATTTACTTTAGAATTAAACACAATTAGGAAACAAATAACTAATTTCCTAAACTTATCAAACTACCAACAAATCAGATCCCAATACAGCGCCTCTTCTGTGCAGCTGGCCACACGGTGTGGCCAGCGTCCAGCTCAGCAAAATAACGGAGCTACACGCACGCGTCCTTTTTTGCCAAAAATAACGGAATCCAAAATAACACGCTGCTCCTTTTTCATTCCTTATTAAAAGCGCCGACATTCACACAAATCCCTAGAAACGCAGCTTTCACTTCTCGATTTCACAAAATTCTCGTAATTTGCAAAAAAAAAAAAAAAAAAGAGAGCTACAATGACTGAAGAATTACAAAACTTTCCAGAATCACAAGAATCAATGGAAATCGAAGAAATAGGTGATTCATTGTTGAATCTGGAGATCGAAGAAATACAAGGTAAAAAAAAAAAACTCACTCAAATTTTAATTTATTACTTTTAATCCCTAAAATGATATACTGGTAATCCTCTTAAAGTAGAGAGGTAAACCCTATAATGCAATAGGCAACCATATTACAGTATGAAAGTAAACCCTATAATGCAACAAGTAACTCAAATCACACAATAAGTAACCTGCTATATAATAAGTAACCCTATCACAGTAGAAAAGTAATCACTATTGTTAAACAATTAATAATCCCTATTGCGCAATAAGTAATCCCTATTACACTTTAAGGGTAACCCCTATAATGAAATAAGTAAACCCTGTTAAACATTTATTAATCCCTATTGCGCAATAAGTAATTCCTAATACACAATAAGTAACCCGGTTTCACTTCAAGGGTAACCACTATAATGCAATAAGTAACCCTATTACAGTGTAAAGCCCCTAAAAAACAATAAGTAACCCTTTTAAAGTAGAGAGGTATTACAATGTGAAGGTAACCCCTATAATGCAATAGGTAAACCCTATAATGCAATAAGTAACCTTATTACAGTATGAAAGTAAACCCTATAATGCAACAAGTAACTCATATCACTCAATAAGTAACCCTTCTAAATTAGAAATTTAATCACTATAATGCAAAAAATAATCCATGCTATATAATAAGTAACCCTATCAAAGTGGAAAAGTAATCACTATAATGCAATAAGTAAACCCTGTTAAACAATTAGTAATCCCTATTGCGCAATAAGTAATTCCTATTGCACAATAAGTAACCCTGTTACACTTTAAAGGTAACCCCTATAGTGCAATAAGTAACCCTATTACAATGTGAAGCCCCTAAAAAACAATAAGTAACTCATATCACAAAATAAGTAACCCTTCTAAATTAGAAAAGTAATCACTATAATGCAAAAAAATAATCCCTGTTATATAATAAGTAACCCTATCACAGTGGAAAAGTAATCACTATAATGCAATAACTAATTCCTGTTAAACAATTAGTAATCCCTATTGCGCAATAAGTAATTTTTTATTGCACAATAAGTAACACAGTTACACTTTAAGGGTAACCCGTATAATGCAATAATTAATTTGTTTTTACATATTTAAGTGGAAGCACCTTAACAGATGATGCCAGATATGCAGAACAACATGAAATAGATTATACAGGGAGCCTTGTTGGATTTACTGCTGCAACTTTAGAAGAAATTTTTGAAGAATATAAAAAACATGCTTTTGTGATTGGATTTGGTGTAAGACAATCAACAACAAGATACACACAAACAGAACCTAAAAAAGTAAGAGGAAAAGATTTTGTTTGTTCAAAAGAAGGTTTCAGAGTAAAACCAAAGAACCATAAAACTCCTACTCCTATTCCTGGACAAAAACAGAAGAAGAAAAGGCAAGTTTCAATCACCAGAACTGGTTGCAAAGCATTCATCAGAGCAAAAAAGAATAAAGAAGGTATGTTTGAAGTAGAAGAACATGTCATGCAACACAATCATGAACTGACAAGAAGAGAATGGCAGCATTTACAAAGATCAGAGAGAAAAATAACAGAAGATAAGACAAAAGTTATAGACATAATGGCTGAAAGTGGACTAAGACCAGCAGAATCTTATCGTTTAATGGCTTATGAAGCTTGTGGTGAAAATGTATTAGCACACACAATGAAAGATCATTTTAATTACATAACAAGAAAGAAAATGATGGAGATCGAAGGAGGTGATGCACAAACTGTCATAGACATATTAAATCAAAGACAATCAGAGGAACCAGATTTCTTTTACAGATTCAAGATAGGAAAAAAAACAAATAGACTTACTGCCATTTTCTGGAGGGACTCAGAAATGAAAGAAGTTTTTGATATTTATGGAGATGTTACTATTTTCGACACCACATATAGGACGAACAAATATAATCTTATTTGTGCGCCAATTGTGGGTGTCAACAGTCATTGGCAAAATGTAATGTTTGGTTGTGCATTTATTGCTGATGAGAAAATAGAAACATTTGAGTGGGTATTATCTACTTTTAAGAAATCAGTTGGTGGAAGTGAGCCAGCCTCAATTTTTACCGACCAAGACTTGGCCATGTCAGTTGCAATTCAAAAGGTAAATTTACATTTTCCCTGTTTTTTTATATAAAGTAACACTTTTCATATTATTCAGTAATTGCTATTAGGCATTAAGTAATTGCTATTATAATACTATTAATTAAAACATGTTATACTATTAAGTAATTAGTTATATACCATTAAGTAATCCATATAATACTATTAAGTAAACCCCCTCAAAATATTAATTAGTTATTAATATATATGTTTTGCAAATAAGTAACTACATTAAAATACAAAAGTAACCCCTATTATACAACATAAGTAACACATATGTCAGAATATATAAGTAACACCATAGTATTCAGTATAAAATCTTATTAAATTTAATAAATAACCTTATAGAGCAATAAGTAACTCTATTACAATGAAAAAGTAATCAGTATAATGCAATAAGTAACCTTTATAGATCAAGAAGTAATCCTTTATAGGGCAATAAGTAATCCTTATTATGCAATAAGTAACCCATTAAACTGTTAAGTTAACTTTATAATGGAATGAGTAACACTATTAAAAACAATAAGTAACACTCAAAATAACAGACTTTGCATAAGGCATATAAATTCAAAAAAAAAAATAACAAAATATTCAATGCAGGTTTTCCCACACTCAAGACACAGACTTTGCATATGGCATCTAATTAAGAATGCAGTGTCAAGATTTGGAGCACTAAAAAGAGACACAACTTTTAAAGATGCTTTTAATAAGTGTCTAACAGGTTGTGTAACAGATTTGGAACATCATGATAACTACTTACAAGCTAGAAAATAACAGATGGTTCAAAAGATTATACAGCTTGAAAGAAAAATGGTGCACTGCTCTCAGTAAAGACTTTTTTTCAGCAGGAATACTCTCTTCTCAAAGAAGTGAAAGTGCAAATAATGTTGTAGGTTTCAAGGCAAACAAGAACACAAGCTTGACTGATTTTTTCAAGATATTTAAACAAATAGTGACTAGGTGGAGGAACAATGAATCTGATGCAGATTTTAAATGTTCCAATTCTAAACCAACTTCAAATTTACCGTTCTATGGAATGATAAAGCATGCAGCAGAGGTCTACACACAGACCATATTCAGATATTTTGAAACAGAATTTGAATTTTCAATTGGATGCGTAACAAATCTTCATTATAAAACTCAAAGTTACTTTTTTTATGAAGTGAAATTAGAGAATAATGAAGATTCAAAGCAAAAAGTTACATTCAACATGGCAGACAACAGTATAGCATGTTCATGCAAAAATTTTAAAGAAGTTGGGTGGTTATGCTATCACTGTATCCGGGTGTTACAACAGCATTCAGTCACCAAAATACCAGACAGATATATCATAATGAGGTGGACAAAATATGCAAAGGCACATGTATGGAGAAGAAGGGATGAAGAATCAACAAATGAAAGAATTCCCATAAAATACATTCCATGGAGACAAATTATGGCAAGAAAAGGCTACAATCTGATTTTGAAATGCCAACAACACCCAGAGACCAAAAATTTAATAGAGTCGGAGTTTAAAAAACTTGATATACTAGCAGATGAAATAAGAAACAGATTGGAAAAGGTAAGCCAATACTATTAATTAAACATACCAATGCACCAAAAATAATCATTGTTTTATTGCAGGAAGAACAAGATGCAGCAAGTCAAGAAGCAGAATCAATGCAGCAAAACAACACTACTGCAACAACAGAAACAGAAGAACAAATTCCTACTGTTATGGATCCAGAAAGAGCAAACACCAAGGGAAGAAGCAAGAGAATAAAAGGACATTTTGAGAAAGGAAAGCAAGGAAACAAGAAAAAAACAAAAGCAATGACAGCAAAGGGAGATACAAGAGAATTTGGAACAATCACTCCAATACAAAATCCAAAGTTATTTTAAGTTCTTTATGATAGGATATTTATGTTTCTATATTTAAATTCCAGACCTTATTATAAACTATGTTTCTATATTTATATATCATACCTTACTTTATTATGATATAATATTAAGTAACCCATATTATTAAGTATACACTCAAATGCTTTTAAGAACCATATGAAAATATAAAGTAATGCTTCTAATGCTAAAAAGTAACCTCATTATAATATTAAGTAATTGCTATATTAACATAAAGTAAACCTTTAAACTCTTTAAGGGGGCGTTTGGTTCACAGAGTGGTATGGGGTTGGAATCAGGAATGGGTTAAGGTGGTATCGGGTTGGAACTTGATACTTAATACCATGTGTTTGGTTTAATTCTGGAATGAAATATCTCACTATTTTCTCCTTTTATTTGATACCTAAGGGAATGGAATGAGCCAAACCCACCTCCCCCCCAAGGTTTCTAAACCCCATACCTCATGGGTTTGAGGTATGGGTTTGAAATTCATATTTTTGACAACCAAACATATGGTATGAGTTTTAGTTATTCTAAACCCATACCTCATACCTATATTTCGTGAACCAAACGCCCCCTAAGTAATTCCTGTAAGTAAACCCTTTACACTTTATAAGTAAATCCTATAACTTTTAACACATAAAAAATAGGATAAGTAACAAATAGGCTTACATGAATAATCACTATAACCTGAATAAGTAATCCATAAAGTAACTGGTATTAAGTAATCCATTTAATATATTTAAGTAATCCTTTAACAACAATTAAGTAACTGATATTTTTATATTAAGCAACACATATAAAACTTCATAAGCCTTAATAATAATTAACCTTAATAATAATTAACACTTAAAACACTTATAAGTAACACCTATAACACTAATAAGTAATCTGTATTAAACTTAAGAGTAACACCTACATCATTTATTAAGTAATCCCTCTAAAACTAATAAGTAACAACTTTAAAGTTTATAAGTATCCCCTTTAAACTAAATAAGTAATCCCTTAAACTTTATAAAAAAATCCCTTTAAACTTTGTAAGTAAACCCTTAAACTCTAATTAATAAATAACCACTTTAAAGTTTATAAGTATCCCATTTAAACTTTACAAGTAATCCATATAACTTTACAAGTAATCCCTTTAAACTGTATAAGTAAACCCTTAAACTCTAACTAATAAGTAACCACTTTAAAGTTTAAAAGTATCCTTTTTAAACTTTACAAGTAATCTCTTAAACTTTATAAGTAATTCCTTTAAATTTTATAAGTAAATAATAAACTCTTATAAGTAACCCCTATAACGCTTAATACATAAAAAAATAGAACAAGTAACAAATAGACTTACATAATCAACCAATATAATATAAATAAGTAATAATTGTAATGCTAAATCAATAACACCTATTATTTGTTAACAATATGACTCAAAAATTATAAAAAGAAAATAATCTACTATATATAAAAAAAAACAAAAACTTTGTTCAAATTACCATATAGAATCTTTGTTCTTAAATAAAAAAAAAAACATAAACTATGTTCAATCTAGCAATATTGACATAATGTAAAACTAATTCTTACTTTCTGCTAGTGGTAGCTTTTTTAGAAGCTTGGTACTTGTTTTGGTTCTTTTGTTCACCCTCTTTAAATGACTCTTCTTCTGCCTTCAATTCTGCACTTTTCTTAGCTTCTTTTTCTGCAATAGAAGCTTTTTCTTGACGATCAATCTCATCATTAATCATAACTTCTTCATATAATTCCTTGTTATTATCAGCAAAATTCTGAACCTTATTAAGAATCTCATCCCTTAATTGGTTCAAGTTGCACAAAACCAGTGAAGCACATATTTCAGCATGATATCGACGTCGTTCAAGTGCCTAAAAATACAAAACAAATCAAAGTCATAAATTAGTTATAAATAAAAATATAAGTAAACAAAAAACTAGGATCATAAAAAATTACCTTTGTTAAGTTTTTACAATAAAAATCTTCACCTTCATATGATATACAATGATACAGACAGAAAACCCCACAATCTGTATTCTTTGGACAAGCTTGAGAATCAAGTTGTAGCATTCGAATTTCAAATTCAGCGACTTGCTGACCTTGATCATGGTTCTTCCTAACCAGGTATTTTGACAATAGAAGTCTCTGTGAATTATTGAAAAAAAATATCAGAACAACAAAATAAAAGTACACATTAAATTTAACTAAATACTAAATAAAAATACATACCAAGTGCCAAGTGATTGTATAATAATATGTATGATGAGCATCAAAAGTCTTAGTGCAATTCCTTCCAACACCAATATAATACCTTCTGTTGTCCAAATAATCAACAGTGTTGGTATAAAAATTTATCACAACAACAGAATAGTGATTCCCATAGTAAATTGGAATGAAAATCTGTATAAAAAATATATATATATACAAAATCAATTTCCATAACTATTAAAAATTGCATAGAAAATCTACATAAAGTAAATTTATCAAGCCAATGATAATTACCAGCAAAGCATCTAGAAACTCCATTGTTTGAACAGATTGAAGCCAATGATCCCAAGCCCCAAAAACTTCTAATTCATCAGCGCTTCCTTCTCCAGTATATATAAAACGCAATAAAGGATACTAACAAAATAAAACAATTGAAATAAGAAAAACAAATATTAAATAACATAAAATAACAGAGATCATAAGTCAATTACCAAAAATTCTCCACCAAAATAAACCTTGATACCATCATCATTTCTTTGCACCTCCAAGTAATTCAGCAAAATAAAAAAAACAGTCCATAACACGGCTTGAAATAAACTCTTCACCAACCAATGTCATCAGTTCTTCACGAGGCAGATTATAAAATTCAGAAAAAAAAAAAAAAAAAAAAAAAAAAAAAAAAAAACTAAAGTTTTCCTGTTTCAAAAAAATAGAATTAGTAACAAATAGGCTTACATGAGTAATCACTATAGTATGAATAAGTAATCCATAAAATAACTGGTATTAAGTAATGCATTGAATATCTTTAAGTAATCACTTAACAACAATGAAGTAACTGGTATTTTTATATTAAGTAACAGATAAAACTTAATAAGTAACACCTATAACACTTATAAGTAATGTTTATAATACTTAAAAAGTAACAACCTATAACACTAATAAGTATCTATATTAAACTTAATAGTAACACCTACATCATTTATTAAGTAACCCTTCTCAAACTAATAAGTAACAACTTTAAAGTTTATAAATATCCCCTTTAAATTAAATAAGTAATCCCCTAAACTTTATAAAAAATTCTCTTTAAACTTTTTAAGTAAACCTTTAAAATCTAATTAAGAAGTAACCACTTTTAAGTTAATAAGTAACCACTTTTAACTTTGTAAGTAATCCCTTTAAACTTTATAAGTAAACCCTTAAACTCTAACTAATAAATATCAACTTTAAACTTTATAAGTATCCCCTTTAAACTTTATAAGTAATCCCTTAAACTTTATAAGTAATTCCTTTAAACTTTATAAGTAAACAATAAACTCTTATAAGTAACCCCTATTATACTATTAAGTAATTTCTATAATAACATAAAGTAAACCATAAACTAATTGGTATTAAGTAATCCATTGAATATCTTTGAGTAATCCCTTAACAACAATTAAGTAACTGGTATTTTTATATTAAGTAACACATATAAAACTTAATAAGTAACACCTATAACAATTATAAGTAATCCTTATTATTCTTATAAGTAATCTGTATAAGCCTTATAAAGTAACAGCTTAAACTTTAATGAATAACAAAAATAAACTGTATAAGTAATCCTAGAAATAATTATAAGTAAACCATATAAACTTTAATAAGTAAAACATATAACTCTTATTAGTAACTTATAATAAATAATAAATCAAAGAGCAATAAAGCACTTACATATTGTCAACACCATCGTAGTTTTCAGCAAAACAATAATCAGCAACATCAAGTCTAATACTCTTCATCTTCTTAACTTTTGGGTTCTTAACCCTTAAAAACCTTGATAATAACTGTAATTTATAACCACCAGCAGTACCAGAGTAAATATTACAAATTAAATGCTCTGCAGAACTACTAGAAGATCCACTATTATCAGAAGACTCCTCACCATCATCACCAGCATGAATCTGTTTCAATATCTCTAATGATTCCTCTGGTGTGTGACCAGCAATACTAGCAGTAATCACTTCCTTCCTTGGTTTTCTTGCCTTCTTCCTAGCACCTTCCTCGGGAGCTTTGGTTGTAGGTTCCTTCTGAGTAGGAGCTTTCCTCAACCTCCCCTTCGGTTTTCCAGAAGAACTTACTTCTTGGTTTTCAGGTTTATCCTTTGAAACAACACCTACAGGCACAGAAGCAGGTGCTGAGGAAGGCAGCGAAACAGTAGGTGCAACCTCACGAACACCACCGGCAAAAACCGAACGTACAGGTGCCAAGAAAGGTGCTGAGGAAGGCAGCGAAACAGTAGGTGCAACCTCACGAACACCACCGGCAGAAACCGAAGGTACAGGTGCCAAGAAAGGCAGAGAAACAGTAGGTGCCAAGGAAGGCTGAGAAACAGTAGGTGCCAAGGAAGGCTGAAAAACACCGGGTGCAATTTCAAGAACATCACCATCAGATGCAAAAGAAGGCTTACCAATAGCGGGAGCTTGTGCCAAGGAAGATGCAGGAGCAGTAAATGAAACAGTAGGACCACCAGCAACATTGTCATGTTCATTTTCGATTTCAATAACCTCATAAACATTATCATCATTCTCTTGTTGATTAGTTGAATTCAACACTTCCCGAACAACTAAATCAGGATCAACAACACCCAAACCTTCACTTATATTAGGTACTTTTTGAGAAACAAGTTCAGTGAAAATTTCCTTACTAACACGCAATGGGGATATAGGTGTTTCCAAATCAGGATTTGTGTAAGAAAAAAGCTCAAATGAAGGCATTTCTTCTTGCAATTTCTTCATTGCAAGTGCATGTTCAGTGATCCTATCAATTTTATTCCAAAACTTTGAATCATTGAATATTGGATCCAACTGTGACAACACAGGAGACCGTTCTTTTTCTGGAAGTTTTGAATCCAATTTCACAGCTTCAGATTGATTCTTTATGAAATTCACATACTTCTCAAATTGATATGTTAGAAGTTTCATGTCTCTATTCATCAATAGATAATTCTCCTCAACATCCTGGAAAAAAAAATGAAAAAACTAAGGAAAAAAATATATAACTGCAGCATATAACAAGAAGTAACCACAAATGAACTACCAAGTAACTTCAAATAAATAAAAAAGTAACCACAGGAAAACAAACAAGTAACACCACTTTTTAATATTATGTAATCCCTATATAAAATATGTAACACCAACATAAAAGAATAAATAACACCAATATATAACAACAAGTAAACATAGGAAAAACTGATAAGTATTTTAACTTTTTAATATAAAGTAATACCTACATAATACACCTGGAACACTTATACAGTAAAGAAGTAACACCTACAACCTTTAATAAGTAACCCCTCTCAAACTATGAAGTAATTGGTAATATACCATTAAGTAATCCATTGAATACTATTAAGTAACACCTTTTACAATATTAAGTAATTATATACTATTAAGTAACCCCTCTCACACAATTAAGTAATTGATATTTTAATATTAAGTAACACATATAAACTTAATAAGTAACACTTCAAACACTTATAAGTAATCTGTATAACACTTAAGAAATAACCCTTATAACCTCTACTAAATAACCGCTATGAGAATATAAAGTAATTGCTATAAAGTAAATAGAACTTTAAGAAAATTGTACTCACATTCTTAGATGTATGATGAATTTCTTCATTTGACTTAAGACCTTCAGGAAGATCAAAAGTCACAACCCGAGGAAAACCAGTGACAGAAATATTAGCAGCTGCAGCAGAAGTGGAAGTTGCTTGAACAGTAGAGGGATGCACATCAGAAGTAGAAGGCTGGACACCAGAAGTAGGAGGATGAAAAGCAATTAAATTTTCAGAAACATCCTTTTCTTTTTCTTCCGAACTAGAACCCTTGTTCAACAACTTAGTAATAGGATATGTTACTTTGTCAACATGTGCATTACCATACACTCCAGATTCCTGACTCAACCTATTCTTTACATCTTCA
Source organism: Chenopodium album (assembly GCF_948465745.1). Classification (NCBI taxonomy): domain Eukaryota; kingdom Viridiplantae; phylum Streptophyta; class Magnoliopsida; order Caryophyllales; family Amaranthaceae; genus Chenopodium; species Chenopodium album. The sequence continues at coordinate 8,570,986 of NC_137837.1, read as the reverse complement.
TCTGACCAGTGTTTAATCAAAGGCACAGTAGAAGGCATAATGTTTCCCCTAAATTGCAACCTATGAAAGTAACATATTTGTAGAAACAACACACAGCCAGCTACATATTTCTGTGTTGAGAAATAACCAGATAATTTATCAGCCAAATCATCCAAAACAAATTGGCACCAATTATATTGTCGAATCTTACTAACATCATTCAAAGCTAAAACCAACTTCAAATTAGCAGTCCTATTGGTCGTTGGCGTAAAAAGAGTTACCATTACATACATGACAAAACATTTTTTGAATTCATCATTGCCCTCTAACATACCCTCATCATTTTTCATTACAGCGTGTAACAAAGGAACAGTAACTTCACGCTTTTTACCTCCATACAAATTCTTCCAAGAATTTTTCAACTCATTATCACAATTTTTCTTTGAAACTGGAACACGTAATGGTCCAATTGGAATCTCAAACACATCATGTACATCACAAGCAGTTAGCTGAAACATCTCACCCGATGGCATAACAAACATACGACTGCTAGGAAAAAAACACCTACACAGCCATCTAATCATATCTTTTGGAAATTCACTCATCCGAATCTGCGATAGACTTCCAAAACCAATATCCTCAATAGCTTGCAATTGTTTAGTTGTCAACTCACCCATTAAATCAACAAGACCTTTAGGTAAACACCTAACATGTACTTCAAGTTCATCCCTACAAAACACAACAAAAAATATAAATAATTCCTGTAAAAAGGGAATAATAATAATAAAGAAATAGAAATAAAACATATAAAAGAATAAAAAATACAGAAATTATACATGAAAAGTAACAACATCATCTTAGAAAACAAGAAATATTAATCAACAACTGTAAAAGTAACCAATATGTAACATATAAGTAACCTTTAAATTACTTATAAAGTAAACAGACAAGATAAAATAAAAAGTAACCACAGGTTATAGTATAAAGTAACCACAATATATAACAAGTAAACACAGGATACAGAAACAAGTAATACAAATTATATTAAAAGTAACACCTATAACACTAATAAGTAAACTGTATAACACTTAAGAGTAATACGTAATAGGTAACCCCTTTAAACTTTATAAGTAACCACTACCATACAAATAAGTAATCATTCTAATGCTAATGAGTAAATCCTATTATTTTTTAACAATTTGACTTAAAATTATTATTAATATAATGAGTATTAAAATTATAAAAAATATCAGTTAAGAAAATAAGAACAAGTACCCATCATCTTCAACATTCACAACTTCAACAAGTTCCGAACGAGCTTTTGAAGATCTTACAGGCCTTCTTGAAGGAACCGGCTTGACATCCTCTTCATCATCATCCATAATCATCTTCCTTCTCCTTTTATTTGGTTTCACATCTTCTTCTTCGTCAGATTGAACTATAGAAGGCCCTCCTCCAATAGTATTCAATCGAACTAACTCATTTTTACTGGGATTAATCTTAGAAGCTTCAGGACAAACAGAAGATATAGGGTCTGTCCAAACATCTTTGTTATGCCCTTGGTCTCCATTAGTACTATTTTTATCACCTTCATCATGAATGTCTTTATTTGAGGCTTCCTTTTCTGAATCTTCTGTAACAGGAACATAATCTTTTTCAGCAGGAGCAGATGACAACTTTGAAGCACCTGTTTCTTCTAAAACACCAGAAGAACTATCCATAGGGATCCTTCCCTCAGATTGATCAACTCCTTGACTTCCAATACCTATTAAACATATACACATTACTTAGTAAAATTAAAAATGAAACACAAAAATTTAATAAATACAAACTAATATAAAAGTATAGAAATCCTATTAAACATATAAGTAACCTCTATAAAACTTATAAGTAACCCCTATGTAACTTATAAGTAACCCCTATGATACATATAAGTAACCCCTATAAAACTTTTAAGTAATCCCTATAAAACATATAAGTAACCTTTTAATTTTCAACTATTAACAAATTAAAAAAAACAGTAATACTCAGCAACTCAAAAAGTAATACATATGAAATTTATAAGTAACTATTATGTGATTAAGTAACCACAAAATAATAAATTATATATAACACATGAAAAATACTGATACATTGAAAATTTGTCAACAACTTAAAAGATAACCAATATATAACACAACAGTAACACCTATAATGCAATAAGTAACTCTATTATTAAATAAGTAACACCTACAATGCAATAAGTAATTCTATTACACAAGAAACATAAACCATATCAAGCAATAACCACTTAAAATTAAAAAAAGTTTAAATATATAAGTAACTCATATGTAACAAATAAGTAACCACTATGAAACTTATAAGTAATCCCTATAAAACTTATAAGTAATTCATATGAAACATATAAGTAACTCACAAAGTAAATTTTATGTAAATTATAAGTAACTATTATATAATTTATAAGTAACCACAAAACATTAAACTATAAAACACATGAATTAGACTTTTAAACAGAAAATTTCTCAATAACTTAAAAGGTAACCAATATGTAACACAAAAGTAACACCTAGACAACTAATAAATAACAGAACAGGCGCTGAATAAATAATCTCTTTAAATTTCATATATAAGACAAGTAGAACAAAAAAAAGGTAAATATTCATAAGAAAAAACCAGAATAACAAATGCAATGAAAAAAATAAAAGAAATCATCATCAAGAACTTAATTCAGCAAGAAAAAGGAAAAAAGTAAAAAATCAGGGTCTAAAAAATAAAATAGAAGATGAAATTAAACAATAATAACACATGCAATGTTCAAAGTTCACAATTATAGTACAAATTACAGCAAAAATGACAATAAACAGCAATGAACATTATCAAACACATAATTAAACAAGTAAAAGAAGAAAAATAAAAGTTAGGGTTAGATCATGAAATTGAACAATAAAATTACTCAACGAAAAGTAAAAATTAGGGTTAATAATCAAATTGAAGTATAAAACTACTGAAACAAACAAAATCACAACAAATTTGAAACAAATATAACAAAAACGTCGGGAAAACAAGAAAATATTAACAACGAAAAAGAAACTAAAAAAAATACACGAACGATCAAGACCTTCGCAAGTTGTCGATCCTTTTTTGCCACCACGATGAACAACCTTAATCTTCACCATAATGCAACAATGGAGGACAGAGAAAGTGCAAAGCAAATTTAAAGAGAGAGAAAGAGACTAATAAAATGCAGAGAAAATTTGAATTGCAAATGAAATTTGATGAGAGAGAAAGAGAGTAACGAAAGAAGAAGAAAAAAAAGAAGTTAATAGAGAAGGAGGGAAGTTCAGGCGGTTTCCAATTTGTGTTTTTGTATTTATTTTTTTTTTTTTAAACAATAACGGAATTCTAAGAAAACGGGATGAAAATAACGGGCTCCGTTATAAATAGCAAACTGGGCCGCGAGAATTGGGCTTATAGTGGCTGGCCACATATAAGACATTGTGATCCCAATATTACTACAAATTCATACTCAAGATTATCTAATCTCCAATATTATGAATCACACGTACATAAGCAAAACTTTGATACAATCTGCAAAATCCACACATAAACTGAATCAATTATTTCAAAGAAATACATATAATATAAAACTAAAATTAAACATGAACATTACTAACTCTGATCCATGCTAATTAAACTAAAATCATCCTCTTCATCTTGATCTTGTCGTAGTAACGGTAAAATCTTCCACAAAATTCGCCTAGGAGAAGCTTGTACAATTGCAACTTTAGTAACAATTCCATCTAATTGATAATCATTTTCCTCACAAAATTCCTTCCAACATTTTTCATCATGTGCCCTATGTCCATAATATTGCTTCCATGTTTGCTTAGCCACTTGAACAGCCGGCACCCACCCCTTCTCGTGGTAATTCCCCTTGATGTCGAAACCCTTTAAGGCCATCTCCGAGCAAAGACTTTCCCTTATATCCTTTACTTCTCCTATGTAGTCAAGAACAGAAAGAAACATGTAATTGTCATCCCCTTGATCAAACGTACTAGCCGTCTCCAAGTCAAGGGATACCGGGAGGACTAGTCCATGTACACGTGATGAGATTTCGTCGTTGAAAAAATTGGTGACTAAGGTGCATAGATTGCGGGCTAGGTCATGGTCTTGGGTGCTACTAGGGTTTGATGTGGTGAATAGGGTGATGCATGGACGTGAATGGATTTCGGGTTCGGTCATGGTTAGGAATTTTTGGGGTGTAGGATGGTTAGGGTTGTAGTAATTATACATGTTAGAGACTAAATTTTGACGAGCTTTTAGAAGATTGGAATCTAGATCATCGTCAAAGTAGAGCTCTACTGCATATGTAACGTTTGAACTTGAACGTCCGGCGAATTGCATCAGTATTTTGTAATTAATCAATAGAATGTACTTCTAATTAATTAATTAATTAAGAAGGAGTAATATTTATGAGAGGAGAGAAATTAAGGAAGAGAGATTTTGTTAAGGTTTGAATGATGTGAACCTTGCCTTTTCTAATTGAGGGTTTATTATATAGAAATAATTAAACCGACAACAAGTTATGATAAGATTATGGTATTTAGTTTCCTAACCTACGTTTAACTAAAAAAAAACTAGGAGAAAAGGAAAAGTTAATTTTCACTTAAGACAAGGATTGGGCTTAGCTCATATAAGCACCCGTTATAAGGGTTTGGACTTACAATATAAAATATGAATGTATGTGTTCTCTTCCGCTTATTTTAGCTACTTATCAAGTATTATTGTCAAGACTAAATTAAGTCAAAATTGTGAATTAATTCTTATATAGTTCTTCACAAAAAGAAACGCAAATGAAACACGTATTTCGTCAATTGTCTTTAGTGAAAATGTGTGAAAATTAAATTTTAAAATTCCCTAACCATCATTTTGTTTTCCTACAAATCCCTTCAATATGTGGTAGTACTGTATTAAAGGCCTGCTCACATTTACTGAACTGAACCGAACTGATTGGAGTTGAACTGAACTAAGTTGAAATGAATATTTTATGAGAAAATGAAATTAGGAGCTCAACGAAACTGAACTGATTGGAGCTGAACTAATTGGAGCTTAACTGAACTGAAATTAAGATGAAGTGAGCATGCCCTAAATTAGGTTAGCCCTTAGGGCCAATTGACCAGATTGATAAATAAAAAAGAACTCTAGCGACAATTTGGTAAAAAAGCTTACTCCGGCGACAGTTTGGTAAAAAAAAAACTAACAATATGCGACAATTTGGTAAAAATAATAAACTCCGACAACATTTAGACCAAAAAATCTATTTTTTCCCAACAAACTCTTTAAAAATCCTATTTTAATTTGTTTTCGTGTTCTTAAATTTATTTTTTCCATTTAAAATTTTGAATTTACATGTCATCCCTTTTTATTTCCAACCCCTTTTTTTAAAAAAAAATTCGTTAATAAGGGGTATGAAACTTAAGTGAAAATTGATACTTAACGTTTTTTTTTCTTCAAATTGTTATTTCCGTAAAAAAGGGTTGGTAAAATAACAAGAAAAACGAACATATTAAGCATTCGCGAGTAATTTATCGGAAATTTTTGTATTTTTTGGGTTAATTGTCGCCTGAGATTATTTTATTTACCAAATTGTCGCTTAAGGTTAGTTTTTTTTACCAAATTGTCGCCGGAATAAGTTTTTTTACCAAATTGTCGCTAAGGGTCTTTTTTATTTACCAAATTGGTCAATTGGCCTAGCCGTTAGAGCAATTTAGTTGATTATTGAATGAACAATAATCTCCTTCAATTAGGTTAACATTGTATTAATAGCATCCAAGGTTATTTTATACTCATTTGATGATTAAATGAACAATAATTTCCTTTAATCATCAAGATGAGCAAAAAAGTACTCTTGAATGCACCGTGTATATGTAACAACCTTTGCAATTAAGTAGTTTGATAGATTATATGGTGGAAACTGGAAAGAGAGTTTCCTATTTGATTCACTTGATTTTCTATGTTGCATTATCTTTATTACTTAGTCGCAGTAATAATCTTAAGAATGCTGCTCAAATGACTTCTTAATTGCGGTCAAGTATCAGTATATAAACATACAATTGGAGCACAAAAGCGATAAATTATCTACCCTGCTTGCTCCTCAGATCAGTCATAAATATGTAATATGTCGTAAAAACCAAAGTTATTTTCGTTTGTATTAATATCTATTATATTATCTTATAAGGCTGAGGATGTATTAAGACTTCCAGCCATCAGACCATTCATCTTCATCCTTGACAGGTTTAGGAATATCATTATCCCAGGATAACACCGGACCATTCTGTTGCGCCACAGGTGCATCAAGAGACCATCCTCCAGACCAGTCATCTTCGTTCTTATCAGGTTTAGAAGAATCATTTTCCCAGGATAGCTCTGGACCATTCTGCTGCACCACAGGGGCTTCAAGAGTCCATCCATCAGACCATTCATCTTCGTTCTTGATAGGTTTAGAAAAATCATTTTCCCAATCTGCACCATTCTGCTGCACCACAGGGGCGTCAAGAGACCATCCATCCTCTGCCGGGAAGTTGTCATTATTGCTTTGACCCTGAGGAACGGAATAGCCCTCAGAGGAACTGTTGTCACGATTCTTTTGCTTTGCAGAATGAGACCATTCGTCCTGCTCTGGAATTTCATCACTGAATTCCTGTCGTTCTGGAAGGGAACAACCCTCGTAGGAATTATTGTCTACGCAACGCCACAGAAGCTTTGCCCAGTAAGGATCCTATCAAACACAAAACCATGCCTGACATTAATTACAGTAGCTTTTCAAGACAAACTGCATATATGATATTACCATCCATTACTTTTCACTTCTAGTAGTACACGCTTCTTGAAAAAATTATACTAATGTGCTTTAAGGTCAAAAAACAAATAGAATGATTTACGTTTCAGTCTATAGGAGCACATCATGATACCAAAGCACAGAGGAAGATTCGTAAGTGAGACGGGCAATATCATAGAGTACAACACAATTACACAAACACAAGTAAAGTTAGTTTGGAACCATACCTTACAGATTATATGGGGGTTCCCGATAATGACAAGCAAAGATCTGGCTCGAGTGATGGCAACATTAAATCTTTTTGGATTGCTTAGAAATCCTAAATAATGGACTCTGTCAAATTCATCATGTTTAACAGTTGATCGGACAGTGGATATAATAATTACATCTCTCTCCTGTCCTTGAAACTGCTCAACACTGCCAATCTTGACATCAAGAATATCGCTACTTTCAAGAACCGTTTTAATTTTGGCTACTTGCTGCCTGTAAGGTGTAATCACTCCGATATCCTCTTCAGCGACATCCTTATCAATGAGCTTCTTGATAAGCTTAACTACCATGCTAGCCTCAGTGCGGTTGAACCATGAGGGATTATCTCCTTCCCTCTCATCATAAGCGTGGACACCAGTAAAAAGAATGGGAAATTCCTTGTTTGGAAGAAGATCTTCCCAAAGTTTAGACTTTGTGGTTTTGTAGCATGCCATTAATTCCCCATTATAAAATAATTGTGAAGGCAGATGGAGGATTTCAGGGTGGGATCGGTAATTACGCCGAAGTGTTGTCACATAACCTTCATCTCCTTCACTATAGAGCTCACATTCAAACAGCCTTTCCAAATATGATTTTCCTAATCCATGTTTCTTTGCATCTGGGGAGAAGATGACAGGGCCTAGTTGCATTGGATCTCCGGCAAGAACAACCACAGTGTCCTTCTGGCAGAGGCTGGAAATGGAAACGAGGGTCTCTGGTTCTGAGGCCTGTCCTGCCTCATCCAAAATGATGTGAGAAAAATGGCCCTGTGTAACACCTTCTGCATGAAGAAGGAAGGAACTCATATACGTTGTTATAATAACTCGATAGTGCAACAATGCCTGGAGTGGAGGACACCGGAAAATAGATTGCTCAAAATAACAAAATTGCATACATTCAGGCTTCATATCTTCAACTGGACGGCTACTTGCATTGAGCCTGAATATTTCATTTTCCCGAATTTTAATGTTCTTTTCTTTCAGAATTTTGTCCAGTATATGGTCTGCAGCGCTGTTTGAAGCTGCACAGATTAAAATGCGGGAGCCTTTACGGGATTTGTAAAGTTGGAGGATCACTTCTACTAGCGTCATTGTTTTACCAGTACCTGGTGGCCCATTAATCATATAAGGTACTCCCCCTTGACATCCTAGAACCATTTCAACAGCATTCAGTTGTTCTTCATTGAGATTACTGGATATGGGCACCATTGGGGTTGGTGTAATCTGCCTCTTCGCTAACGACTCAGATGGAAAGAGGAAGGCTTTATGTACCTTTTCTGCACCTTCAATGGCTTGATACAATCTTCTCATGTTGACACGGTTGTACATGAATCGGATGTTATAAAAATTTTGATCACTGTGACACTTGTGGAACTCATCAGCAAATTTCAGATATACATGATCAGCCTCTACACGGTGTATATAACCCTGATGACAGACTTAAAGATTAATAACGTGATAACAAGTCACAATCTAATAGATTTGATATTAGTGATTTAAATAATACCAAAACGAGTAAAGAGCCAATCAGTTTTCAATGTCAAGTTTGTAGGTAATTGTTTGGTGAATAAACCTTAAAACATATCAATGATATCCAAAGCATGCAGCATGCAATTTTTATAACCAATCTATCATTCTGAATTGAGCTTTGTTAAACTTAATTAAATCAATATTTTTTTAAAAGGTGTAGCTGAGTGTCTAACCTTAGGTACAATCAGTCAAGCATGCAATTAAATAATCATTCACAAAAGTCTCGACATCTCGTAGCATCCTTGAATGCCTAATTAGAAAAAATAAAAAGGTGGGCGCAGACAGAATTGGCTGATGTACATACATAAAACTGAAAAAGGTTTTATCAAGCAAAGCAACGCGTTAAAGATAAGCAGAATTGTTAGCAATTGACCTCAAAGTAAGATATCCTGTGTGACTTAAGGTCTTATGTAGTAGACCAAACCATTGAGCCAGCTTTTTAAATTTATGTTGCAAACCAAGTTTAATATACTTATGTTTCAGTAGAGGAGGGGAGGGGAGCACAGAGCTGAGCTGAATTGGCCAGGCCTCGACCACTCTCCCCCTGGTTACAACATAGACAGGACAACAGTTGACAGTTGAACTATTAGCTGTCCACAATACAACAGTGTTGCACACTACCATATTTGTTCTTAAATAAAGTAGTTTTCATTTTCATGAAATATTTACTTTAAACCACACCAGAGTTACTAAAATATCAAGAACTCCAAACTCATAGGGTTATTTTGCATTCGTATAGAGACATTTTAACTAATGATAAATCACTTTGTTGTGTATGCATTTACCTCATAAGCACGTTGGTCATCAGTATCTGTAGAAGTAAGTTGGGCAAAGACAGAATCTCCATGCACTAATGAAGGTCGTCTTTCAGCCAAGCCTAGGACCTCCAGAGTCAAGAACAGACGCCCCTTGCTTCTCAAAGTGACATTCTCCATGTCATAAGCTTTAATATCATGCTAAGGAAAAGTATACACATCTAAATTAGTTGAGCGGGTAAATGAAAATAGATGCATCAGTATCAATTCCAAATCAAATCAACAAGAAGATGGATTTATAATCACCTCCAGGCGCAACTCTTCCATAATAAGAAGTGTTCTAAAGAAAGGTACATAGTTCTTCCTTGATAGGCCTTCTATTATAGCATCGGGTACCTGCTTATTCTCTATAACTTCCCTTACATCTTTTGGTATCTCAAAATTTGGAAGCCTATTGCGGAAATTACGGTAGTTTGGCCTTGCAGGACGTACGCCTTCAACATATGAATCGATAACAAAATGTGTCTTTTTCGTTGCTCTTTGATATGGTTTCTTCGAAACTAAAGCTTTGGAGACACTATCTTCTGCCAAGAGAAAGACCACACGCTCAATCCTATCATTCCCAACGTCAAAGTGGACAATGCATGTGTGCATCCCGATATCTGCAGGCTTGCAAGATAACCATACTGTCAATGTCTTAAGTGGCTGCAGGATTCGGTCTTCCAAAGAGGAGGAGCCCAAAAACCCTGGTTTGGAAGGTTCCATCAACGACAGTGTAAATGAATCTTCAGGGTTTGAAGCATATATCTGGATCCCCCAAAGTTCCACGGGATCTCTAGTTGTATTTTTTATGGTAATTGAATCAGCAGCAACCTCGCCAACAGAAATTGATTTAGGCTTATGCTCAATGGATGGAAACGGCACAGAAATGACAACCGGGCCCTCTTCACTTGGATCATAACTAAAAACAGACTTATCATCCTCAAAATCCATGAATCCAATCTCCCCTTTGTCTCCAATGACAGAATATTCATCATCTGATTTGTCACCGTAGACACTCATTGCCAGATATCAGTATAATACAAAGACAAATGTAAAAAATATATCAAAGCTATTATAATGCAATGTTTACTCCACTTTCCAAGATTGTTGCGTCAAGTTTGCAGCAAACCAAACAAGAAGGGTCAAACCTATCACCAAAATAGACAGAGTACTCATAAGATTAAAAAGAAAATTAGGCTTAATAAAACAAAGAGTGTTTGTATTGGACACATGAGCTTTACAAAAAGCAACTACTATGAGACAATCAGCAAGAACCCATAGATACAGCCAAATAGATATTACTTAGTAGATAATGAGCCAATTGAGGTATTGTTCAATACAGAATCCAACATCCAGAATTATTTCCACACAGGCAATATAAACTTAACAATGGAAATGTTTCATGCTACATTAAGTATGAACGGCCCATTTGGTAGCCGACTAGCCAGTAATAAATGATGGTAATGGCAATGAATTTTAACTTTTTAAGTGTAAATTGGGAAGTTAATTAAAATTCTAATCTCTATTGTAATGATATTTCATCCCTAAGCATGTGGTTTCTTCATGTTTTTCCATTACCCACCATTACCACTTGGGAGGAGGTGTTAAGTGGGAATGAAATTTTGAAAGGAAAAATGAACAATTTGGGGTGAGCAAGGATCCTAGGACTACCATGGGAATGAACCTTGATGTTCCTTACAAGTTTACATACAAATTTTATTCCATTACCATCATTTATAGCCACTGACCAAACAGGCCGGAAGAGTAATCTACACACGCGTATGATTTCAAACTAACTTAGCATTAATTGACAACTCATTCTACCATTAAATGATTTAATATGAAAAATTATAACACCAAATGTTTTCACCCCTAAATAAAAAAAATAAAATAAAATAAAATAAAATAAAAAATAAAAAAAGACTTAGCATACCGCAGACAAGACTTATTATCGACAGCAAAACAAGATTTAAAGCTCATTTGACAGGGAAACAATAAATAAAGAAAAAAATAAAAAATTAGCAACTCATATATTACAGGAAATAAAATGATGTCCACAGGAAGACACTGATAGCAAAGGCACTTAAACAAGCACAAACCAATGCTAATGCTTGAAATATAATCTGACCATATAAATTTCACAATAATATTATTATCAAAACCTATCATTACATTCACCTGCGAAATCTGGACAGAAACTATTCCAGATCATTTACACAGCATGAAACACCTATATCAACACACACTGACACAAACAAAGAAATGAGCAAAAAGCCTCAAAAAGGAACTGCAATGTTTGCAGATGATCTTACTAATTCTCCAAGGGGATCTTGTTTATGCCAAACATTCAACAAATTCTCCATATCAATATTACAAAGTGTAAAGCTCAACAAGCAAATTTTACTCAGGAAAGGTATTAGGCCAATTTCATCTAAAACTCACCCATTTTCAATATTAGGCCCGGGAATTAGTCGTCATATTGATAGTGTATTTCAAACTAGTAACGTGATAACCAAATCTCAACGAAGGTCGTAGTCGAGAACATCAAAAGGCAGGCCGAGGACGGGCTGTTTCAAAAAGAAGCCAAAGCCACTGCCACTACCACTGCCTCAGCCAAACACCTCTAAGCCAACACCACATGAAAAAATACATCTAATTCAAACAATCCCTCAACCCATTTCCCCCAAAAATGTCACCTTTTGATACCCCAAATCAAATATATATGCAATTAAACAAACAAAACAAAACAAACCCAATTCTCACAAAATTATAACAAAACAACAAGTCCACCAAAATCAACAATCATTCCAAGAAAATCAAAACCCAGAATCACAATTCATTACCTATAACTGTAAGCGTATTAAAGCAAACCAAAACAACAGATAAATTAAGATAACAGAGAATAATATATGGTCACAATGTGAGTGAAATTAGGGATTTTTTACAACAAAATTGATAGATTACCTTATAAAGTGGGAAATTTCCCAGTAAGCCAGAGGAACTGCGGATGTTTCGGGCTGACGGCGGGCCGAAATCCGCCGGTAATGGGTGATCGGAGAAGTGAGTTAGTCTAGAGTTGCAGTTTTTTATTTTTCTGCTTTTGTTGAGTGCTTTGGTCCAGCAAAACTTATTCGATTTTTAAGTTAGTACTCCGTACTAGTACTACAACTTAAAAAAAGAACATTTAAAAAGTCATATACGATGTACTTTCTCCGTGTCTCAATACATGTACTCGTTATAAACTACAAGTACAAAAACTTCAGAGTAGCCTTTTTCATTTTAAAAAAACATTTAAATAGTCATATACCGGAGTAGCCTTTTTCATTTATACAAACTACATTACTACGGGTTATTTATGCTTCGTATATCTCTTGAGAAATGAAGAGTTTGAAAGGAAAGTATAAGGAGTCGTCAACATTAAATGAGTAGTAAAGAAGAGTTAAAAGGATATGAAATAAATAACATAATAAATACAATAATCTTAATTATATACGGAGTAGTTCATTTTTTTAGTTCTTGACTATTATTGTAATATGTACCTCAATTAGAAAAAAAAAATCCTTCAAAACAAAATATGATTATATGATCATCATTGAATATATTTGTTACAAGATGTCTTATAGAATATGAAATGATTTCACCAAAAAAAAAAATAGAATATGAAATGAACAACATTTGATAAATCGTTTTATTCATTTCGTTCATTTCCTAATATATATATATATATATGGGGTACTTAACAATTACTCCGTATTTCATTTTTTATTTTAAACGAAAACCATTATTTGTTGATAGTTCATTTCTACTTTTAAGAAAACTTTTTTTTTTTGAACGGGGAGAATAATATCATTAAATAAAAGCCATACGACATCTACAATAATAAGGATCTGTAAACCACAGATTTAGAGAAAATATCATAACTTTTACAATCAAAATCATAACTAATTTGCATATTTGGCATAGCTCATACTCCACCGCTTCAAGCTTGACGCGAACAATGATTTTCGATGTCTTTGCATCTTTTCAAGTTGAGACCTCCGTAATCTGCGCTGATGTTTTGATCGATCAGTTGATGACAAATCCCAGACCCATAGGAATCCAAATCACCTTCTCAATTATTATAAGAACCCTAAAAATAAAATTCTCATCTATAGATGAGAATCAAAATCCCAGAAAATTGGGACAGATGGAGAGAACAAAACAAAACAAAACAAACAAACCAAAACGTAAAACAAAACAAAAAATAAATCGAATTAAATGGCCAAGAGAATTAAAACCCTAGAAGAGTGAGGATAGAGGAGAGAGAAGAGAGAAAAAGGGGAGGCCAATTACTTTTAAAAAAACTTGATAAATCTAATGAATAGAGTTTAAACAATTACTTTGTACGGAGTATCTTTAAAATATGTGTTTATTTATATTTCGTTATTAATGTTAACTAGTCTTTTGGCCCGGCTTGTTCGTAGAAAATTGCATTGAGAGATGATTAAGGAAATACCAATAAATAATTATGAGTGTAATATGTAAATGAAAACATAATTAAAGAAAAAAAAAATTTGGGACTTTAATTTGAAATAATGAGACTTAATAGAAAGAAGATGGAGGGACTAAAATCAAAGAGAGAAAATAAAAAGGTTGAATTAAAGAGGGGAGATGAAGATGAAGTGTTTAATGAAAGAGTTAAGAAAAAGGAAAATTTAACAACAATAAACCAACCTTTGCTCCATTCTCCCAAAATGGACCAACCTTTAAATCTTCCAAAAATAGACACAAGTTTGTATTTTTTTCTCCCAAATTAGACCAAGCAGGTCACTTGACTTGTTATACCAGGTTGCAATCCACGTGTCAAGTCCTTATTGGTTATGGAGTAATTTTTTTAAAAAAATATTTTGATAATTGATAAAAAAATATTTATTTTAATTTTTAAAATCAAATAATTAAAAAATAAAAACATCCTCCCTTAGTCCCTTTCCCCACCACTGCGAGCCCCACTCCCCACTAGCCACCTCTCCCCGGCCAACCGGCGGCCGACGCTTAACTGCAAGCAGCACCTCAACACACAAAAACCAATCAACCAAGATCAAATCCGACACCAAGATAAAAATCGATCCCCTTTAATTTCTCTGAGCCGATCTCCTCTAATCGGATCTCATTCTACCCAAAAAATCATCAATGGCGCGCCACCACATCACCGCCTCGCCTTCTTCTTCTTCTTATCAATTATCATGTGGAACAATCGACCCATAATACCCATCGACAAACTCAAACTATACTTTAAAATTTGAATTTTTTTTTTTGCTCAATTTATTTATGAGAAATTTATGAGGGTGATATCGTGTGGAACTTTCACAAGAATCACAACTATGCTTAATTGATTGTGGTAGGGATATTTAGCAATTGATGTTGATGATAAAATGGGTGTGGAAATTATTTAACTATGATTAATTGCTGCCGGAATCTAAGTTTCCGATGACGATGAAATAGATTACTCCATCAAACCTGAGTTTTATAATTCTGATCTTGATGACAAGGATGAGTCATGGGTGGCTAGAAAAAGAAAGTTCCACGAAAGACGTCATGCTCGGCTCGCAGTGGGTGGGGGGAGGAGGGCTAGCAGTGGTGGGGGTGGAGGGCTGGCGGTGGTCGGAGTTTTTGGTTTGTTTTTTTTTTATTATTATTTATTTATTTATTTATTTATTTTGTTTTGTTAATTTTAAATTAAAAAGATAAATAAATGAAAAAAAGAAGTGACCGGTTATTTAGGTCATAAGTCAACTTGGTCTAATATGGGAGAAAAAAATGCAAACTTGTGTCTATTTTGGGAAGATTTAAAGGTTGGTCCATTTTGGGAGAATGGAGCAAAGGTTGGTTTGTTGTTGTTAAATTTTCCTAAGAAAAATTGTATAATTAAAAATAAAAAATGTAAAACGACATGTGGCACATTGAGTTGAAGAAGAAGATAGAGAAGTGTAATAGAATTATGACATATGTCTTTTTTGGTTTGCTTTTTTAAATACTAAATATAGATATAGATTGTCTATTTTTAAACTCTTAAAACATACGACCGTGTTTTAAAAAAAAAATAAAAATTAAAAAAATAAAAAAAAAACAACCGTGCGAGAATGACTAGAATCACTAGATGATCTTGTAAAAAAAAAAAAAAAAAAAAAAAAAAGTAGACGAGAGTAAAAAAAATGAGACAAAAATGCAAAAAATGATACCTAGCCTCCTACAGTCCTACTAGTCATTTCTATTCACAAATTAGTGAGTGAAAGATTGAAGAAGGAAAAGATTACTCAGAAATACTACTATGAATTATGTCACGAAATAATTTCCGTAGTTTCATTAGAGTGTAGAGTAGAGTATTTATACAAGAGATTAGGGCTCAAGAAATAGGCTCGTTAACTATACAATATAAACACTAATTATAGGCCCTAACACCCCCCCCCCCTCAAGTTGGAGCATGCAAATCACAAATGCCCAACTTGCCAAGTAAATACACGAATTGACTTTTACTCAAAGCCTTGGTGAAAATATCCGCTAATTGGTCCGTTGTCTTCACATAAGACGGACTAATGATACCATCTTGAATCGCATCACGAAGATAATAACAATCAACCTCAATGTGTTTGGTACGCTCATGGAAAACCGGATTCTTCGCAATATACAAAGCAGATTGATTGTCACAAAACAAACTCATAGCACGAGGATGGGAGACACCCAAGCTCAGAAGAAGAGCCTTTAACCATTTCAACTCATCAGTGGTTTTAGACATTGAGCGAAATTCGGCCTCTGAAGAAGACTTGGCCACAGTGTCCTGTTTCTTAGTTTTCCAAGATATAGGAGAAGCACCAAGAAACACCAACCAGCCAGAGGTAGAACGGCGCGACAAGGGACAACCTGCCCAATCGGAATCACACCAACCTGTAATATGTAAATCACAATCTGAACTCAAAAGGATTCCCTGACCCGGACATCCCTTCAAGTACCGCATAGTACGAAGAGCTGCTTCCCAATGGTCCTGTCGCGGTTGTTGCATAAATTGAGACAAAATATGCACCGCGTATGCCAAATCCGGTCTAGTAAAAGACAAATAAATCAAACGGCCCACAAGCCGTCGATACTGCTCTGGATCAGAAAAGAAAGAGGACTCTGATTTCGCCAGAGTATGATTCTGCTCAATAGGAGTACCTGCCGGATGAGCACCTAGCAAACCAGACTCTGCAATAATGTCAAGTGTATATTTCCGTTGACATAAAAATATGCCTTCCGGACTACGAGCAACCTCAACACCAAGAAAATACTTCAAAACACCCAAATCTTTCATATGAAAACAGTCACTCAAGTATGACTTGAATGCTGAAATCGCAGAAGAATCATTACCAGAAATTATCAAATCATCAACATACACCAGAACACTCAGTTGTATAGACCCAGATTGCAGAGTAAAAAGAGAATAGTCAGAGTACGATTGCATAAATCCGTACCTTTTCAGAGAGGCAGCCAATTTAGAATACCAACAACGAGGTGCTTGTCGAAGACCATACAACGACTTCAGAAGACGACACACCATACCAGGTTGAGAGCCATGAAATCCAGGGGGAAGCTTCATATAAACTTCTTCATCAAGATCACCATGTAGAAATGCATTGTGGACATCCATCTGATGCAATTCCCAATTCTTTGCAGCAGCGACAGCAAGAAAAGCACGAACAGTGACCATTTTAGCAACGGGAGCAAAAGTCTCATTGTAATCAATACCCTCAACCTGATGATTACCAAAGATAACCAGACGAGCCTTCAGTCTCTCGAGTGTGCCATCAGAATTAAGTTTGACCTTGTAAACCCATCGACACCCAAGAGCTTTCTTACCCGGAGGCAATTTTTCCATTACCCAAGTGCCATTTTTTTTCTAATGCATCAATTTCTGTTTGCATAGCCGCTTTCCACCCCTCATCCTGCATTGCCTCCTTGAAATTACGAGGCTCAACCATCGTATCAACAACTGCAATAAATACACGGTGTCGCACAGAAAATTTATCACAATTCACAAAATGTGCTAAAGGATAGGGAGTACCTGAGGAGCATGGAGTAGACGGGGATCCAGGAGTGATAGATGGACTCGAAACAGAAATAGTATGTGCAACATAATCCCGATGCCAACCCGGGGGATGTCTATGTCGTTGACCACGATCAAGATCAAGAGATGATTCAGAGGAGAGACTCAGATCAGCAGCCTCTGAGGCAGAAGCAGTAGTAGAGGGCACAGAAGGTGCAGTAGTGTGAGGAGCATGGGGGGTAGCACATGTAGTGGTAGTGGCACCACAAGCGGTGTCAGGGGTGCTCGGTGCGTGTGGTGACTCGGGGTCTATAGAGGATTCACCGACCTCCAACACATTTTCCAAATCATCCAAAAAATCATGATCAACTACCACATTGTCATGTGACACACCCTCGGTACCCACATTAGCATCAATAGAATCACTAGTAAGCACAAAGGGGAATTCATTCTCATAGAACTTGACATCACGTGAGACAAAAATGTCACCAGTTTCCAAATCATACAACTTCCAACCCTTCTTGCCATGAGCATAACCCACAAACACACACTTCCTACTCCTAGGTGCAAATTTGTCACCCTTAGCTTTTTGGTTATGAGCAAAGCAAAGACAACCAAACACCCTCAAAGCATCAAAATCAGGTTCTTTGTCAAAGAGAATTTCATATGGGGTTTTATTGGCTAGCAAAGCAGAAGGAGTACGATTAATCAAATAAACCGCCCCAAGGACACACTCACCCCAAAAAGTAATCGGCAAATTACCTTGAAACATCAAAGCACGACTCACATTCAATATATGTTGGTGTTTACGCTCTACCCGACCATTTTGTTGAGGTGTGCCAACACAAAAGGTTTGGAAAAGAATGCCATTGTCAGTAAAATATGGGATCATGGGTTTAAACTCTGTGCCATTGTCACTCCGCACACACTTAACATTGACATCAAATTGACACTTAACCATAGCAAAGAAAGAGCAAAAAGAAGAATAAACTTCGGTTTTGTCATTCAATAAATAAACCCAAACACCACGTGAAAAATCATCAACAATCGTCAAGAAATAATGAGCACCACAAGTAGAAGCCGTGTTATATGGTCCCCACAAATCACAATGTATCATTTCAAGAATACGACTAGCACGACTATCACTATCAGGAAAACTGGCTCGGGTCTGTTTAGCAAGAGGACAAATTTCACAAGATTTATGTAAACACTTAGTACCAGTAGTACCTCGAATAGCAGGAAGCAATTTGACAATTTTTTTCGACGGGTGCCCCAAACGACGATGCCACAACTCAAATGTAGAAATCTCCGGACCCGGGAGTGCACATACTTTTGGGAGACGCTGGAAATAATATAGTCCATCTATTAGTTCCCCGCCTCCAATTAAGCTCCCCGAGGATTGATCTTGTATAGCACAAAGAGAATTAGTGAATCGGACAAAGCAATTAGAATCATCAATCAACTTAGACACCGAAATTAAATTGCAATTTAATTTCGGAACATATAAGACATGTTCAAGAGTAATCCCGTCCGCTAGAAAGATACGAACCTCCTTTGTAGCGATTGCTTGAGCTCCATCGGGAAGACCAACCGGGCATGGTAGAATAATTTGAACATCAAAAAGAGAGGACTCATCACCCGTCACGTGATGAGAAGCACCCGTGTCAATAATCCAAGAAAAAGAGAAATAATCACCACACCGATTGTGTGACAAACATTCAGTGGTATATAAGAGTAGTTGCCGCTGTCGCATGAGCAAGAATAGCAGGAGGCTTGTTAGAAACGTGGAGCAGCGAGTGTGTAGAAGAGGAAGTAGCACAAGTGTGTGACGTAGCCGAAACCTGCTGGGCAGCAAGGTCCGCGGCCAGGTCGCGGCTGGAGGCAGTAGCCCGCGGCCTGGTCGCGGACTGTTCTGGTTGCAGCAAAGGAGGCTGCCCAGCAGCAGGAAGAAGAGGCGTAGCATTAGGGAAAGGAAGAGTAGTAGCAGGCAGGGCATTAGGAGGCAGAGAAGCAGCCGAGCGTCCATATGTGTTCAGCCACCATTCGGGTAGGCCATGAACAAGAAAGCAATTATAAAAAACGTGACCCGTTCGATAGCAATGAGTGCAATACAAATTTAATTTGCGTCGTTGCTTGTGTAGAGAAGTAGAGGGCAGAGCATCAGTGTATGCGATAGAATTAGAGGAAGACATCATCTTATTGTCAATTGCCATGATTGAACAAGAAGAAGCAGTAGAACAACAAAGAGAAATCAAATTGGGAAAAACCCAAAATTGCAGAAATTGATTGGGGGAACAATCTGATTGATCGATCAAATTGATTGGAAAAAAAAAAATTCAGAAATTGATTGTAGAGATTATAATAGAAATTAATTTAGGGATTAGAGTTTAGAAAATAGAAATTAATTTTAGGGATTAGAATGATTTTGGCTCCGATACCATGTCACGAAATAATTTCCGTAGTTTCATTAGAGTGTAGAGTAGAGTATTTATACAAGAGATTAGGGCTCAAGAAATAGGCCCGTTAACTATACAATATAAACACTAATTATAGGCCCTAACAAATTATTTCATGAATTGCAGAGCTTGTTTTTCTGGTTATGGTGTTGCAACTTCTGCTTCTCTTGCCTTCTTCAATGGCGTCAAAGGTAATAGCCACCTTCTTCGTCTTCCTCTTTATTCTTACCTAAATTTCCGGCATTATTTCCCCAATCATACACCTGCTACTAATTTAGTTGATTTTGATGATGATCGTGAATTGTTTCTTCAATCTGTTAGAGAACAATGCAAATTAGGGTTTTCTGATGTCAAATTTCCCCTTTCCCTCTTCAATCAAATGATTTCTTTACGCCCTCTTCCTTCTATCATTGATTTCAATCAGCTTTTATCTGCAATTGTCAAATTGAAGCGCTTAAGACCACATTTCACAGTAATATCTCTCTATACGCAGCTTGAATCGTATGGTATTCAACCCAATATGTATTCCGTAAGTATTCTTGCCAATTGCCACTGTCATTTGGGTCGTATCGATTTTGGGTTTTCTCTCTTGGGTAAAAGAATTAAGCTTGGCTATCCCCTTGATTGTGTTTTTTTTACTACCTTGATCAATGGCTATATCCACTGTAATAAGCTACCCCAAGTAGGGATGGCAACGGGTCGGACTCGAAGTGGATTATGCTAAATCCGACTCCGACCCGACAGTAAATCCGACATCCGACTCCGACTCCGACATCCGACTCCGACTCCGACTTCAATATCCGACCTCCGACTCCGACTCCGACTTCGATCCGACCCGACTCCGATTTTTTTTTCATTATTCAATATACTTTGAGATGTTGGGCTATTTGGGCCTTTACAACCCACACCCAATGCCACCATGACCCACACAAAAATCCACTATCTATTGGAGTCGGATTCGGATAATCCGTCAGAGTCGGATTTTTTTCTCGGATTTTTTGTAGGATCCGACTCCGACCCTCCTCCGACTCGGAGTCGGATTATTTTAACGGAGTCAAACTCGGATTACTTTTTTCTCGAACTCGGAGCGGATATTTTACCTCGGATCGGGGCGGAGTAGGGTCGGATCCGGACTAGATTGCCATCCCTAACCCCAAGCTGCTCATTTGTTGAATAAAATTGTCAACCTTGGTTTACAACCCGACTTAGTTATCTATAGCACTGTTGTCAAAGGGCTTTGTAGGATTGGCGACAATGCGTCTGCTCTCAATTTTCTTAGAAAAATGCAATCTGGATGTCGCTATAAACCTCACACTGTTATATACAATACTATTATTGATAGTCTTTGTAAGGACGGGCTATTAGAAGAGGCCCTGCACCTTTTCTCCTCTATGAAAACTGAGTGCATTAAACCCAATGTTGTCACTTATACTTCCTTGGTTCGAGGCCTCTACAATTCTGGTTGTGGTGAAG
Source organism: Chenopodium album (assembly GCF_948465745.1). Classification (NCBI taxonomy): domain Eukaryota; kingdom Viridiplantae; phylum Streptophyta; class Magnoliopsida; order Caryophyllales; family Amaranthaceae; genus Chenopodium; species Chenopodium album. The sequence continues at coordinate 8,549,609 of NC_137837.1, read as the reverse complement.
AGGTTCAGCGTTTGTTGACTGAGATGTTAGAGAGCAACATAGCACCAGATGTTAAGACCTACAGCATGCTGGTTGACATGTTTTGTAAAGATGGGTGTGTTGATCAAGCACAGTCTATACTAAAGCACATGATTGAGAGAGGTGTGGCTCCAAACATCCTTACTTATAGTGCATTACTTGATGGTTATTGTTTGCGTGGTCAGATGGAAGATGCAAAGAACCTACTTGATCTCATGTCCAAAAATGGCTGTGAACCTGACCTTGTAAGTTTCAGCACTATGATTAATGGATATTGCAAGGCTAAAAACATTGACAAGGCCTTAAACATTTTCCAAGAGATGCTTCGGAAAGGGATAACCCCTGATGTTGTTACCTATACCACTCTTATTGATGGACTGTGCAAAGCCAATAGACTCCAACTTGTCCATAAGCTGTTCAAAGAAATGCGAGCACATGGAATTGCTCCAAATGTCATCACCTATGCTTCCTTGCTTGACTGCCTTTGCAAAACTGCACAGCTTGATGAGGCTGTGATATTGCTTGAAGAAATGGAGGATAATGGTGTTAAGCCAAATGTTTCCATCTACAATATCCTGGTGAACAGCTTGTGTGAGGCTGGACAACTTGATGAAGATGCGGCAAAATTCTTCTCTGATCTCGTTTCAAAGGGTCTGCAACCTGATATTAGAACATACAATATAATGATCAAAGGCTTCTGCAAGAAAGGGCTCATGAGTGAAGTTGCTCAAGTGTTGAGGATAATGGATGAAGATGGTTGTCCCCCTGATGATCGAACCTACAATATTATCATCAGAGGATATATTTTCAATAATGACTTGTCAAATGCGTTTTACTATTGTGATATTATGACTGCCAAGAAATTTGAAGCTGATGCAGATACTTTTTCATTATTTGTCGACCTCTTGTCTTCCGGTAACTTAAGTGATTCGTCAAAGGACTTGCTTCGGAAGTTTATCAGTTGAATTGTTGTTCATGATTGCAGGCTTGCAAAGATTCTTACTTGTAATATGTTCTATGGTTCATTGATGGTTTTTGGTGTTTCTTTCCCACTTGTTATCGAAATCGTTCTGTTTGCAGATTATGTCACTTCTGCTCTGTAATAGTTGAATACAGTTATATTATTGAAGTTTGGAACACTTAATATCTTCCCTAAAGTGGAGAAATAATCTGAAGTTAAATGTCATCTCAATCGATTAATGCTATCATGAAACAAACCTAGCAACAAATTTCTTTTTGATGGTACCCCAACTCTCTTGGTTCTTATCGTCGCTCTTTCATTTACCATTCGTAAGGATGTAGTAGTTTGAACCTTTAAACTATCAAGCTTAACCTTTTTGTTACCTATTCCAATTTTTTTTTTTTAAAACAAAAAACAAATTGTTACCTATTCCAATTAAAAACAGTTACTAGTATAATTTTACACATGACATAATCATGCTATAAAGTTACGAGTAATAATCTTATGTGGAAGACTTCCTAGTGCAGTTGCCCATAGGTCGCCTTGCATCCTTACCCCGGCATTGCTTGTCAAGTGTCTTGTGATAGGATCATAGGAGCAGCCCAATTAAACGCTTAACCCTACCGTATTAAAAAAATAAAAAATCTTAAACTTAATATATGTCGTCCTAAAAGCTATATATATCATTTTCCATTAAACATCCTTGGCGATTTCTGGACTTTGGAGATGCCATTGAAGTTGGACGCTTCCACCTTCCAAATCGCAAAGAAATGATGCAGGAAGAACCCAACAAAGACGACGAAGAAGGACCCAGTTCTTCTACCTCCAACCCGAACCCGAGCCCGAACCCGAACCCATGTCCCATCTGCCTCGGACTCATTACTCAAGACTCCTATTTGGATCGCTGCTTCCGTATGCTTCTTCTCTCTTTCTCAAATTCTGCATAATTTCATCATTAGGGTTTGATTTCCGGCAAATTTCAATTTATTTTGCAAAAAAATCAATCTTTTGTTCAATTGAATTCGTTATGCTTAATGGGTAATTAAATTAAGCTAATGGGTATTAAATTATTATGAATTTGCAGATAAATTTTGTTACAATTGCATAATTCGTTGGACTCAAGTAGTTTCAAGCAGGTCTTCTTCATTGCGCCAACCATCCTCCGTTAAGTGCCCTTTATGCAAGGTCCTTATTCACCTTCTTATTACGCAGTAAAATTCTTCTTTAATCAGTTTTTGTTTCTTTTGTAATGGAAGAAAATTATTTAATTGAGTAATTCTGCACTGAAGATCAACCCAATCATTGTAGAAACCTGTTCGGGTTCGAATCGATGAATAGAAATTCATTGCTACTTTTGATGTTAAATTGCTTGTGATCAGTTACATAATTTACATTGATTTACATTTTTGGGATACTTTGGGATTCTATGTTTAAATTTTGGGGTTGCTACGTTTTGTGGGTGTTAGTGTTTGTTTGGGGTTTTATTCAAGTAGAAGCTTGTGATTTAGCAGTGGTGATTGTTAGTTTGTTGCAAAGAATATGAATTTATCTTAGGTTTTACTTTCAATATTGAATACGAATATATGTTACTTCCTCCATCTCACTGAATAGGACACATTCAGTTAGAGGTCATTTCTGTGGAATTTTATTGAACTGGTTCCTGATAATATGTACTTACAACTATTGAGGATAAACATTTTATTATGGTAGCATAGGTCAAATCATAAAAAAAAGAGTTGTAATCTGGGAAAATATATGATGTATACTTGCTAGATTTGAAAAGTTGCCTTCTTTTTGGGAGTTGGAACATCCCTTAATAGAAATTTGGCTTGTATAAGTGGGATGAAGGGAATACTAAATACCCCTTAATACATAGTTGGTGGCAATACACTTGTATCAACGACAAGATTGACAACAATTGACTACCTATGTGTAAAGAGTGATGAGTGAGTTGGTGTACATACCAATTACAAATTTTTTGGTTCTGATACAGGAACAGTAAGTTTGGATCCCACCATTGATGAGATCTAGGGAGATCGAGTTGTATAAAACCTGAGTGAAGATGTTTTCTGAATGACCTGTCACCTGTGTGATGATGTTTTTGATAATGGCAATTAGTAATAGAAGTTGTGGAATGGAGTCTCATGTATGATTTCCCCTCCTATTTTATGTGTTTCAGGGAACACTTCTTACCAAGAGGTTATCATAATGATGTGCACTGAAGTTGTCATATCACTCATATGGTTGTATCAATTGACTCTAGACATTTAAGGGATATTTGTGTAATCTGCACCTATTATTTCTTTAGTCAGTCTTTACTAATTTTTCAGTTCTGGTGATCATTTCGAATTTATTAATTTTACAGACCGAAAATATTTCAGTCATCTATGGATATGATGGAAGTACATTTCAACGGCATTATATTGACCAAAATAATGGTAATAGGTATTTGGGAGAGGTTGCATTATATTGGATTGCTAATGTGTCTGACATTTTAAAAGAAGCCATATGCTAATTCATCCTAATTTATTCTATTTCCTGGATGCCATGCAAACAATGCAGTGCCTTCTTTTCAAAGGATCACAAGTATAGACTACAGTGTTACTACACCAAATCAGAATCAGGTCTTTTAAGTGATGCATTTAAAGTGGAACGCTATTGGAAGTCACACAAGTATCTTCAGCCCAACAGCTGGCTTGAGAAATGGTTGAAAAGGGAGTTACAAGCTCTCATACAGGTGCCCCCTTAGTCTCTATTTCTTATTCATTGGCTCCTAGTTGTGCTGGATTTTGAATATATTTTCTTTGTTTATATTCTATCTCTGAACTTGACAAGGAAAACAAAAAATACAAGTAAATTATGTCACTTGTAAGTTGTGACTCAAGTTTCCTGTTTTTTTTTTTTTTTTTTTTTTTGTGTTGCTGTAAATATTACTTCCTCCGTTCTATTAATATTGTAACAATGGACTTTTTGCACTATTCATCACTCTTGTTTGACCATATAATATGAGTTATACGTTAAGCAAAATATAGTCAAGTGGGATCTTGTTGGATTCGTCTCATATAATATTTTCACAATATCAACTTTTTATAATTTTTACTCTTTCACAATTATAGATATTTAGCATATAAAATGTGTTTTGGGATGCGTAATTTCCTCCTTGTTGCAATATTAACAGAACGGAGGAAGTATTTGTGTACTTGCATGAAGCTATAAGGTATCCAATTGGCCATTTTTTGTAGGAAGAGGATGTTGAAATCATAATGCATCACATACTCGGGGTGATTGAGTCATTTTCAAGAAGGTAACTTCAGCAATCTTTGATAATTTTTTATTTTTTTAAAAGCTGATCAGTAATGAAGGTGCATATTTTCTAGTTATTGGGTTATTGCTCAGATACTACTGTATAGATTAGTAAATTTAGTTTTGCCATTACCATGCATATGTTCAGCTATCATCCCAAAGGAAAAGCACATTCCCTGCATCAAAAGCAAGAAGAATTTAAGATATTAGTTGTTGATGCCGCATTGCCTTTCCTTACGGCTAGGACTAAGCGGTTTGCTGATGAACTGGAGTTATTTCTCGCCTCAGGTCTAACTGTCGAGGCCTATGATAGAGCTTATAGAAAGTGTATAGGCTGGAAGAAGCCTGAGGAAACCACGGAGGATGATGAACAAACTAGCACAGAGCGTGAACCAATAGCTCCATACCTATATTTTTTTGATGATGACTCAGATGAGGCTGATTGGACAGAAGATAAACATTAATAGCACTTGGCTATTTCATCATGTAACTCAACCAGTTTTCTCTGCTATTTTGTGATGCAGAAATACATATCTTCTTTTACAACTAGTTTTATTTATTTTTCTTTTTGTTATGCTATTGTGCAGTTTAATTGGTTAGTTGTATCATTGTACTATTTGAAGATGAACTATTGGATTTTCGCTTTTATTGTTCAATATAAAAACTCTGTAATATTCTTTGAGGTTTTGATTGCTTGGCCATTCTTCTGCTTTTCCTTCCGTTAGTATCTGTTATTGTTTCCATAGAAATAGAACATTACTGTCCTTTCACTTGGAGTTACCAGATACTATGCAATTTGGATGCATATATTATGGGTGATACAATCTATATTGATGTGCAAAATTTGTTTGGTTTTAGTTATAACTAATTAAAATTCTACTATTAATATGACAATTAATCATAATGAATGAGCGTGTTTTTACTTATATGACACTTGTCATTCATCAATTCTTAAACTTTCTTAAATTGTTTTTACACGAGATTGGCCCGCCAGCGGCACGACACGGCACGGTGACCGAGGAGTGGGCCGTGGGCCGTGTAGTGAACACGATTTGAAGAATCCAGCACGAACCCATGGGCGGCACGATAGTTTGGCCTGCAACACTCCAGACATGGCCAGAAAATAACATAAATAATAATAAAGAACTAAAATAATAAAAATAAGAATAATAAAAAAACAACAATAATATAATAATAAAAAAAATAAACATAATTAATAAAATTATTTAAATAGTATATCCATTTTAAAGTTGTTCAAAAACAATTAAAAATATTAACACAAAAAAAAAACAATTAAAAATATTATGAGCGGCCCGGTGGTCGGCACAACACGCCAGACACGTGGACTGTGTCGTGGGCTCGGGTGTACTAAATGGTTGTCCGACACGACACGCCAAGATGCAGAAACGGCACAGCACGGTGCGAGCCACCACCAGGCACGACACATTGCCCACCTCTACTATTAACATTGTTTTGACTTTTGACCATTTCTTGTATGGGATTAATGTTTTTAAGTTTATTTGCCAAAATAATCTCAACATTTCATTTTACCCTTGATAAAAGATTAAGTCAAAATTCAAAGATATGCTCAATAAAAAGTTAAAAGTATATGAACAGTTATAACTTTGTCATCTTAGTAGTCGTTTGGTTGAACATAAAAAGTGTAATTTCATTTATTATTTTAAAATAAGTTTTCTCATTCAAAATTATTTCTTATGATGTGCATTAGGTGCATAGATTTTGTTTGATTGATTATGTTTGGATTGGAGAACCTCATCAATTGTTTGAATGAATGATATCTATTTTATATTTTCTTTTGGGTAAATTACATGTTTGAACTCTCTTAAAGAATACACATATGAGTGCAAGTGCCATCGGCTAGTCGCACATTAAGGAACGAAAATAAGTTCATCACTTCATAACTAATTGGTTTAGTTTATAAGTGATCGAGCTCTCTTTCTCCGGGTTTCATTAACTCAACAGGTTACGATTGTGGCCCAGACTCATTTTCATTTCTCAAGTACGTAAGTGCACGTAATCTACACAATCTTTCAAATTATTCCACTGATTTATACTTCGTATATCCTTTTGTGGTACATCAGCCATTTGACTTGGTTGCCTGAGTGCACTATCCAGTTCTTCCCAAAGAGAGAGTGAGAAAGATGGAGTCTGACAATGGAGCTTTCATGGAGAAGTTCACACTACCTCCATCTTCTTCTTCTGGGGACCTTCCTTTATCTGGTTACACTTTTGCTGTCAAAGATATGTCAGTAATTCTACCCTCTTGCTTCAATTTCAATTCTTTTTCCTCCATTTTTTTGATGATTAATTCTTTTTACCCAGGTTCAATTTTTTTACTTTAAATTTTGAGTCTTTATTTCATAAATTATATGAATTCCATTTGATGGTTTTAATTGCAATTTATTTAAGACTATGTTTGTTGTACTTGTGAATTTGCAATTGTAATTTCCCATTTGATAATTTTCCACGAATCAACCAGGTTTTATTAATGTGCCCAAGAATTGAACACATTTGATTGTATAATATATCTGTAATTTGTTAGTATTTTCAATTTATTGCTTAATTTAAGATAAAGTTTGTGTTTTGGAAGGGCAGATTTGATATGGAAGGGTTAGTAACTGGGTTTGGGAATCCTGATTGGGCAAGAACGCATACAAAAGCCAATTCCACTGCTCCTGCAGTTTTGGCTCTTTTAAAGGCTGGTGCTACTTGTGTTGGTAAAACAATCATGGATGAAATGGCTTACAGGTTAGTTTTTTTTCGATTTTCGAGTTACTATGATTATAATCTATCTGATTCAGCAAATGGGTTTTTATATGTAGTTTATTGTGAGGTTGTAAATGTTAAGCATAATATGTGGAATTATTTCAACTGGATATACTTTTGAAGAGAACTTTTACCTAATTCTTGGCTTATTTGATTGTTAAAAGTCTTCCTGTGAACATGGTTGAATGTAGATTTTTCGGTCTGTTTATTGTTTCATTGAATCATTGGCTAGTGGATTGAATTCTCTCTGATGAAGTGTGATGGTATAACAGTTAACAAATACATTAGCAATAATCCTGGTTACATACAGAGCTGAACTTTCAGCAGAATTCAAACTTGAGGTAGTATTTAGTTGTTAACAATGGGCTTGCCACTGGATATTACTCACTACTGCCTTAATTGTTTACCTTTTTTTTAGTCAAAAAGGCCAAGAAATCATTCTTGAACATTTTGGGGCTAACATTTTGGAAATGGTTTACTGTTTACATTTTTTCCATTCCAAAAAAGTATTCCTCTTATCCTACAAACTTGTAAAAATAGGCCTTGTAGTTCTAGACTTATAGTATAATCCCAACACAATATTTTTCAGTTTATGCAATCAATCTTTGTTCTCTGGTTCTTTAGTGCTTTTCAAATCATAACTTGAGGGTACTTGTGGATTCATTTCTTTCATTTATTCAAATGAGATTCATTTGAGAATTTGAGAAGGATTATATCTTTGACCGCAATAGAGTATAGCGATCAATGATTACATGTGTATGCAAAGCCATTATACAGTCCATGGACATTTTACCTTTTAATGGACATTTAGGGTCAGAGCCTCAAAGATCCTGTGATGAGTTTCAATGGCTAGCCTTCTTTCCTTTATCATTATCTACATGATATATGTGATTAAATGCTGAACAATTCATTGCCAATTTCTTTGACAGCATAAATGGAGAAAACATACATTATGGTACCCCTAAGAACCCATGTGCAGCAGATCGTATTCCTGGAGGATCTTCTAGTGGTTCTGCTGTTGCAGTTGGTACAAACATCGTAGATCTTTCTTTGGGTGTGTCAAAGTTCTCTTTTTAAAACAATACAATTGCCTTTTAAAAGTCAGCGACCATTAATCTGTAATTCTTTCACCTCTTTAGGTACTGACACTGGAGGAAGTGTAAGAGTCCCAGCAGCATTCTGTAAAATATATGGGATTCGGCCTTCACATGGGGTTGTCTCTGTTGATGGTGTTGTTCCTATGGCACAGAGTTTTGATACAGTCGGTAAAGATTTGACTATGTGACAAGTCATGCAAAATGCAATAGTGCACTATAGACGTCTTGAAAGGAAAGGTTTAATTTTGTGGTAGAGTAGTACAAGATGCCAAAATGCATGAACTGCATCAACAGATTCAATCGACAATATGATGTCTAATATGGCGATACCTATACTTTCTGTTAAGCATGTTTATAATTGTGATCATCACTCATGAGATACTGCAATTACATGCGTGTTAAATTACATCACGTTTATTGAAAATTAAGCTATATCTCAGGATGGTTTGCAAGGGATCCATCAATCTTGAAGAAAGTAGGAAATGTGTTACTTCCTCCCCTTGATCCACATCTTGTGAGCCCTAGTCCAATTATAATCGCTGAAGATTGCTTCAAGCTTCTAAACATCCCAATTGATAGAGTAAAACAAGTTCTAGTGAAGTCCGTGGAGAAAGTCTTTGGAGGTTAGTCATCTGGTTTTTGTACGGAGTTGCATATTAGGTTCAGCTATTTTTCAGTATTTAGTTCTTTCTATCAAATTGAATTCATGCTCTGCAAAAGCTTAGCCATATGATATCATGTCAGTAGGAATTATTTAGTAAAAACTTCAGTAGTAAACAAATTGTTTGAACTTCTTTAACCATTATTTCAGGTCAGGTTTTGAAATATATGGACCTAGGGGACTATGTAGAGGAAAATGTTTCTAGTCTGAAGCATTTCATGGGCCAAGGTGGTGATACAAAAGAATACAGCATACCATCTTTGGTTGCCCTTTCAAGTGCCATGCGAATACTACAAAGGTACAACTAGCTAGTAAATTGGTCCAGTACTAATTTTATCAAGTCTGGAGTAGTTGATTGCAGTATGTTACCATTATCTTGCCATATAATCATACTGTTTCAGATGTCGACTTTTTATTCAATTTTTATTGAAGTGTAGGCATGAGTTTAAGATTAATCATGGCGAATGGGTCTCTTCCATTAAACCTAATTTGGGGCCAGGACTAAAGGAGCGAATTTGGGAAGCCGTGTTCTCTAATGATGACAACATTGACATTTGCCACTCTATCAAGACTGAATTGCGAATGGCACTTACTTCTCTCCTGGGGGTAATCTCTATGACTAGTTATCAATAATTCCATCCTTCATTTTAGTAGCTTAACCTCAAACTTCAATTTTTGCCAACATATTGGTGAATGCTTTAGCTCCTCCTCATAATATTCTGGTTCTCCACTAGATCACTATTTCCTTTTTCTCCTTTGATTTTTAGCTGATAGATTTGTACTCTATCTGTAGAATGCTGGTATCCTTGCAATCCCAACTGTTCCTGGTCCACCACCAAAATTGCAGACTCCGCCATCTACATTAGAAACTTTCCGAGCTAGAGCTTTTAGCTTACTCTCCATTGCTGGAGTATCTGGATTTTGTCAGGTTCTACCTCTATCATAAGCAAAGACAAGGCATCAAAATCTTCATTCATTTGTTTGTCTCCTCTAACTTCCCATTTTCATGACTATAATATCCCTTTCTTTTGCAGGTAAGTATACCATTAGGATTGTATGACGGTCTTCCTGTGTCTGTATCTCTGTTGGCTAAACACGGTTCAGATATGTTCCTACTCAATCTTGTAGAGACTCTGTGTGAAACTCTGAAGGAACATGTCGATGCTACTGTAAATTCGAACCTGTGAATCCTAGTTTGATTTGGGAATTGGGATATATAATGTCCTTTTCTCAACATCTTCATTGTACATCATGATCAGTCTTCGCCAAAATGTATCTGAAATGGCTAATAATGAACTCTTTAGAGGGTATTGATTCCATTGTCTGAACTAGAGTTGGCAATTCCATTGAATGCCTTATTTTCGTGATTATTTCTCAAATCGTACTCAAAATTAACATAAATAACTATGTATTTCTTTGTATCATTAATGGATTGATTATGTGTGGTCTGAGTAGGTTTATGTTCTTGCCTTGTTGAGTGTCCCTGATTTTCATTTATTAGTACACCAACAACGCTGAAAGTTCTTATATGCATTTGGATGTATGCCTGCATTAGTAGGTATTATTCTGCTCTTATTGTTTCATTTTAAAATATTTAAAATCAGAAAGAAATATCAAATCAGCAAAATATAGCCACTTGATGCACCTATCTACCTATATGTGTACTCGGGTGTATGTACAACTCCCTTTAATTCGTGAAAATCTACCGTTTCATTTCCATTTGTTTCGTAAAGTTCTTTCGACTTTTACTTGACTCCTTAGTCACCCAACTGAATGGTTGTTTCTTCTTCCTTCCTAAGTCTTACTCATTGGTCAAAAAAGAGGACTATAATAGTCACATAGTGGCACAACTAGTTAGAAAAAACTTCAAGAATAGAGTTTAGTTTTTTTTTTTTTTTTTTTTTTTTTTTTTTTTGGGGGAAGTAAAAGGACATGGGCCGCACGGCCCATATGAATTATATGATATTTGGGTGAAAAGTCAAAACCCAAACGTAACCATTAGGACGTGGGTCCCACTTGATGTTAACTCGTGGTGCACGAGGAGAAGGGCCGTGCAGCGTGTTTGGCTCGCCATTTATGAAAAAATGTCCATTGTCACTTGGATAATTTTGGATTTGTTTTGATTTATCAACATGTGAGATTTGTAAATTAGATTACTAAATATATCATGACATCTAAAACATCTTATTTATGTATTATTATCAAAGAAAATTGAATTACAATATTAGGTAGCAAGTTGAAATACATTTACTAGGTAGGCAATCTTAGACTAATCAAATATCCTAGCAAATCCAAAGTTCAATCCAATAATAATTTTCTCATATTTTTTTCTGGAATCAAATAAGATATGACATGTCCACTTCAAAGTGTAAAAATTTCAGATAATATCAATTTAGAAATATTAATATGGAATACAATTACTCTATCTAATATCAAATTAAAGTCTCATTTCACCTTAATCAGTTTATATATCCCTATTTTAGTCGACCAAATCACTATTTTTATTTTCATTCACTTTAACCAATCAAACCCCACAATTCTATTAATACCATCAATTTCCATCTTATTAATTTATTCACTTTCATCTAGAGATGAAGAGAGTAGTACCTCGTAATAATCTATTACGAAGTACTTCATACTCGTATAATTTAAACAAAATAAGATGAATCAAACAAAGCCTTACGACACACTCGAGAATCGAGACCCTCACCCCCAATGCAAATAATCCTCGTGGGAAATATTTTGCATACTTGTATATAGTTAGCACAAAAAACGACTCCCAACAACCATCACACCTTGACACACCCCTCTCTCTCTCTCTCTCTCTCTAAATCAGAGTGAAAGAGATGGGTAGAATGGAGGTCAGAGCTAGAGCTCCCGGAAAAATCATTCTCGCCGGAGAACACGCCGTCGTTCATGGATCCACCGCCGTCGCCGCCTCCATTAATCTCTACACTTCCGTATCTATTCTCTTTTCCCACGGTAACATTTTCCCCTCTCCCCTCTTTCTGATTTCTGCTTATTCATGATTTCAATTCAGTAATTTTGACGTGAAATGTGCTTCTCTTTGTTTGATTTTGATCAAGTTTGTGTTTTTTGAATTGGGTCAATTAGTTCTTGGATAATGTGTATCTGGGTAGTTGGATTTAGATTAGTGTGATTGTAATGGTAAATTGCTCATTGTATTGATTCAAGCTTTTTGATTAATGAGTAGGGAAATGAGTTTTTCTAGTTAATTGTGTTTGAAAATTGAAAGTTAGCTTTAATGATGGATTTTGGGTGGAATTGTAACTAGAGAATTTTTAGTTAAAATGGTTGTTGGAAAGTATAATCATGTGATAGGATAACTTTGGAGTGAATTGTTTTCAAGTGATTTTCGCTTAATAGCGATGGAAAATCTGTGAAAACTAAGGGCTCGTTCATTATCATTGATTACTAATTAGCTATATGCCTATATGGCATGCCCAAAATTGGAAAAAAAAAATGTTTTGAAACTTTGAAGAAATTCTGATAATGCACATGATCAAGGGGTGAAGTTATTGTCATAATGAGACATTAAAACTAATGTCTCGATTTGAAAACCCGAGGAAATTATGATTTTGAACCAGGGAATTGATGGTGGTGGCATGTATGAATTGCCATATGCTAGGTGGTATTGAAGTGATTTCTAGTCATCATTTTGCAATATTTGTGATGCCTTATTGTTTTCATTATTGGACTTTTGAGCAGTTCAAAAACATCCGAACCTTCATCGTTATGAAAAGAATACTCCGTAAAAATAATCCTCTTTCATTGGTTCTTTTGGGCAATGAACTACCAAAGAGCTTTTGTGACAAAAACCTTGCTTTTCAGTTGTTGCTAGTGCCTTATGTTCAATTTGTTGTCAATACATAGATATTAAAGGGATTTTTTTTTTTATTTAGCTGTCCTGATTTTGTACAGAAATAGGTGATACACTTAAGCTTGATCTCAAGGACATGGAACTAGAGTTTTCCTGGCCAATAGAAAGAATCAAAGAAGTACTTCCAGGTTTTGACAGCCCTTCACCTTCGACACCCTTATCTTGTTCATCAGAAACCCTTAAGTCAATGGCACCACTCTATGAAGGGCAAAATATTCCAGAGGCAAAAATAACATTGGCTTCTGGAGTGTTGGCCTTTATCTGGCTATACACCAACACCCAAGGGTATGTTTGTGATATTGTCCCTTACTCCTCCAATCATATGTTGCTGAAGAAAGCTGCATTCTTAGATGCAAATCCATGCAATCAATATTGTTGTGCTGTTTTTACCCAACATTTAGTTTTGTTAAGCAGTTTATATCTACCAATGGTTGAATTCTCAACTTATATTTGTATTTTAGGTACAAACCTGCAACAGTGACTGTGACATCTGAACTTCCTCTAGGTGCAGGCTTGGGTTCATCTGCTGCATTCTGTGTAGCACTTTCAGGTGCCCTTCTTGCATTGTCAGAATCTTGTGAGCTTGACTATAGTCAGAAAGGTTGGGTAGCTTTGAAAAATAGCGAGCTTGACCTAGTAAACAAATGGGCTTTTGAAGGCGAAAAGATAATTCATGGAAGACCATCTGGCATTGACAATACAGTAAGCACCTATGGTATGTCATCCTATTCCGTAGATTCTTGCAATGCCAATCTTATGTTTCTTTTAAATTTCTATCAAAAGGCATTGAGGTAATTTTCTCTTGATATGATATTATCCTTGGCTCTTAAAACTGTCTTATAGGAGTAATAAAAATGACTTGTCTTTTTACCTTGTTATGTCTCACAATAAGTTACTCTAAAACTATCTTACCAAAGACTGGCCCTTGATATTATGTTATTTTAATGTTCTATGAAGTACAAGGTTGTGTCTTACAAACCAACGTGTTTGACAAAGGTTTGAGGTATCCTTATATGGGTAGTCTATTACTAATACATGCTATGGCCTGCCATTGGTTGTTGGGTTTTGAAGATTAAGTGTCCCAACCGCACATTAAGACTGAAATTGCCCTTCTTTGACTTCCCTCTACATTAATATGTCACCTGTATTGAAGGAATTAAATAAAGCAACATTACCTAAATAAGACAGGCATCTCCTTGTCAGTATGTTGTGCAGTTACTCAAATGTTCATGAAATGACTCAACTGTGTTTAACAAACCAAAACTAGTACCATATATCAAAATTTCATACATTTACAATGTATAAAAGGAAAACCAATACGACATCTTTTACTTTTGTTAAGTATATATCTTGAACACCAATTTGAAATTTAGGAAACATTGAGGACCATCTTGACATCCTGGTTTACTGTTAGTACTCAGATCTTCTATGGCCTGTTTTGTGCATTATAAACATACTCTCTGAGTCTGGAGATGACTGAACATCCAGTGATATGTTATGCAGGAAATATGATACAATTTAGGTCAGGTGAAATCACCAGGCTCAAGGCGAATACACCATTAAAGATGCTAATTACAAATACTAAGGTAGGGAGAAACACAAAAGCACTAGTTGCTGGTGTGTCAGAAAGGACACTGCGCCACCCTGAGGCAATGGCTTCTGTTTTTAAAGCTGTTGACTCTATCAGCAAGGATTTGTCTGATATCATACAAACACCGGCTCTTGATGACATTGCAGCCACTGAAAAGGAAGAAAAGGTGGAAGAACTAATGGAGATGAACCAAGGATTGCTTCAGTGTATGGGAGTGAGCCATACTACAATAGAGACGGTTCTCCATACAACGCTTAAATACAAGCTACGTTCCAAGCTGACTGGAGCTGGTGGCGGAGGCTGTGTACTGACACTATTGCCAACGAGTATCCTTTATAAATATTATAATGTCTTGATTTTCATCTATACTTACACTTAACTTATATACTGATGAAATGCCACTCAAATTAAGTCGAATTCATGCTAGGGATGGTTACCCTTACAATTAATTTCTATACAGAATTTATGTCCTTTTCCTTGACCCATATAATTCAGTTCTGTCTAGCATTGTGGTGGATAAAGTGGTTGCTGAGTTAGAATCCTGCGGCTTCCAATGCTTCATCGCTGGAATTGGTGGCAATGGCATGGAGGTTTGCTTCAACGATAATGCCCAAAATTGAGCAGTGCATTCTCAGGAGCCATTGTGAGTCTTAACATTGTTGTTGAATGATCCTGATTGTACCAATTTAAGTCATTTTTTTTCCCACTGTACCATATGTTGTACATTAATTCCATTATTGTAGCTGCCATGCTCATTTTTTATTTCATTGCATCGAAATTCTCTTTATAATCCTTTAAATTTGAGAATCTCGATGTAGGTATCAAAAACTTGAGTAGCTTGAAGATGTAAAATTATTGTTGTTTTTAGCCTTTCAATTTTATCGTGGAAAGAATTGTTATGTGATGTTGGAAGACCAACAAATTTGAGTGGTGCAATGCTTAAATTCCATATGTACAAGTTATTTTGTCCCAATTACATGTTGCATGAGGCCCTAAATCGTCTAAACAATTGTTGCTAAATTGTGGACAATAAGCTTAAGCAACATGTACTTGGAAAACAATATGTTATAATTTTTGGGAATGAAAATTTTATTGATAGATGAAACATAAGCTTTTATTACCATAATGTACTTTGTTGGTACACATTCAAAGAAGGTATATCACCCTCTTGAACACACACAACCTTAAGGAAAATAAACTATAGTAAAACAGAGCACTAAGTCATTAACAAGACCTTAGATGCACTCTTGAAAGTTCTATATACCTCACACCAGAAACCATGTTTCATTCTTCACGTTTTTAGCCATTCACAATAACACCACCTGCACAAATAGGATGAAAAATACGACCTGATTACGACACAAATCAAATAATACTTGACCTCAAATTCTGAAGAAATGTTGATGACTATACCATTAGGATGGATGGTTTGCCCTGTAATGTAAGAGGAATCTGCATTGCAAGCAAGGAACACATAAGAAGGCGCAACCTCACTAGGCTGCCCTGCCCTCTTCATGGGCACCTCTGAACCAAAGTTCTCAACCTCTTTCTCCTTAAATGAAGCCGGAATCAAGGGAGTCCATATAGGACCCGGGGCTATCTCATTGACACGAATGCCCTTCTCCACAAGCTGGAGTGCTAGGCCCCTGGTGAAGGCCACAATTGCTCCTTTGGTAGAGGTGTAGTCCAGCAATGTTGGACTCCCTTTATATGCAAGAACTGATGTTGTATTGATGATGCTGGACCCTTGTTGCATATGCTTCAGAGCATGCCTATACATACATACATGAAAATAAAACGTCGATACTCATGAGTCGTGGCAGATTTGGCAGTGGCATCTATTTTATCCAAATTAAACATGAATAATTACCTTAGGAAAAAGGCATAATTTTCAGTTTTATTGTACTCTTTTATGTTTAACTCATATGCCTATGTTTTAACAGTTTCCTCAAGTAATAATCAAGCTGCTGTGAAGTCAACAGAAAACAAATATGAATGATTGTAGTAGCATTGTTTTCTTGATTTACATGAAAAGTCATATTTGGTTAACTTTCTTCAATATGTACTAATTTTTAGTATGGAAAAAACTTTTACTACTAATCATCATTTCACAGAAGCTGTCATCAAAATAATGCATGGTCAACACTCAGACAGATAAAGCAAAAAAGCCATAAAACAGAATTTAAAAATAAAAAAAAAAAATACAGAAAACCATAATTCATAATTTATTATTCTTAAAAGAACCCAAAAAAGGGAACATATCTAAGGTCACACTATAGTTACCTGTTTGATATTATTAAAATTAACATATGTTTTTAGAAATAATGAGTGAAATTATCTCTGGTGTCCCTGAAGTAGCTTCTGTGATGTGAAGTGGAGTTACAATATATGATTTTTCACAGTATTAGTGAAGTAATTATCCACTGTGAGAATGTTATTAGTAGTAGTTTGTATAATTTAAGTGCTCACCTTGTGACAAAGAAATAGGAGTAGATATTAGTCCTGAACACCCTCTCAAGCTTCTGCTCATCAACTTCCTCAATTGTTGTGCGTTCGTACTGCTCAGCACAATTATTGACCAGGATATCTATGCGCCCAAAGGCGTTAACCACCTCATCAACCACCCTTTTGCAGCTCTCATCATACCCCAAATCTGCCGCGATTGCTATGGGTTCCTTAGCTCCAGAGCCCTTAACACTCTTTATAAGTTGAAGGGTGTCCCTAGCATCCTTGTCCTCACGGCCCTTGACATATGTAAATGCTACGGTTGCGCCCTCCTGCGCAAAGCAGTGGCACACTGCCTTCCCTATCCCTGAGTCCCCCCCTGTCACCAGAGCCACTTTCCCCTGTCATCACACACAGTTAGCTGAAATCAGAAAACTTATTACTACATCCGTTTCATATTATTTGCAACGATTAGACATTTTCTACTCACACTTTATGTCAAATTATTGTAAATAATATGAAACAGAGGTAGTATGAGAGATTAAGAGTCGTGTAAAACTAATTCCGGACTGAGGGAGTATGTTTCCGATTATATACCTGGAGCTTATTGGCAGGCTTGTACTCATAGTGACCAGTTTCAGGGACAGGATTCATGATATGCTGTTTCCCAGGCTGAGTCTCTTGTCTCTGAGCCGGGAAATTTCGCCCGTTAGTCGCCATTTTTTCTTAGTAAAAGCTTCTTCTTAGCAACACTTGAGTAACCAAAGTAGGAAAACTAGAAGATGGTACTAAAACACAAAAGACAGTACTCTTTGTGGAATTGGATTGAACTTCTTAGGTGAGGCTCTTTGTTTATTTGTAGTGGACTGGTGTAGTGATGTTTATCTGAGGAAGGGATAGTACAGCAACGTGCAGAGGACTTGGAGAATATATGTGTCATGCAGATTACTGTCACTGGACACGTCTGTTAGCTGAAGTGCAACTTCAGATTTGGATGATGTATGCTGTAAGAGGGATTTGGGTCTCACCTGTGAAGGAACTTCTAGAGTTTCCTTGAGAGACTTCTCATCTCCAATCACCGCTTTCGGGGCAAAATTACGTCCTAAATAATTCCTCTGTCCAGAATTAATAATCACGTCAATGAAGTAATTTGAACTAATAATGTAACACCTAGAGTTGCTTAAGCGAAAGGGTAAAAGTAAATGAATTGATTAGATTGATGGGATAATGAATTGATTAGATTGATGGGATTGCACGGTGTCGCATTCTCTCCTTGTTCTTGTTTTGCTTATGCAAACCGAGCTAATCACTTACAAAGTTATATGAGAAAAACGTCCCCTCTCCTTGTTCTTGTTTTGCACTATTGCTTATGCAAAGCAAGCTAATCACTTACAAAGTTATATGAGAAAAACGTCTCCCTTTAATATTGTGATTTATGCAATAGTCATTACTGTCAAAAGTAATAATTTTGTCATGTTGGAATGTATCATGAGGCTAGGTTCTTGACGCTGTGGCTGGGTATTAACTGATGCATACAACTACTACCTCCGATTTTTATTAATTGCAACTTTGGGGTATTTTTTGTAAGACATAAAATATTTCTAAGTTGCAACTAAAAAAAATCGGAGGTAGTATATAGTTTTGCTCTTTGTTGCCCGAATGAAATTTTTAATCAGAAAGTCTGTCACTACTGTTCAAGTCTTTAGTAGTAAGGTGTTGTTGCCATTTTATTTTCTGTACATGATGTTGCTCGTGCTCATACCCTTTAAACGTGTTGGATTCGTTAGAATACAACAATAAAGCATTGGCCCCAAAATGATTTGGGAATGTTAGATGATTCGTTAGAATATAATATGATTTTTTTTTTATTTTTATTTTTGTGCTCCTGGTTCTCAGCAATATAGCAAGGTAGCAACATAGTTAGTTAGTAGTTAGAAAGACAGGTACATTAGATTTCTTTTATATGGATCATTCCGCTTCAAAGTAGTATTTGAGGTTTCCTGATAAATCTAGTATGTTATTCAATACTGTTTTTATCTTTGCACAGCCTGTTTCACTGTTTGGTAAACAGAATAGCTTATAAGTTATAACTTAGAATTCTAATATAGTGTTTGAAATTTACAGCTTATAAATTACATTTCTAACATAACTTAAATTTCAAACATAGTGCTTGAAATTTAAGTATGTACATAGATTTCGGCAGTCAAAATTGAGTACTTGAATGTCAGAGATGGGAAATAAGACCTGGGAAACAAACATATTCATCTTAGTATTTTTGCAAGTTATTACAACAAAACTGGTTGCTTTAACTTCATTAGTTTATACTTTTAGCAACATTGTAGAGGATAATTCAGCATAATAACACAGATTAAGAAGAACCGTTTGTTACATCAACCGTCGGTCCATCTAGAACCTTACATATATTATTATCATTGTAATGTACTCTAATGGTACTTAGTTAGGAAGATACACCAACAAGATTAAACCAAGTTACTGTCTGTAAACATCCTCGAAACCCAAAAAACAGCACACATAGCAAAATACCATTCAAGCATTCACAATAACACCACCTGCACACATGAACAAACATGATCATACATACATTAGCCCAAACCAAGTTAAACATCAAAAAAATAAATGAAATCGAAAAAAGGAGGTTCGGTTTCTCACCATTAGGATGGAGGACTTGTCCAGTAATGTAAGAGGAGTCACCATTGCAAGCAAGGAAAACATACGAAGGCGCAACCTCACTAGGTTGCCCTGCCCTATCCATTGGCACTTGACTACCGAAGCTTTTGACCTTGTCTTCCTCGAATGAGGCCGGGATCAGCGGTGTCCAAATAGGTCCGGGAGCAACCCCGTTGACACGGATGCCCTTCCCCACAAGCTGCAAAGCTAGGCCTCGGGTGAATGCCACAATTGCACCTTTGGTAGAGGTGTAGTCTAGCAACGAAGCGTTGCCCTTGTATGCATTCACTGATGTAGTGTTTATGATGCTAGATCCTTCCTTCATGTGCTTCAGTGCATGCCTATACAACAACATGAGAATAACCCTAAGTCACAAACTTGGCACATTTTATATATTTCCTCCGTTTCATATTATTTGCAACGATCAGACATTTTCTACTCACACTTCATGTCAAATCATTACAAATAATTTAAAACGGATATAGTAATTGTATTACTATACAAATTTTGTATGTAATTCAATTCGTTTTACCTTGTCATAAAAAAGTAAGAGAAAATGTTAGTCCTGAACACCCTTTCAAGCCTAGGTTCATCAATGTCCTCCACGGTAGTACACTCATACTGCTCAGCACAATTATTGATCAAGACATCAATATGCCCGAAAGCATTCACTACCTCATCGACGACCCTCTTGCAGTTCTCGTCGTACCCCAAATCTGCTGGGATCGCGATAGGGTCCTTAGCATCGGAGCTCTTGTGTTTCTTGATCATTTGAAGGGTGTCGTGAGCGTCCTTGTCTTCTCGGCCCTTGACTTAAGTGAAAGCCACGGTTGCACCCTCCAATGCAAAGCATTGGCACACTGCTCTACCTATTCCGGAGTCTCCTCCTGTCACCAAGGCCACTTTCCCCTGCCATCAGAAGGTGCAATTGTACGTGAATTCCAGATTGGGTAAGGAAACAACAAAAAGTACCGTCTTTAAATAAAAGTTTCATTTGTTAGGATTTAATCAATTTATTAAAAGTGAATAAAAACATAAAGGAAAAATGAAATCGGGACAAAAAATTCTTAGAGAAATGAGACTTTTATTTAGGGAGAAAGATAGAACTTTATATAATGTCGGTCATTTGAATAAATAAAAATAAATTTTTTCTTGACATGAAAGGATCAAAACTAATCTCACTTTAAGAAACAATTTATATTATGTGTAAAAAATTCATAAGCACATGTAGAAAAAGAAATAAAATATGGTAAGACCAGAAGTCTAAGAGGGTAATGTTTGTACATCCACAAGAGAAAAGTAACTATGAGAAAAAACATAACACCCATATATAGAAGACTTAAAACATTAAATCAAACAAATCACGTCGTTGATAGTTTAATTTAAACTAAAACCGTAATAACATGACAACTAAATCCGAACAGAGTAACTAGTTATACCTGAAGCTTGTTAGCGGCCCTATAATCTTGGCGAAGAGCTTCAGGAATAGGATCCATGGTATGTTCCTTCCCTGGCTGAGTCTGCTGCCTTTGAGCCGGAAACTTATCGCCACCCGACGCCATTCTTACCGTGCACAACTGCCCTTGCCGTGTACCACCACTTCCGTTGATCCGATATAAGGTGCAACTTCTTGAAACCACACTACCAAGTCCAACACATACACTACTTGTGGTTGCTCCTACTAACACCCTAGATAACACCACTCCACGTAATAACATAAAATAAACTTTAGCTTATAATTTAATTAAGCTTTGTTTTACATGAAATTAATAAGCTTCTAGCTTTTAATTTATACATGATGTTATTTTGCATGGGAATAGAAATGTAAAAAGAGAGAGAATTTGGGAATGCAAATTAGGAAAGTACGTGTCTATGGTAATAAGAGTTACGTGTGTCGTGGTGATCGTTGCCTTAGGACACGTCTAATGAAACGGAACTTTGTTTTCCATTTGTGGATTTGTAGCTATTTTCTTTTCCATGTTTTTAGGGTGTGTTGTTTGTGGAACCCTTTTTGTTTTCCTTCCATATTCACCGCTTTTGTTCTCTATGTAACTTCAACGCTTGGTTTATGATCCGGGTGTATAGTGAACATCGTGTATCCTGGTGTATAGTGGCATTGTGTATCCGAGTGTATAGTCGAAAATATGTGTACCTTGTTAAAAAACAAATTAAACAAATTAGAAACATATAGTTCAAAAAAAGAAACATATAGTTCAAGTCAAAAGATTAGCTAGACTAAAAAGGCTTATACCTCAACTCAAATTAGATTAAGATAGAATTTTAGAAGATATAATCAAATCCTAATAACACACACTTCAAAACCAAAAGGCATACATTGATCAATACACTATGAGCACCATGCACTATTAGAGGCGGGACTACAAATGCTAACAGTGAAAATTGCCCGGTGTAATTTTGTTAATTTGGACCTTAAAATCATCTCTTTTGTAAAGTTTTTTGTACTAAATTATAAATTTTATGATATAATTGAAGAATGGATTATTGATTAACAATTTTTCTCTTAATTTTATATAAGTAGATTTCAAATATTAAGGCCTTTATATAGTAGTTTCACTTAGGAGCCCTGTGCGATCAATCACCCTACACATGCCCAGAACCACCTCTGCTGCACTACTCGTTAACCATTATTAATCTAACAACACTTTTAATTATAGATAATATTATTGGTTTAAAAAACTCTAGTGGAATACGATTTACTTGCAATATGTTTTAGGATAATCATTTTTCTTTATTGTGCAAGTTATATTTTCTTACAAAGTTGATGTGAAAATACATGTTAATATGTTTATATGCACCCAATCACTCCTCATAAGTCATGTGCACCTTAATTTTTTTTGCTCACTTGATACCTCATAATAACACGAAGTATACAACAAACTAGGTGGTAATATGGTGAATAAGTATGGTAAATTAAAATAAGATAATTTAATTTATGCTAAACCTTAATAATAAACAAATTTTCCAAAATGAAATTTGGGTTATCCATTAAACTAGATGCTAGCTATGGAATGTGTTTGCACTATTTCATTACATTAGATACATGTTGAAATTTCAATATTGTTAACATGCATGCTTGCCACGTGGCTTAATACGTAATTTTATAAACAAAATCACTAGTGCATGGCAATTTAAAGCGTGAAGATCGAGTATTACAACAACATTTTGAAAGTGGATAAATATTGTTTTGTTGACGAATCAGTTATTCACCATGCATGTATGCAACGTGTTTAAACATTCAACGGCACCTTTTTTTTTTATTTTTTTATTTTTTATTTTTTATTTTTTATAATTCTTCTTAAACTATTATTGCATCATTTTACTTGAGATTCATAACTCAAAACAAAGCCATAACTCTTTAGGTAAGTTTCCCAAGTTAATATTTTTGTTAATCCAATTTTATTTAATTGAATTTCAATTCATGATGAGAGTTACATTATTGTATATATGTGTTGCAGGTTGCTTAAACTATAATTGAAGATCAACAATTAAAGTGGATAATTATTGAGTAATTGGATCAAAAATCAAAATGGCGACTAAGAAGTTGTCCTTTTTCTTTGTGGTTCTACTTCATGCTTATCTTTTGCTTCTTGTCCCGGTTCATTGTGATGATGGTAAGTTAACTCTTTACCTCTCCATCTTATGTTCCTTAATTAGTTGTTCTTAGATGTAAATATACTATATACCGATATACGACATGTTCGGATTTAGTTGTCACGTTACTAGTACTTACGAGTAGTATATATAATGAATTGAAGTTGTAAGTTTTCTCTTGATGTTCTATGTTCTATGCCCAATAATTGGAGTGAAAATAATTGTGTAGCGTCGTTATTAGTTAGTTACAACTTAGATATGGAGTTCGAGTAACTCAATTAGTTAACATAAAATATATAAATTAGCCTATTTAACACTAATTATATGCTCTCAAAAGTCATAATATATTCATGTGAAGAAAGGTCATTTGAGTTGAAGTAAGACTTGTTAAGGAGAAGGTAGAGCTAGATAACATTTCTTTGCATTGTTCACTAGAATTGACAATAATTTGCCGCGCCATTGAGCACCTCCAACCTTATAGTTGGTGTACACGCGCTTTGTATGTAGCTGGTTACACCGTAGCTAGGGTTATTAGTGTTGCATATCTAGGCTCAAATTTGAGATTTGTTGATATTCAAAATTCATGAAGCAATATTGAATTTCTAATCTTCTTTAAGACTTGATCAATTGTTGTACTAATGAAATCTAGGAGAAGGGGGAATATAAAAGTGTGCCCTTTTTGCTTTGATAAGAGAAAGAATGTGTCTTATATTATTAGCATTCAGAAAAACCAGGGGAAAAGAAAGTGGAACTAGCTTAAACGAAAAGGAAGGTCTTTAAAGAATGGATGATTTAAAAGTGTATGATTAACTTTATTGGTAAGAAATTAGCATAATTTTTATGATTAATTACTGATAGATACATCTTATAAATTGTTAAGGAAGAAGAAACGATGAAAACTAATTTATTTGTGATAAGAGTATGAATTCAAATTCTTAAGCTGATGGTTGAAGTCCTAGGAATATTTCGTTTAATTTTTATACTCTATCAATAGGTATGTTGTATTAACTATCAATATGTAGGAAGTATGAACTATTGACCGTGTTATAACCAATGAACTTACTTACAAACAAGTCTCCAAAGAAATCTAGCTATTCTAGCTTGCTTGAGTGGCCAATACTTTGTAGCTAGCACCAACCGGTTTTCGCTTATTTAGAACTTGACCAATGAGAGGAGTAATAGACACCAAAATTTAATTTGGTTCATGATTTCCTCATCAAAATGCTTTTTTTTTTTTTTTTTTTTTTTTTTTAATATAATTTTTGCAAGTAGTTGACAATCTTTATGCATTGCAGAAGAAGAAGATAATCTTCTCCAAGGTCTAAACAGCTACAGAAACTCCCTACAACTCCCAGCCTTAACCAAAAACAAGCAAGCGGGATGCCTGGCCGATGAGATAGCCGATGAGATGAAAGATCATCCTTGTGTTGCGACCGTACCAGCCAATGCTGTACCAGGAGGCACCGGAACCCAGTTCCTCAACTACCCGAAGCTGCTCAAGAAATGTAAAATCAATCCAAACACAACAGCAAATGGCATCATCTTACCAGTTTGTGTATCAAAACTCGTTCCAACCCTTGTCCTTACCAACTATACTCGGACTGGCTTTGCTCGGTACATCAATGATACAAAGTTCACTGGAGCTGGTGTTGGGTCAGAGGACGATTGGATGGTGGTAGTGTTGTCAACAAGTACCCCAGGAGGGAGCTTTGCTTCTAATGCCGTTGATGTAGTTTACGGGTTGTTTAACTATTTCTTGCCTATTTTGGCTGGTCTCTTCTTAGTTTAGTATGTAGCTAAGCTAGTTCGTGTCAATTGCATGTATGAAGGACATGGTCTTTGTAGAAGACATTGTAGTTTGCTTTTTATTAGGGTCATCGATCAATACATTATATTGTCATTAGGTGAGGATTGTTGTATGATTTTCGAAGAAGTAGCGCACGCTATGAGCCTATGAGATGGAATTAAGTTGAACCAAAATTGTTGTATGTTTTTGATGTGCACATCCTTATTGCAACCACATTGTTTTGTTAGTACTCCGTAGTACGTAGTTATGCCGCATCGATCATAGCTTTATTTTGGTTTATAACTTTATACTTCTATGTCTTTCTTTTGTGCACAATGTACATGCAATATTACTATATTAGACATTTACAAGCTTAGCTTGGACCGGTATTCTTAGCTTGGTAAGGTTCTATATGCGCTATTTTGGGTCTGTTCTCTTCCGTTGAAATTCAGTTTAGTTTAGCTCAGTTCAGCTCTTAATTTACGTCTAATGATATTGCTAATAATATAAAGCCAAATTTCATTCTTTTAAGCTCTTATTATTACGACGACAATAATAATAATAATAATAATTATTATAATAATAATCAATAAATAATAATAATAATCATCAATAATTAATAATAATAATAATAGAAATTTTTGAAGGGTGGCCTGGAGATCATATAGAAAAGTCTAAAAGAAAGATTATGTACAAAATTAAGCGTTGATTATCGTTAAAATCATGGAAGACTGAAGATCTAGCATGCATGAATAATACAGTAGGAAAATATTGGCCAGATGGTATTATGGTGTCAAATTCATAAACATTCCATTAGTTTGATGAGGGTGACATACGATTTCCAATAAAGTGAGAAATAGACATATATAAACAGCATTACAGCACCCAAAATGGTGTTAGCGGATTCCAGATTGGCATTCATATGATGTCGACAAAGCCGCTAGGTAAGATTTTACTACGTACGTGTACAATATTGGAATATTCATCTTTATTTTGGACCGCCCAATATGGCTACATTCTTGATCTACTTTTTATTATGGAGTATTTATTTTTAAGGTAGCGTACCGTGCGCGTATAAGTAATTAAGTATTTTTTTTTTTTTAATGCATGAGATATAGCATTCGTAGGGGTGAAAGTAATTCGGATTAAAACCGAACTCAACCGAAAACCAAATCAAATTAGTAGTTCAGTTTGGATTTTTTTTGAATTCGGATTGGAAAAATTAAAAAAAATTATGGATTACGGATTGGATTCGGTTTTGGTTTAAAGAAACCGAAAACCGAATTCGACCCATATGCCCATTTTCTTTTTCAAATTATCCAACCACTTTCCCCGGCCCTTTCATATATAAACTTTAAAAATAACCTAATTCTCAATTCTCCTTTCTCAATATCTTACTCTCTCACAAAGAATGTAGTTAACAAGAAATGGTTGTAGGAATTTTCTGGGTGAAGTTCGAGTTTCAGATTTGAATGTCGCAAAAAAAGGAACAAATTTCGGTTTGGATTGGATTCTAATTTAAAAAGAGAATTAATTAAGTTTGGATTGGATTGGATCGAAACTTAATCAGTTTGAATTTGGATTGAAATTTCTGAAACCGAATTAATTCGTATTGGATTTGGTTTTGACTATAAACCAAACCGCAAACCGAACTTACACCCCTAATCATTAGTTAAAATTATACTATTTATAGTTGTTTGGATAATAATGTGAGAAATTTTGTTTTGGAGAAATCGAATTAAAACTAACATTATTGCAACGCAGGAACACATTATCCAACTGTCGTATTTGTATTGAGCACAACATTTAACATGAACTTACGTTAATTAACAAGCCTAAATACATGTGAGGCATACCAAAAAAAAACCGTGTCCTTTTTTATTTGATGTTTTTTTACACTTAGCACAAATTATGTTTTACTTTGATATAGTTTTACTCAGGTCTTTTTTTTTAAACGAAAAAAGTTTTGTATTTTTTTTTAATAATTTTAATAATTTTCAAGCTAATAGCTCAACCATTGGAGTATATTTAATAATTAGCTTGGTCAAGCTAATGCCAAGCAAATTAGCTTAGCTAAGCTAATTAGCTTAGAAATTAATTGTCTCTAATAAAATACTAATTATTTAAAAAATAAAGCTGAAAAATCTAAATATTAATTAGCCTACCATTGTGGTATGAATTAGCTAGAAGGAATAATAACTTTGCAATCTTAGGTGGCATGGCAAGCTAATTTGACAATTAGCTTGCCATTGGAGTTGTTCTTTTAAGAGCAACTCCAATAGTGTAAAATTAGGACTAGCTTGCAATTTATGAAACTAATAAATAATTAGCTTAACCATTGGAATTGCATTACCAAATTAGCTGGGCAAAGCTATTTGCTTAGCTAAGCTAATTAGCTTAGCAAATTGTGGGAATTAAAAAAAATTAAATAAATAAAAAAAATTATTGAAAATTAGCTTAGCCATTGTGGGATTAATTAGCTACAAGGTAGATTAGCTTTGCAATCCTAGGTGGCATGGCAAGCTAATTTCACAATTAGCTTACCATTGGAGTTGCTCAATGTTTTATTCTCCTTACATTGTCGACACCCCCTCCACCGGTGATGTTTAACATGTACAAATATTATTACTTATTATTATGGTTTTCACTTTGTCGTAATCGTACTATCCTCTATTTCTAATCTAGTGTGTTTATCGTATGTATATTGTATTTATATTTGACATTATTATGCATAAACCTATATCCTCTTAGCCTATCTTAGGGCAAGGAAGCCTTATCCATGAACTTTGTATAACGTATGAAACCATCTGAAATATTATGATGTATTACAGTATTAGTAATAAATAATCTAATGAAATTGAAACTATATCGAGCAATTCATATAATGTTAACAAAGTATTAATTATTTTTATTTTTATTTTAAAAAAATGGTTTATGGACTTATGGTTATTACAACTTTTTCAATATTACCAATTTGTTTAATCAAGCTAGATCATTTATCAACATAAAATATATATATATATATATATATATATATATATATATATTTTGTGTACACCAAGTGTAACATATTATGAATTATTTTAGATTAATTTTAAGTGTTCATTGAATAATTTTAGGTTAAATTTTAACATATTATGAATTATTTAAACTTAATATGATTTTAATTTGAATAGCATGATGTCAATGTAATAGGTTATATGTCCGTCAAAAAAAAAATGTAATAGGTCATATGATAAATTTTATCTATAACCGATGATACTCAATTACTCAGTATGAAACTTTTGCAAATTCAATTTTTACTAGGAGCAACATTTGATCAATGTACAAAATAATAACAAAAATTTGTGAAAACCACTTTATACAAAAATAATGTAAAAAATCATCTAATTTAAAAATTTTGTTATTAATTTGCTACCAACAATAGAACAAATGATCACAGATCACTGAATCGTTAATAGTTGAAGCAATTGAATGTTTTTACAATATTTTTTTCAAAAAGATTTGGTTTTTGATTGTTTTTTTTTTTTTTTTTTTTTTTTCCTTACAAAAATTAGGATTTATTTAAAGCTGAATTTTGACAAAATTTTCATATTTTTATTGCTCGAATTATTTAAAGATCAATGAAAATTAAAATAATTATGATCATCTAACGAGTCCAAACGCGCCTTTACCCATCATTGACAGTTAGACCCTTCTCAACACAAAACAGGAGAGAGAAAGCTCTGCTCGAAATCTTACAACTCCCATCAATGGCGGAACACGAAGAAGACGGCTTCAGCTTCGGCGATTTCAAATTCGCAACACCACCTCCTCCTTCTCATCTTCAACCTCAACCTCAATCTCAAATCAATGGCGTCACTTCCACCTCCAATATCGCCGACGTTTGGGGCGATTTCTTCTTCAATCCTTCACCCCCTCAATCTACCCCTTCTCAATCCCAGTTCAATCTCCCCGATAAAAATGGCTTCTCAAGTTCCTTCAATTGGGCTCAACCCGTTTCTGGCCCATCTCCGATTCGGGTTGATCCGGGCCCGACGAAACCGGCGATTGGAGCTTCGCCTTTGTCCTTGTTCGGTGAAGTTGATCCAAATCCTAACACTCAATCTAATGGGAACTTTGATTTTACTGGGTTTAATATGAATTTTAATGGGGTGGCTTCAGATTTGAGTATTGAGAATGGTAATAAGAAGAATGATAATAATGAAGAAGAAGATGAGGATGAATGGGAATTTAAGGGTGCATTTTCTGGGAATTCTGTAACAGAACAAGGGAATTCAAAGGTAAATTTGATTCCTCTTGTTTGATTTTTTAACCCTTATTATTCTAGATGGTTTGTTGTTGTTGTTGAACTGTGTAGATTTTGATCATATTATTGGTTTATTCTTATTTTTGAGGTGATTGTTTATTTGAATGAAATTCATTAGTATCATCTAATTTATATCATACTAAGTACTATATATTCTTTGTTGTTGGGAACAGGATGGCTCTGTAGTATCCAAATCAAAAATCGAGCTTTCGACGAAAAAGGAGCAAGAAAAGCAGGCCGGTATTGTTGAACACCCCTCCCCCCCCTCTTAATGTAGAAAATGAATTTGAGATTGTTGGCTTTCTTTTAGTAAGTCATTGGGGATTATGAGGTGGCAAGATGCTTATTTATTTTGTGTTTCTATAATCAAAACTCGATTTATGTTGGTATAGTTCAGATTTGGACACAAAAAGTAAGGATTTTGAAGGTTTTTTGGGACATGGAAATGCTTGTTGAGTATATCTCTTAAGAGTGATACAATTATCTACTTTTGAACCAATTACATGAAGGAGTTTTTGGGAAAGAGGAGGGGTCTCAAAAGTATTACCATCGTGCTTCAATTTGTGGTTCAAGATATGTCATATACTCATATGGTAATCCATGTAATGAACTAACTTAAGGGGAGGGTAGTGTAGGCATTAGGCAATGCATAATCAGTTGTTGGAATTAGCTTTTAGGAGAAGCTAGTCAATTAGTTAAGACTCGTATAATATATAAAGGGAAGAGTATTGAGAGAAAAACATGAATATTATCGAGAGTTCTTTTGTTTTATTTTACACTTTGGGAAAGAACAAGTCTCTTGAAAACTTGTGTAGTTTTATCATCTTCTTCCTTTCAATATGTACACATTTTTTCCGTTTATAACAATCCATGTGATTGCTGGGAGTGTTGTGATATTGTCCTTTGTTTCAGAAGTAACTATATGCTGATTAATTTTAGACTATGTTTATAATTTACTTATTATGCATGCTGCTGCTGGTGTAGCTGTTAAGTGATAATAGTATCATGATATAGTACTATTGCGTGCATGCATTTAGGTGTAAATTTGTTGAAGTTGCTGTTGGCAAAAGAGACATTGGTTTTGACGTGTTTAAATTATTGTGTTTGTTGATAGGTCAGGATGCTTCCCAATTTGTTGATCACAAGCTTGGTGTTAATGGATTGGGACCTCAATCTATTGACTTTTTTGCTGCACCATATGAAAACGGGACTAATCATCAATCCAGTGAAATGGCTGTTGGTATCAAGTCAAATGCAAGCACAACAAATGGTTTCATGTGGGATCCCTTTCCTGAAGTTGAGCTCATTGACAATGGAGGTGGAATAAGTGCAAGTTCTATGAATCAAGATGATGATTTTGATGACTTTGGGGATTTTATAGATGCATCTCGAGAAGTTGTGTCAAAGGAGCAGGTGACTTAAGGATTTATTAATTCGATTAGCTTCAATTATTATCCTTAGTATCTTTTTTTTTTTTAAAAAAAAAAATCTATTTTGGTTGCAGCAAGAGCAAGTTGGTAATGATGTGAATCCTGCTGAAGTTCAGCTACCAAATGGAGAAGCCCAGGTGTGCAAAGTTATGCTTTTTGAAGTCTGGTTTATTGTCCGTCCCATGTATCGAGTACATCTTTTAGGAACCCGTAGCACCACTAATTATCTATTTATGTTAAATCCATATTTCCCATTGTGATTTGTGAATCATTTACTCACCATCACCTTTGACATTGTGCACATATTACTGATTGTTTCACACTTCTTCTACATGATTGCACATGAGGAATGTAGGTTCTAGGTTTAAATTGAAGTTTTATTAGCTTAATTGCATACCCTGTTTAGCTGAGGAATTCTCTTTGTTTCTTGTTAGATCATGTGATGGTATTGTTGTGTTTCACACTGAGCATTTAAACGATAAATTTAGTGTGTAAAAAAATGAATTTTTTTTACTTCTTATAAGTTATCAATTTTGACATATATATAGGAGAAGCAAACCCAAACAAAACATTCTAGAGGAGCCCTGCCATTATCCCTCTTCTGTGATGATTCTGAAGAATCCAGTGATTCCTTGAATCTTCAAAATGAAGTGGCCCAAATGCCTACTCTTAATCCTGTGAATAGCTTCAGTGGCCAGAAACCTGCGATATCTATCAAAGATCTTGTATCAAATTTGTACAGTGAAGCTCAGCTTACATCTTCAGTTGATTCTACCGTAAAACCTGCCGAAAATGGAGTGCACTCCCCACCAAAGGCAGCGGTAACAACTTCGTTGGATGAGGATGATGACTGGGATGACGATTCCTGGGAGTTTAAAGGTGCATATTCAGATAATGGAGTTGGAGAACAGTTGTCCACAGCTATTCCTGGAAATGTGGCTCAGAAACAGTTACCAGAATTGCAAATTTATATAGATTTTTATGATGAATTGAGGGGTTCATTATGCTTTCTTCTTTCATGCCAACTTGATGAACTAAAGGTTTGCATACTTCTATCGATTTTCTTATCCCTTAGTGATTCATAATTTGACACTAAAATGAAATGTGCTTGCTGTTAGAAAGCTCGAAGTTCAGATGTAAATGGTAATGGAGGCAAAGCAGAAGCTCTTGATGATGAAATGCAGGTTAGCTGTTCTTTTACACCATTTTAAAAATATAATTTAATCTAGTTGAGTTGCCTTAGCTCCATACAAAGATAACTCTGTGCTCATCTTATACTGCTGCTGTTCCTTCATAGGAAGTTTCTAAACTATTGGAAGAGAAAATGATTTCTAAGGAAGTTTTTTCAAAGAAAGACCTTGAGAGAAGCACTTGTCTTGACAAATTCCTCGACGTTCTTCAAGGACCAAATTTCAATGTTATTGAAGCGGAATTTTCATTGACAAAAAAACTGCAGTTGGTATGATTTCCTTGCAAATTAAAATTTCTGCACTTCAGCTACTTGCTCTAAGCTCAAAATTCTACATTATCTGTTTTATTTCCTTTTTGCTTCTGAAATAGTTGTTGCGCCTTTACCTTTTGATTGTGCCTTGTATCTTGATAATCTTGTATAAATGCACTTAGGCTGTGAGTGATTGGAGGGTTACTGCTGAACTCCTGAGGCATGCAATATCGATGCTGAAAGTTCTATTGCTAGGTACAGCTGATGATCAATCGCTTTATGTGCTGACTTGGTCTAAGGTTATTAATGTTTGTGTTCAAGAGTTGAGTCATGGTGCGTCGATATGGAAAAGAGCATCAGAGAAGAATGTACAACATCAGATTTTGTCAGATTCTCGAGGTATTTTGCTATACAATCTTATGGTGGGGTGATATCTTGCTGTACAACTGTATATTATTGAGTGTGAACCTATTACAGAAATAAATACTATGGAAGTCTCTTGACTATGTAACCTCATTTCTTAAGTTTAATTGAGACTTGGTTATTTACAGGTCAGCAGTTTATCCAAGCTCTTGGAGAAATTTACAAGGTTGTAGAAATTCTTGGGCTGTCAGCCAAAGTTTACAAGCAGTGGATACTATTAAGTCCTTCATCAGATCCTTCACAGTTTTTCAGTGTTTTGTTTGAGTGCGGTGCTTTATGGGTAAATTCAGGTTTGGAGAGAGCCCTCCAAAATCTGTCAGATGGTATTGATTTTCAATGTAATGAAAGTGCGAAGCCATTAGTCACCTCTATTACGAATATTCGTGATATTGATGTGGTCGCTGTGCATGATCGTGTTTTCCGTGAACATAAATCTATTTGTCGCCTGTCCCTACTGCCTCAAGAAATAATGGCAGGTAGAAATTTCGTCAACTAAGTTTTTTTACTTTATTAACCACCCTCTAACTAAAATCATTTACATGCAAAGCTTCATTTTTGTATTCGTGTAAAAAACTTGTTGCAAGTTTGGTCTTTGCTTTACTCATTTTTTCTTCATTCTAAATATTGTTTTGATTGTCCTTCCAACCAGACTTGAAGACAGTGACCTGGGGTGAGAAGCCTTACTTTCTGAACCTTGCTAATTTGTGGGCGAATTTGATCAGCTCTACTCCTCCCCAATTACCCAATTTGCAAATCAGCTGAACAGATAGATATCCGAAAAGTTGTGATTATCTCTGTGGCATACCTTCCTAAATTTTCAATGGTTTCATGAAATTGCCCCCCCCCCCCCCCCCCCTTCCCCCAGAGCAGCAATATAATGGCAACACAGCTGCTTGTTGGAACTCTATGCACATTGCTCGGGACGAAAGATCAAGTGTTCGGGATATGAAATTCTGGTGAAGTCGAAATCAACTCTAGCCAATTGTATGGTTGTACCCCCATCCCCTTTTGTTTTCCTTCTATATCTTGTTATGATTTCATTTGATACACCATTCTTTTATAGTAAGTGTAATATAGTGCCCCAGGTATAGAAATGTGTAAGGATGGGTTACATTGGCAAGAAATGTTCCCATCTATTTTTGAACATAAAAATCAATCTTCATTAGGAATCATAGATTCATGTGTAATTTATTTTATAGTTTTGCAGTAATAAATTCTCTTAACAATTGTACTAAATTTGTGAGAAAGCTATGTATTGTATAGAACAACTGTACTGCGTAACGCTTGGATATACAAAATACTCGATTTGTCATTTGGTATGAGTTCTATTCATCATGAGTATATTCACTTGGATGCTGAGTTCTTCAGTCTGAGACTTTGAACTATATTGTGTATAAATTAAGTTTACAACTGAAAGACTCTGGGGTTCGTTCTGACTAAAATACAGTATCGTAACTCTCTGAAAGTGCAGTGTAATAACTGATAACTCTCAGGGAGTTGGGAGGTACAAGCTACAGAGTAACTGATAACTCTCCTGGAGCTGCTTCTTATACAAGAATACTTCTAGACCATCTTAAATACGACCACATAAATTGTAATATTACAATTATAGCCTTGTTAGACACTTAAGAAATGCCTCACAGTTAGGCATTAGAACTTCCTCCGAAGTCATCACCACAAAGTGTATGATCAAGGTATAAGATGATTTTTTTTTAAAAGGACAATGGTATTTAATATAATGACTGAAATAACAAATAAGCAATTTAAAAATCTAAGTATTAGTAAATGTACCAAGTATATAATTATGTGGGATGGTATACTTTCATATTACATGGGCTATTCTTTATTAATAATAAAAAAAAATAAAAATAAAAAATAAAAAATAAAAAATAAAGCTAAATCTTAACCGTATTATTGTGAAAAAAATAGTACTCCAATTTCGTATAATTTTAGGTACTCAATACGGAGTACAATTCTATCTTATAGACAACTTAGAATTCTAATTTTATTCGTCTAATAATAAAACTTTTAACATGAGGTAATATAATTTTACATATTATAGGTCTCAATGAATACCACTTCTAATACAATTCTATCTTATAGACAACTTAGAATTCTAATTGTATTCGTCTTATAATAAAACTTTTAACATGAAGGTAATATAATTTTACATAATTTAGGTCTCTAAGAATACCGCTTCTAATACAATTCTATCTTAAGGCTACTTAAAATCCTAATTATATCTAAATAGGGTCTGCATGAATTTACAGTACAATATTACGTATACGGACTACAATTCTATCTTCTACCTACACAATTTAGAATCCAAATTATATCAAATAATTTTACATAATCTTCAACTTTAATACAATTCTATTTCATTCAATTCCCAACTTATTAGAATCATAAGTCTACCTAAAGTCTGCTCCCTTTCCTCACTATAAGTATAGGTTTAATTCATCCAACCCATTCATACAAGTATACAACCAGCAATCAGAAAAACACAACACATACAATGTCTCATCAACTTTTCCTTGTTTCGGCTTTGGTCTTCCTCCTTTCAATCTCTACTGCACTCGCAGCTGATTCCCATAACGTAGCATTCGTCAAAAAGACATGTAACGACGCTACAAACGTCAACCTATGCTTAAACACCCTCCTCCCTGAAGCCGGCCGCATCAACAGCCACCCCAAAAAGGCCACAAATCTCGCTATTATGGCCACTATAACCGAGGTTCAAACCGCCTCTAGCAAACTAACACACCAAGCCAAACAACCCAACCTTAAATCCCACGAAGCTAGCTCCCTCAATGAATGTAGTACCATTATCGCGAACTCGGTCTTGGGATTGAACCAAGCATTGGAGGAAAGCAATCACTTGGACGGCGGTGATAAGCAGGATAAGGAGTCGAAGAGGATGAGCATGATTAACGACGTAAGGAATGTGGTTAATGCTGTTAATCATTGTACAAGTTATGTGCAAAGTTCGCATTCTAGGGACGTGTTGATTAAACGGGTTCATGACATTGTTACACCACTTGATCAGCTTGCTACTAATGCTGTTGATCTCATTCATCACATGGTTTTTTAAGTAGTTTATTAATTAATAGGATTATTACTTAGATTATTTGTTTACTTTGTTTTTAATTTGTTATTTAATAATTAGAGTTGCATTAATATGTAGTTCTATTAAACTATATTCGTTTATTATAATAAAGTTTTTTTTTTTCAATCTTTTGAGATTTATTGTTTGATTTTTTATCACACGTTGCATGCAGGTGCAAACAAAGTTGTTAGCCCTAATAATAAAGTATGGCAATAAAAACAATTTATGCAACTTAAAAACAAGTAATCCGTGTTTAACTATTATTATGGTATTTACACAATTTGAATCATCGATATGTCACTATTAAGATTCTCTTTAAGTTGGATGATTTTGGGAATAATTTGTGAATTGATGATACAACCACTTGTTGGTTTTAATTATTAATTCGTTTGTCGAGGTTTAATTAACGATATCGATGGTGATTTTTGAATGAATAATGGATGTGATTATTAAATCCTTTAAACTATGACAATATTAATTATTTAAGTATTATTGTGTCACTTGTCATTTGTCATTGTGATCGATTATAGTATTGTTTGTGATTTGGCATAACACGGCATGATAATTAATAAAATTTTGTACTCACAAATTAAAAATAAAATATTTTAAAAATTTGGCAAAGTAATATGAATAATTGCTGTTGTACAAAATTGATAAAATTACTGAAGTGGTCATTTTCAAACCCCACCTAATTAATCATTTATCAATCAATGAAAGTGGAGCAACCATATACTACGATTAACAGTGTCATGTTAGTACAAAGTTTGTGATTTGTGTTTGTGGCCTTTGCTTTTGACCCATCTACGTCTGATCATCCCTGTTCAACAATATAATAATCATAATTATTAGAATATATTTTACATTATATGATAAAAAATATAATGGGTTGAATTATGATAGGTGTTAAAAAGAAAACAGATAAATGAGGCCATGATGATGTCAAGGCGATATCATAAAAACATACTCATACTAGGGCCTGTTCTCGTTACTGGACTTATTAATTAGTGATTTTTAACTACGGATTAGTGATCTTTGATTATTTATTTATTTATTATTAAACATATGTGTATATGCAAATATACATATTAAAATTATTATTATTATTATTATTATTAGGATTTTTTTGAAAATAACACCACAAATTTTACAAAAAACGGATTATAACACCACAATTTTTCAAATTTTTATCATAACACCACAAAAAAATTAAAAAATTGGATTTCACCACCATATAACGGATTCTTGGATGAAAATTATGATGAAAATTTGAAAAATTGTGGTGTTATAATCCTTATTATTATTATTATTAAATGTTATTATTAAATATTATTAATATAATAATAATAATAATAATTATTATTATTATTATTAAATAGTATTATTATTATTAAATGTTATTTTTAATTATTATTATTATTATTATTATTATTATTAAATGTTATTATTATTATTATTATTATTATTATTATTGTTATTATTGT
Source organism: Chenopodium album (assembly GCF_948465745.1). Taxonomy (NCBI): domain Eukaryota; kingdom Viridiplantae; phylum Streptophyta; class Magnoliopsida; order Caryophyllales; family Amaranthaceae; genus Chenopodium; species Chenopodium album. The sequence goes on along the minus strand of NC_137837.1, from coordinate 8,512,569 downwards.
TATTATTATTATTATTATTATTATTATTATTATTATTATTATTATTATTATTATTATTATTATTATTATTATTATTATTATTATTATTATTATTATTATTATTATTATTATTATTATTATTGTCATTGTTGTAATAAGAGTTTAAAAGAATAAAATTGGTTTTATATCATTAGCAATATCATTAGACATGAACTGAGCTGAGCTGAACTGAACTGAAAATAAACGTATGAAAACAGGGCCTAAATTGAACAAGATAGCCTAGTAGTGTGATAAATTATTCTCAATTTATAAATGAAAAAATATTTTCCAAACTTTATCATTTTGCATCTTTAAGTGTTCTTATGGGTTACTTTTACGAATAATTTTTAGGCAATATTACTACTAAAATATATCTTTAAACAACTAATTGTCAAACCATCAATATAAACTGTGTATGTCATAACAGCAGTTGATCAATTTTAGTTGGCCAAGTGATCTGAAATAGCTAACAATTGACCATCAAATCATCAATTACCCCCACATCATTGGATTACCGTGAACGTTGAAGATAGATCAAGATTGAGTTTAATCTTCAATCACCTTAGCTTTTGTCTATCTTATTAAAATAAATAGCTAGCTAGTACGGAGTATTATTTTACTTGGTCTGTTATTTAATTATTTCTTGTTTACGCGGTTTTTCATAAACCTACAAAAGTTTTATTTTTTGGGTTTTACTTGGTCCAAAAGCATAAGCAAAACTCACACTTAACAAGAAAAAACAAAGTTAAAGAAAGTCAAAAAAATAATGTAGCATCATCAAATGAGACAATAAAAGTCAAATTAAAGACCACATAGTAAAATAAGTGAGCAATTAGTGAAAGTGTGTGGGAACCATGCCCAACAAACACAAAAGAATTTGAAAGAATGAAACCAAATAAGAATAAAAAGTGACCCAAAAAGAAGGTTAAATATAGTGCATTTGTAGTGGTGAGGGGTTATTAATAGGTCCTCCAAGGTTGACTTTTTAAGGTCTCGTGATGCCGAAATATAAGCCATAAAATAGGGTTTGCTGTGTTTAACCCATTTTTGGTGGGCCAAATCCTAAGCATAATAGTGTTTCCCACAAACTTGAAATTTGTGTTTACTATGCTCCAAATCTCTTTGCTTATATAAAGTTGATTTTGGCTAATATCTTAGCACTAGTAGGTCACATTTAGTTTTTGAAAGAAATTAAAAGAAACATTTATAATTAAAAAGAGTTCAAAATAGGTTTCATTGGATTTAAATACACTTTATACGTGCTATAAAAGTTTAAAATTTATACGACAATCATTTAAAATGACACATACAAGAACATTTTAGATATTTTATTTATGTAAATATCTAGCTTACTAAGAATTGACGTATAGAATAAAGAACATTCATAAATTATGTTGGACTAATTAATTAATGTACTCTTTCTCTTTCTTGATATAGAAGGTGATTTCATATTGAGTAACGAAAAAACAATACAAAATATTTGCCTATTTTAATTAAATTTGAAATAAAGAGACATGCTAATATATACAGAGTATGTAAAATTCCTATTGCTCTATGGAGACTTCTTAACTACTCGAGTTTAGTTTTTTGAAAGTTACTATAGGTTTGATTTTGGGACACAGTAATATTTAAAATTGTTATTAAGTTTATAATAGAGACTATTAATCTAATTCAAGGATATCTAACATTGGCTATATATATATATATATATATATATATATATATATATATATATATATATATATATATATATATATATATATATATATATATATATATATATATTTTGAAATCAATTAAAAACCTCCATATCCCACTTTGTTATATACTACAAGTATGTACTTCGTATACATGTAAGAAAATCGACATTGCTTTCTACTCTGATAAATATGCTATTAGTAACTAATTATATATCTTAATTAAGGATACACACCAATGCCTTACATAATACATATAATTATTATGCATTCTAGATAAAGCAAAGTTTCGAAAAAAAAAAAAAAAAGGTTGCTAATAACCCTTTCAAGGATTAGACTACGCATTACTGTATCACTTTTAAAAAAGAAGGTTCTATCTTCTCCTTATTACCTTACATATTGTCTAGGAGCAAGGGTCAACTTACCGACAATATAGTCTAGGTTTTTTTTTTTTTTTTTTTTTTTTTTAACAATTAAGAATAATTACCTCCATATCAACCTAAGCTAGAACAAGCTTGATATTGTGTAATAACGATGATTTATTGGAGCTTTGATCTACATTGTTAACAAGCTAGGTAATGAGAAGCCAAAATATACAAATTTTCACCTTAATGTTATTCAGATTTAGTTGTCACGTTGTTGTTTTAAATTATTCTATAAACCTTTTGAAGTCCTAGTTAAACCATGAAAATTACTCAATTTAATATTTAGTAATAACTAATGAATTAAGATGTGAAAAGTACAATATATATGACCTATAAATTCGGACAAAGAGAGTAAGAAATTATACCTATTATGTAAAGGATCAGGACCAGTAGGAACAACTCTTTTACTATTTCCTACAAAACCTTCAAAATCAGATGAAGTAGTATTATTACTACTACAACTACTCTTGAAGTTGTTAACGTTAATCTCATCATTTGACACTCTTTCTTCTTGTTGTGGTTGTTTCTGATTAGTAGCATGATCTACTACTAGTGCTGATCTCTCCATAAGTTGATATCTACCGCGACGACTTCCCAATACTTGTGTATGCAAACATGAAGTGATGCTGGCCAAGATCACTAACATGCACAAAACTCGACGATGGAGTAGATGAACAAGCATTATATTGTGCTATTGTGAGGAAGAATAGAAGGGAAAATGGGGTGACTAAAGGAGGGAAGTTATGAAGTAAAATATGGGAAAAAAATTGTGTGAAGAAAGTTAGAGGAATGATCAAACATAGTTAGAAGAAGGTAAGAATAGGTCAAAAATATTCTACTAGACGAAGTATTATAACAAAGTGTTTGAACATTTTGGGCGGTTAAGAATTGGAGTTATGACTTGAGACTTGAGACTTGCACAAATAATATTGGCCTAAAAGTCAAATCTGCTGTTTGTTGTTAAAAAGTATGATATGAAGTGTGTCGTGTGTCGTGTGTTTTTAAAGGATTTTCATTGTGCGAGGAAGTGAGCTATGGAACATAATTCTAAAGGTATATATGCTGTTCTGATTGACTGAATAGGACTGAATTGAATATTTTATGAGATAAGGAAGTAAAGAATTGAACTCAACTGAACAGAATTGAAAATAAGATGAAGAGAGCAGGCCCTAAGTATTAATTTTTGTATTATATACTAAGTTCCTTTTTTTCTTTTGAGAGATTATACCAAGTTCCTTTTAGTCTTATCATTACAAAAAATAAAAGAAAACAAACTATTATCTCTGTAATGCCTACTTCAGCTTGTATATGACTATTATCACCCCTTATATCATTGACGAAGTAACTCCTTTAATACTGACCAAGTATATAACTATATATGTCATCAAGTGAGATAACATTTTGATGACATATATAGTTATATATTAATTAAAGTAGTATTATTCACCTTAATACCAAGGTACCTTTTACTAATTATTCCAAACGAGTCCTGATGAGGTGTATATACATTTTTTTTGGTGTTTAGAGAACGATAAGGACTGTTGATGAGAATCAATACCAAGATCATCTGGACCGGGAAGGCAGCTCTAACCATTCACTTGAGTTATTCCTCACTCTCTCATGAAGTCATGAGGCATATATATTAATTAACTTATTATTCACCTTAATACCAAGGTTGCATATATAACAAGGTTGCATATATAACAAGGTTGCACATGACATTTTAATACCAAGATTATTGCATCCAAAAAACAATCCATATTATTCACCTTAATTATATCACAAATTCTTATACGGCCAGCCATTATAGGAGTTACTTCGTTAGTTTAATAGGGGTTACTTGGTCAGTGTTAAAACGGTTACTTGGTCAGTATTAAAAGAGTTACTTCGTCAATGATATAAAGGGTTACTTGGTGAGTATTACAAATTTACAAGGATTATCTGAACAATGTTACAAAAATTACTTTGTTTTTATAAGTACACAGTATGGTCAGCCACACACAAGACGGATTGTAATTATGTACGCTTCCATTTTGCTTTTCACCAAGTCGTATGCAACCTTGGTTTTTTATAGCTTAGGTGGAATTGGGTTATAATCTTATAGTGCTGTGTTTTTAGATATATTGATGACGTGGCTCAACTAATCTACCATTTCTTCTTTTTTTTTTGGAAAAAAGTCCTAAAGGACACTAAATTTCATTAATATAAGCCATACGACATCTACAATTGACAATGAACGATAAAGAAAACGAATTGAACAAAATCAAACAAGAATTAATCTGGGAAGGGCTAAGAATCCAAATACATAAATATAACAATTCGGCATATTCTCGATTCGTTGTCTCATACAACTTTTTGTGTGGATCCGTCGTCGCTTCGCAATTTTGTGAGAAAGTAAATTCTTGTATTGATTCCGTAACCCGAATCTGAGCCACAATCAATAGTAACCCTGCACAACCGGAGACCAAATTAAGCACAAATAAAACCTTGTCTTTCGAAGGAGTACGAAAAACCTTGTCTTTCGAAGGAGATAAACCCTTTCTTTCGAGGGAGACATTATTGTAATCTAAAACAAAAAACTTAAAAGTAAATAAAGATTGGGGTTTTCCACCGGTGAAATCCGATGGAAGCCCCTTTAAAATTGACAATAGAGACTAGGTTTAGGAGAAAGAAGAGAGAAACGGACGCTAGGGTTTTTTTTTACCTACCTAAGTTTTTTTATACCTAATTTTAGGATCTTTTAGAATCTTTTCAAAGCATGCATATTTGACAGCTTTAAGTAAACAGATTTCATTGAATTTTGAGAATATAAATTTTAACAAGCAAACTACTTAACTACTTATTAAAAAAAAAAAAAACAAACAAAAAAAAAAACCACTTAACAGTAAAATTTGAATTGGGAACTTCCTGTTCTATACAAATTCTTAAATGGACCTGGTTCACACTAATTTATTGTGGACCACTAACATTAGAGAAAGTATGGTTATTTTATTAATAAAAAAAGGGTCACTATAATTAAAAAAAAGTCACTATGTTGAAATAAAAATCATTTTGGTAATATATAGGCCTAAGTGGTTATTTTTGTAATGAAATATTTTATATATTGATCAATATGAATAATAAAGGCCACTATGTTAAAATTAGGATAATAACTTCGTATTTCAAGTTCACAATATTATTAAACGTTGTAGTAGTTTTAATAAAGGTTACTATGTTAAAAATAAGGTTACTATGTTAAAAATAATGGTCACTATGTTCAATATAATGTCAGTTGCGTGTGTATAGACCTCGGGTCCACAATAATATTATTGTGGACCAGGTCCACGCAAGTCTTTTTGCCTATTCTAACGCATAGAATAATAAACCTACTAACAAGTGTAACAACCACTAGTCAAGTGTATATTAGCCTGATATATAGCATCCTAATTACTGCTGATAATCAGCACATATTATTCCGTACTAAATATTAGTGATTAACTTTGAACTAGTTTAAATCCCGTGCATTAATATTAAATTTTAGGGTAATGCTATACATAGCCCTTAGGGCTATATATAAGCATTGAATTTACTCTTGAAAAATTATAAAGTTAGGAATTCATGACAAAAACACGCGCAGATTGGTGTAATTAGTGTGTTTTTGTCATGATTTTTTAAATTTAAACAATTTTCAAGAGTAAATTAAATGCTTATATGTAGCCCTTAGGGCTATGTATAGCATTTTCCTAAATTTTATAAAGAGTTATTGCATTAAATTTTATAAAAAACTTAAACTCATAATACTAATTGAAAAATAAATATAACTTTAATTTTATATGTAACTCTATCAATGTCAAGATTAGTGACACTTAGACTTGATTTAAGGAAAAAAAAAATCTTTGAAGTTTTTATTTTTTGTAAAAAAATTCTAAGGATAGTACCCGTACATGCTACGTTAGTATTGGTACGACTTTTAAGAGTAGAAAATAAAGTGTATATATATTAACAAAATTATTTTATTTTTAATTGAAATAAACATTATTGCAAAAGTAACAAAATTGGAAGAAAAAAAAGTTTATAGTATTAATGTATTATCGAAGACTAAAATAATATATAGCAGTATTGTTTAATAATATTTACCTCATTTTTTTTACAAAAATAATACCAAATAAAAGATTACTTATATGTAAAAATATATTAGTTGGGTTTATATGGAGATTAATTATTATTAAGAATTTTAATTGGAAGAAAGATATTTTAAATTATTTCCTTAAAGTATCCGTGTAAAAATAGAAAGTAAAATGGGCGGGAAATTTTTTAATGAGATTATGACAAGTGTCATTTTAGGTTCGCTTTTAGTATAGGTTAATGATTAATCATTCATTCATCATCCATCACTATATAATAATATCTTTAAATTCTCTTCCTAAAACCAAAAAAATAAATATTCATTATATCTGATTGAAGTAGTTTTGAGTAGGGGTTAATATTGTGCATTATAGGTTTTTATATTGTCTTTGTGGCTCATTCAAACAAAAAATGAATCAATGGCGAACTAAGTCAGCACCCCGCTGTGTTAAAGTGAAGAAATTTTGGAGAAAACGGCTTAGCCTCGTATATTCCATTAATCACAAATATATACCGAATACAAAGGAATACCTAACTTGCCTAAAACTCCTAACAAGATCGACTTGCCAAATATACAATATTAACATAAATATAACAAATCAATCAAACCAAACTCTAATACTCCCCCTCAAGGTGGAGCATGTAAATCACGAATGCCCAACTTGCGTAAAAGAAAACCAAACTGTTGACGTCCAAGAGCTTTGGTGAGAATATCTGCCAACTGATGACCTTTCGGAACATATGAGGTAGAAATATTACCGTTTATCAACTCATCACGAACAAAATGACAATCTACCTCTATATGCTTCACGCTCATGAAATACCGAATTCTTGGCTATATGCAAAGCCGACTGATTATCACAAAACAACTGCATAGGCTTTGAATGTTTAATACCAAGAATGAACAACAACATTTTCAACCACTTCAACTCACGAGAAGTGAGTGACATAGACCTGTATTCGGCTTCAGATGAGGATGTGGCTACAGTGGGCTGTTTCTTAGTCTTCCACGAAACAGGGGAACGACCTAAGAAAACAAAATAACCTGACAAGGAACGCTGACTCAACGGGCATGCCGCCCAATCACTATCACAAAACGCTGTCAAACGTAAATCTGTCGTAGGTCGCAACAAAATACCTTGTCCCGGGCTACCCTTAAGATAGCGCAAGACACGAATGGCCGCATCCCAATGAGAAACCTGTGGAACACTCAAAAACTGTGCCAAAACATGCACTGAATAACTCAACTCCGGTCGAGTGACCGATAAATAAACCAAACAACCAACCAAATGACGATACTGTTCCGGTTGAGCAAACGGCTCACCGGAAGCATGTGCAAGACGATGATTCTGCTCCATCGGTGTATCAATGGGTTTGCAACCCAACATTCCTGCCTCAGTCAAAATATCAAGAGCATACTTTCGTTGTGAAAGAAAGATGCCCTCGGGACTCCGAGCAACTTCAATACCTAAGAAGTACTTAAGCGAACCCAAATCCTTCATATAGAAGCATTTGCTCAAATAGGCTTTAAAACGAACAATGGCATCATGAGAGTTGCCCGCAATTATCAAATCATCGACATAGACAAGAACATGTAAAGAGACATTGCCCTGTACATAGCTAAATAGAGAGTAATCAGCATATGAGTTTTTAAACCCAAAACCTCGCAGAGCACTAGACAGTTTTGCAAACCACTGTCTCGGGGCTTGTTTCAAGCCGTATAAAGATTTATCCAACCTGCAAACTTTGCCAAGTGTCGAAGTACCGTACCCTGGAGGCAATTGCATATATACTTCTTCTTCCAAATCACCATGAAGAAAAGCATTATGGACATCCATCTGATGTAACTCCCAATTCAAAGAAACTGCAACAGACAACAAAACACGTACCGTAGTCATCTTTGCAACTGGAGCGAACGTCTCATTATAGTCAACACCTTCAACCTGACGGTTGCCACGAACAACTAAACGAGCCTTGAGACGTTCGACCTTTGACTTGTCGGTGTATTTGATTTTATACACCCAACCACAACCAATGTCCCTCTTTCCTGGAGGAAGATCCACAATGGTCCATGTGCCATTGCGTTCTAGAGCATCAATCTCATCTTGCATAGCCTTACGCCAACCGACGTCTTTAACCGCCTCTTTGAATGAAGACGGTTCCTTTCCCTTAGTGATTGTCGCCGGAAAACACCTGTGTCTGTTAGAAAAACGATTATATTCAACATGACAAGCTATAGGGAAAGGTTTACATGAGGAATGTGATGGAGGAGGGTCGATATTCGATGTAGAGGGTTCTATATTTTCAGTGATGATAGTATGAGTGACATAATTCCGATGCCACGAAGGAGCACGCTTCTCACGATGACCACGACCCAAATTATTATCCGAAGAACTCCCCCTCAAAGATTCCGGGTTACTCAAAACATTTTCGTCGAAATTTTCGGACTCACTAACATTTTCCGGTCGGTCTACACCACCGGCGCCACCCTCCGGCACCACCGGCTGACCGTCGCCGGCGTGCTGCAGCGTCTGGCCGGCGACAGGGGACTGCCCAGCCGTACCAGGCTGGGGTGGCAGCTGCCCAGCACTGGCAGGCTGGGCTGTGGTGGCTCGTTGCTGCCCGCAGCTGCTGCTGGACTGCTGGGCAGTTGAGTCCGCAGCTAGGCTGCGGTTTGAGGCAGTTTGCCGCGGCCTGGCTGCGGTTCTCTCTGCCTGGGGCTGCTGCGTGGCTGGCTGGGCAGCGGAGTCCGCAGCTTGGCTGCGGTTTGGAGCCTTTTCCCGCGGCCTAGCTGCGGTGCTAACTCCATCAACATTTGCACCCCCAATTTGCACACCATTGAGCATAAAATCCTCATCCTCGTAATCCCACACGGGTGGAGTCGCAAAATATTTTTCCCACTGTAATCGTCGGTCGTCCGGAAGAGACTCAAGGTAAGGGAACTTGTCTTCAAAAAATTGGACATCCCGACTTACAAAAAAATCATTCGTATCTAAATCAAAAAGTCGCCAACCCTTTTTTCCGTGTGGATAACCAACAAAAATACACTTACGACTCCGAGAATCAAACTTGTCCTTAATTCGAGAACGATTTGCAGCATAAGCAAGGCAACCAAAAACACGCAAACTATCATAGGAAGGTAATTGACCAAATAAAAGCTCATGAGGGGTTTTACCTTTCAAAACCGGAGTGGGGGTGCGATTAATGAGATGCACCGCAGTCATAACACACTCACCCTAAAAATATTTAGGCAACTTTGCTTGAAACCGAAGAGCACGGGCCACATTTAAAATGTGACGATGTTTACGCTCAACCCTACCATTCTGCTGAGCCGTGTCAACACACGATGTTTGATGTAAAATGCCCTTTTTTGCAAAGAACGACCCCAAACTCAGAAATTCTTGGCCATTGTCACTACGAACCACCTTCACTTTCTTACCAAATTAAGTCTTTGCCATAGCACAGAACTCACGAACCAACTGAGAAGCCTGATATTTACCAACCATCAAAAACACCCAAGTAGCACGAGAAAAATCATCAACAATGGTTAGGAAATAACGAGCACCACAACTAGAAACAATCTTATTCGGACCCCAAATGTCACAATGAACTAAATCAAAAATTTCAGATGCTTTATTAATACTTAACGGAAAAGAGTTTCGGGGTTGCTTCCCCATAAAACAAATGTCACAAGCAAAAGAACAAACAGAGTTGCTATTATGAGTACTACGACTACTAGAGGCTCCTTGAAGAGAGCGCACTACTTGCATTGACGGATGCCCGAGATGCCTATGCCATAACAAACTCGCATCTGAAATTACCACTTTGTTCGCCTGCAGATTCCGAGAACGAACCGGACGAAAAATATAGACCCCATCACATTGGACCCCCGCTCCAATCAGGTTCCTCAAACTGCGGTCCTGAATAATGCATAGCTTGTCAGTGAACATAATAAAATAGCATTGTTTTTCTAACAATTGAGACACAGATAATAAGTTGCATGTAAGAGCAGGAACATATAAAACATTATCAAGAGTTAAATTATCAGACAAAATAACTCTTCCTTCCTTCGTTGCTGTCGTGCTCTTCCCATTGGGCAAACCAACAGGTGAAGAAATGTCATGTAAATCAGTGAAAAGATCAATATTACCAGACATATGATTTGAAGCTCCAGTATCAATGAGCCAATCAATGGAACTATACGTACCAAGTTTGTTGCTATCTGACGAAGAACCAGACTTGGCACCCTTTACCGCAGACATGAGTTCCTTCCATTGAGCATCAGAAATCGTTGGAACACTCCCACGATCAGAATCAGAAACCGGCTCATTGTTACCACGAGAATTTCCAGCAGCACCAGCAAACTCACCCTTGCCCCTACCAGACGACCGACCACCACTACCTCCTCGACCACCACGACCACCACGCCCTCCACGCCCCCACCCGGGAAGCCATGAAGCTGATAACAGTGGTCCTTATCATGACCAGACCGTTTACAATAAGTACACTCAATCCGCTCGGAAGTCCGACCGGAAGCCGTACCTGTTGCATTAAAACCAACAGTCGCAGAAGAAGAAGAGGTCTCATGTGCCTCAGACACAGATTGCTTACGCTCATCAGCAACAACCTTAGCATAAGCAACATTCATACTAGGCAAAGGATCACTCATCAACAAAGTAGACACCACAGAACCAAACTTCTTAGGTTCCAAACCCAGACAAAATTGATGCAATAACTCATTCTCATGCAACTTAGCATATTCTTTCGCAGCGGAACAAGTACAAGAAGGCAATTTCACATAACTAGATAATAAATTTTGCAATTTATTTAATTCACCATAATAAACTGCAACAGAACGACCTCTTTGCTTACAATCAGCAATATCATGTTTTAATTCAAAAATACGTGGACCGTTACCTAGAGAATAACGATCACGCAAATCATCCCACAAAGTCTTAGCATCATCAGGAATGATAACAGTAGAACAAATACTAACATCAAGAGTATTATAAATCCAAGCAACAACAGTAGAATTAACAATACCCCACTGACGATAATCTGGATGCTTGGGATCGGGTTGAACAATAGAGCCATCAACAAACCCGAGCTTGCTCTTGGACCTAAGATTATTGCGAATTGACCTCAACCACTCTTCATAGTTGTCGACGGTAAGCAAAACAGGACAAATCACCAATTGAGAGCCTTCACTAGGATGAAGGTAATAATCGGTGAAAGGCTCGTACTTCGTAGGAGGAGGAGGAGGAGAGTTGTCTTCGCCACCAGCCATCGCACACAATCACGAGCACAAAGCAGCACAAACCAAACTCGCAGCACGCACACACGCACTACACCACACAGAATAAACACGGGCCACTTCACAAAGCAGCACGCACAAACGCACTACACACCAACAGTACACCACGCACCAACGCAGCACACCAGCCCTAGCAGCACGCAAACAGAAGCGCACCACACACACACACAAGCAGCACACTCGATGAATGCACCAAACCAAACCAAACGAACAGAAATTAGGGATTGAGAAACCCTAATTCCGTGTTAAAAAAAAAATCAAATTGAACTTTGTGGAAATTGGAAAAAAAATCGAAGCCTAATCTCACAAACAAAAATTTGCGAAATTAATTAGAAAACAGACCAAGGATCGAAAAATTCTCTAAAAATTAGAGAGGCTGTGATACCATGTTAAAGTGAAGAAATATTGGAGAAAACGGCTTAGCCTCGTATATTCCATTAATCACAAATATATACCGAATACAAAGGAATACCTAACTTGCCTAAAACTCCTAACAAGATAGACTTGCCAAATATACAATATTAACATAAATATAACAAATCAATCAAACCAAACTCTAATACGCTGCATCATTGCCGGCATCAACCTTCTGCTCTATATATTTGTTTATTCGTTATTCCATTTGTTCATTAATGCCTTAAAATGTTTGATGCATTGTGAGGTTAACGGTCGAAATTTTACGTTATTCTACTTTTGGTTGTAGTTGATAAGTATGTACACTTTTCGATCAACTATCGAAATTACGAAAGAATCGAAATTCATTGGAATATTAAGCTTGCCTATTATGAGTTTTTATATGGCAATTATTTCAATGCTAGTGATGAACACGCCGATGATCCCCTAGGAGATCAAAGTGTACCATCAACTTTCTTTAGAGATTCAATGATGTCTTTCTAGCTATGGTGATATATCAAGTTACCCTAGCCCTAACTAGAAAATTATCCAAAATTTATAATACGTATAATTTATAATTGTTCATATGTACTTCTTCGCATATGATTAGAGTTATTCAAACATATAACTTTATTAATAACTAGTTGAATCTTGTGTGTTGCACAGCTTAAATAGATATTATTAGTTTAAAATAGTTGTCAATATTCTGTGTTTGAAAAAGGTGATTATTTTTTAATTTGAAGAATATATGTGACTAATATAAGTGCAAGGGTCAACTTGAACTATCACCATAGTTTTTTTTTTTTTTTTTTTTTTTTTTTTTTTTTTTTTTTTTTTTTTTTTTTTTTGTTTGTTTGAGAAAAAACTATATTAGTAACATATATTCTTCAAATATATTTTTTAATTTGAAGAACACCTCCTTTTGCATGCCCCCGGTTTACAATAATTTTATTGTACATCGAATATTTTTGTGAAAAGTGACCCTTTTTCTTTATAAAAGTGACCCTTTTTCTTTACAAAATTGACCCTTTTTATTACAAAAGTGACCCATATTTTCACAAAAATGACCTTTTTTTCCACAAAAACAGAGTATCAAAATAAAAAAAAAATAAAAAATAAAAAAAACACAAAATGCAAAAGTTAACCCAATGGCTCTACTTTCATCCCATATCTTTACCTTTCCTCAAAACTAAACATTTCCACCATTAACAAACCTTCAAATTCTCTCTCCTCCATCAAACCCTCAACCCCCTTCTCCCTCTCTGTTACCAACTGCAAGTCCTCATATTTTTCCCTTCAACGCTGTCGTCAACTCGTCATCGTCACCTCTGCCGCCATAGTCATCACCACCTCCGCCGCCGCCATGTTTGTCACCATCAAAGTAGATGAGGTGAAATGATAGATACCTAGCCAGTGGCAACGGTGGTGGGTGTTTTTCTCGGTGATGAAGTTGCCCAGCTAGCCCGGTTTATACTAATTTAGTGTAAATCGGATGTTATTAAGAGTTTGTGTTTGAAGAATATATGTGACTAGTATAGTGAAACCATATAAGTGCAACTAAAATTTATAAAAAAGAAAGTAAGTTAAACTTACTCATATTTGCGAATTAGTTGATATGCTTCTGTTACCACCATTGCAACACTCACAAAAATAGTGACCGTTTTTTCTAAAAATTCAAAACAAAAATGTAGCTCTAGCAAACCAAAAATTCTTAAATGGACCTGTGTGAACCACTTACATTACAGAAATTATGGTTGTTTAATTAATAATAAATGGTCACTATAATTAAAAAAAAAAAAAAAAAGTCACTCTGTTGAAATAAAAGTCATTTTGGTAATATATAGGCTATAAGAGGTTAATTTTTTTAATGAAATATTTTATATACTGGTTAATATGAATAATAAAGGTCACTATATTAAAATTAGGGTCATAACGTCGTACTTGAAGTTCACAATAATATTAAACGTTATACACACTACAAGAAAACAGCAAAATTGCAACGGAAAAAGTTCGTCGTAAAATATGTCAATTCCGTCGTAAAGTAGGGTTACAACGGAATTCCGTCGTAAATGATTGTCGGAAAACCCTTTGTAGGAAAATGGCCATTTTACGACGGACTTTCCGTCGTAAACCAACTTTACGACGGAATTTACGACGGAAATAATATCGAAGGACTTGGAATTGGCCTTTATTGAAGATCCGTTGCAAACTTCCGACGGAAACAGTTCCGTCGCAAACTTTAGGTTACGACGGAATTTTTCGTCGTAAAATATAATTTACGACGGAATTTTCTGTCGTAATTTATAATTTACAACGGAAAAAATCCTCGCAAAATATAATTTACGACGGAAAAAGCGTCGCAAACTCTAATTTACGACGGAAAATTCCGTCGCAATGTACATATTTGCGACTGAAAATTCCGTCGTTATTTACATATTTGCGACGGAAATTTCCGTCGTAAATGTTATTTTGCGACAGAAAATTCCGTCGCAAACTATAAATTTCCGACAGAAATTTCCGTCGCAAATATGTACATTACGACGGAAAATTCCGTCGTAAATTTTATTTCCTGCCCAAAACAAATTTCTGTAATTTTCTGCATTTTCAAACCTGAATTTTTTTAATGATAAATCGACAAAAAAAAAAAAAAAAAAAAAAAAAAAAAAAAAAAAACTAAATATTGAGTCCTAAAATTGTTGTTTTAAAAAAATTAATTAGCGACCTACGAAATTATATTTATGTACATATATATAATAATAATTATGTCCTAGTACAAAAGATAGTCCACATTTTGGTATCTATACCAAACAAAACCTAGGTTAGAGTGATTCTATGCTAGACTAAAGCTAAGCTACGCAATCGCCTGGAAACCCTGGCCTGCTCCACCACCATTCGGGTCGTCCCTAGGGTCTCGATGCTGAGGATGAATGGTGGAACATGAGTCGTTGTTGGTGAGACGACTCATCATCTCATCCATACTCTCCTTGTATCTCCTCTCCATTTCAGCCATTCGGGCTTCCATTTGAGTTTGGAGAGCTTGCACCCTGTGTTCCATCTGGTCTTGCATTTGAGAAATGACAGACGGCGTGTATTGCTATGAAGAACGGAAACCTCGACCCATAAAGTTTGCCATAGTAGAGCTCTGCACTTTGGCCAAGTCCCTTCACACGCCCCTTCTTATTGCGCCCACCCACCGACTCCCAGTACAACTCATTGGGACTCTTCTGAATCCCCTGACTCCTTGTTTCTTCGAGCTTCTTCTGGTAGGTCTCCTACAAAATATTGAAGATAAAAAAAAATATTGTTAAAAAAACAACAAACAATATAAGGTAAGGTTTCTTTCTTCTAACCTTCCAATATCACATACTTTTAGGTGCCTAAGGATACAAATAAAGAGAAATAAGCACATAAGTCAATTTTCGACCCTAACTCATCCAATATCATCCAAATTTGGCCTATATGGCTAAAACCATGCCTATTTTCTATGTTTTCAATGAAATGGAAGGTTTCTTTCTTCTAACATTCCAATATAAATTGTATTTAAGTTCCTAAGGATAGAAATTAAGAGAACTAAGCACATATGTCAAATATCGACCCTAACTCATCCAAAATCATCCAAATTTGGCCTATATGGCTAAAACCATGCCTATTTTCTAAGTTTTCAAGCAAATGTAAGGTTTCTTTCTTCTAACATTCCAATATCACATACTTTTAAGTGCCTAAGGATAGAAATTAAGAGAAATAAGCACATATGTCAAATATCGATCTAACTCATCCAAAATCATCCAATTGGCCTATATGGCTAAAACCATGCTTATTTTCTATGTTTTCAAGCAAATGGACTCGTTCTGTCTTCTAACATTCCAATATCAATTGCTTTTAAGTGCCTAAGGATAGAAATTAAGAGAAATAAGCACATAAGTCAATTTTCAACCCTAACTCATCCAAAATCATCCAAATTTGGCCTATATGGCTAAAACCATGCCTATTTTCCAAGTTTTCAAGCAAATGGACTCGTTCTTTCTTCTAACATTCCAATATTAATTGCTTTTAGGTGCCTAAGGATAGAAATTAAGAAAATTAAGCACATAAGTCAATTTTCAACCCTCACTCATCCAAAATCATCCAAATTTGGGCTATATCGCTAAAACCATGCCTATTTTCTATGTTTTCAAGCAAATGTAAGGTTTCTTTCTTCTAACATTCCAATATAAATTGCTTTTAAGTGCCTAAGGATATAAATTAAGAGAATTAAGCACATATGTCAATTTTCAACCCTAACTCATCCAAAATCATCTAAATTTGGCCTATATGGCTAAAACCATGCCTATTTTCTATGTTTTCAAGCAAATGGACTCGTTCTGTCTACTAACATTCCAATATCAATATCTTTTAAGTTCCTAAGGATAGAAATTAAGAGAAATAAGCACATAAGTCAATTTTCAACCCTAACTCATCCAAAATCATCCAAATTTGGCCTATATGGCTAAAACCATGCCTATTTTCCAAGTTTTCAAGCAAATGGACTCGTTCTTTCTTCTTATATTCCAATAATAATTGATTTTAGGTGCCTAAGGATAGAAATTAAGAAAATTAAGCACATAAGTAAATTTTCAACCCTCACTCATCCAAAATCATCCAAATTTGGGCTATATCGCTAAAACCATGCCTATTTTCTATGTTTTCAAGCACATGTAAGGTTTCTTTCTTCTAACATTCCAATATCAATTGCATTTAAGTGCCTAAGGATAGAAATTAAGATAATTAAGCACATATATCAAATATCGACCCTAACTCATCTAAAATCATCTAAATTTGGCCTATATGGCTAAAACCATGCCTATTTTCTATGTTTTCAAGCAAATGGACTCGTTCTTTATTCTAATATTCCAATATCAATTGTTTTTAAGTGCCTAAGGATAGAAATTAAGATAAATAAGCACATAAGTCAATTTTCAACCCTAACTCATCCAAATTTGGCCTATATGGCTAAAACCATGCCTATTTTCTAAGTTTTCAAGCAAATGGACTCGTTCTTTCTTCTAACATTCCAATATTAATTGCTTTTAGGTGCCTAAGGATAGAAATTAAGAAAATTAAGCACATAAGTCAATTTTCAACCCTCACTCATCCAAAATCATCCAATTTGGGCTATATCGCTAAAACCATGCATATTTTCTATGTTTTCAAGCAAATGTAAGGTTTCTTTCTTCTAACATTCTAATATCAATTTCTTTTAAGTTCCTAAGGATATAAATAAAGAGAATTAAGCACATATGTCAATTTTCAACCCTAACTCATCCAAAATCATCCAAATTTGGCCTATATGGCTAAAACCATGCCTATTTTCTATGTTTTCTAGCAAATGGACTCGTTCTTTCTTCTAACATTCCAATATCAATTGCTTTTAAGTGCCTAAGGATAGAAATTAAGAGAATTAAGCACATATGTCAATTTTCAACCCTAACTCATCCAAAATCATCCAAATTTGGCTTATATGGCTAAAACCATGCCTATTTTCTATGTTTTCAAGCAAATGGACTCGTTCTTTCTTCTAACATTCCAATATCAATTTTTTTAAGTGCCTAAGGATAGAAATTAATAGAAATAAGCACATAAGTCAATTTTCAACCCTAACTCATCCAAAATCATCCAAATTTGGCCTATATGGCTAAAACTATGCCTATTTTCTATGTTTTCAAGCACATGTAAGGTTTCTTTATTCTAACATTCCAATATCAATTGCTTTTAAGTGCCTAAGGATAGAAATTAATAGAATTAAGCACATATGTCAAATATCGACCCTAACTCATCCAAAATCATCCAAATTTGGCCTATATGGCTAAAACCATGCCTATTTTCTATGTTTTCAAGCAAATGGACTCGTTCTTCCTTCTAACATTCCAATATTAATTGCTTTTAAGTTCCTAAGGATAGAAATTAAGATAAATAAGCACATAAGTCAATTTTCAACCCTAACTCATCCAAAATCATCCAAATTTGGCCTATATGGCTAAAACCATGCCTTTTTTCTATGTTTTCAAGCAAATGGACTCGTTCTTTCTTCTAACATTCCAATATTTATTGCTTTTAGGTGCCTAAGGATAGAAATTAAGATAAATAAGCACATAAGTCAATTTTCAACCCTAACTCATCCAAATTTGGCCTATATGGCTAAAACCATGCCTATTTTTTAAGTTTTCAAGCAAATGGACTCGTTCTTTCTTCTAACATTCCAATATCACATACTTTTAAGTGCCTAAGGATAGAAATTAAGAGAAATAAGCACATATGTCAATTTTCGACCCTAACTCATCCAAAATCATCCCAAATAAGCATATAACGAGTTCTACTTTGCTAATTTGCCATATATCAACTCATATAATTAGTGTTTACCGCAATCCTTTTTGCTTTGTTGTTGGCAGCCACTTGGCCTTTTCCAGGCACTTCCTTGAAGTGTGTCTTCAAGAAAAGATCATGGGCATTTGGTAATTGGCCTTGGTTTTTTGCAGCCTTTATATGTACATGCAGAAAATCAATGAAAACATGTTAGCCCACCAAAATTCATTAATAGACAAATGACTTAATTGTTACTGGACATATTGTAGGAACCTTACCATCCTTTTAGCATGTTGTACAGATGACATTGAACCTTGAAAGTGGGTCGGTTCAACGACATTTTCCATGGATCCGCCTCTTCAGTTCTTCTTGTTTTGTTCCGACCGCTTCTTATATTTTGGATCGGTGGCAACAATTCGCATCATGCCTTCGTGGACATCCTTATTAGGCCATCTTGGTTTGCGACCATTCAGCCTGTGTGTGATGTTGTAGAACGTGTCACGTAGGCGATTTGCAAACTTTTATTCGAAAGTGTCCTTCACTTGGTTGTTTAACTCAGGTGCCCACTTGAATTTTTTCTGCAAATCAAGAAAATGTCTTTATTACAAAATTCAACTCCATCAATATAATTTATAAAACATGTATTATGTTAGGTTAAAGTTATCATACGTTGAACAAGTTCCAAAAGTGCTCTCTCGAATCTTCATCAACCTCTCCATAATTCCTCCAAGGCTCAACATAGTAGCCGGTTAGCGAGTCGGAGAGCACATTCTTCACCGGGATATCATCAAACCTATAATAAAGGATAGACATTCATCTAAGTAGATAATCAACAAAAAGTGAACAAAACATGGTTAAAGTAATACAAATTCACTTTATCAAAGTAAATACGAATTTAAGGATATTTCATTATACAAATACATACGCACCAAAGTGTGGAAGGGTCCAACTTTAGCAAGTCATTAGGATGCGGGTCCTGTAGCTCCTGTTCCTGATGCTCCTGTTGCTCCTGTTGCCCTTGTACATGCCTAGGAATCTGTCTCCGATTGACGATTTCTTGAGAGGCCCCCAAATCATGTGCCTCCTCTTCCTTCATTGACTCATCCTCGTCAACACGTACAACCTTAGATTTCCCCTTAGACTTTCTCCTCTTGGACGTTTCTCCTTTATTTCCTCCTCCCATGATGACCACCTGAAAAAGTTGTTAGTACCATGATCGCACATTGTAAATTCATAAATTAGATCCATAAGACATTAAAATAATAAAATGAGACCAAAAATGTAATGCAATATTACAAGTCCGAGTAGTCATTAAAAACTAAACATTCGAAGACAATAGTTAAACACTAGTAGAAAAATACAAAAAGGCAACCCCCAAATGGCACCGGTTCAGACCAAACCGTTGCCAAAAACCGCCCTAAAAATGGGCGGGACTTTAGACCAAGAGTAATGGCACCGACTCAGATCGAACCGGTGCCAAAAATACAAAGGGCACCGGTTTGAACCAGTGCCACTGAACCGGTCCATCCTTTTAAAAAAAACGGAGCATTATTAAATCCTATTTCCTCTCCTCTCCTTCTCTCTCCTCCATTCCCCCTAAGTTCTTCCGCCTCCATTCGTCCCCCATTTCCTCTCCTCTCCTTCTCTCTCCTCTCTCTCTCAAATCGGCGCCTGCATTTGGAAAATTTTCCTTTGATAGAGCCTTGACTTCAAATTTGGGTGTACACCCTTCCTAAAATTTTCCAATATGTTCTTCGTTCATATTCTCCCTTAGATCTGCAGCCGCCGCCACCACCACCAAGTTCGAGCACCAACAACAACAGCCGCCGCCACCACCACAAAATCTCTTGTGGGATTTTTTTTCGATTTTGGTTTTCTGGGTTTGTTTTTTTTTCGATTTTAAGATTAACTTAAAGATTTTAAGATTGGTTTTCTGGGTTTTGCTTACAGATTAACTCACTCGTTTTTCGTATTTGGTTTTTTTTTCGATTTTGCCTTTTATTTTTTATTTTGGTTTTTTATTTTTCGATTTGTGGGATTTTTTTTTCGATTTTGGTTTTCTGGGTTTCAATTTTGATTTTGGTTTTTGATTTTGATTTTGGTTTTTTTTTTTTTTTTTTTCCGATTTCTGGGATTTTGATTTTGATTTTGATTTTGGTTTTTTGGTTTTCAATATTGATTTTGATTTTTGATTTTGGTTTTTGTTTTCGATTTCTGGGATTTTGTTTTTTTATTTTGGTTTTTTGGGTTCCAATTTTAATTGGTTTTTTTTTTCCGATTTCGATTTTGTTTTTTTTCAAATTTTTGGTTTCTTTTTTCGATATCAATTTTGGTTTTTTTTTTCGTTTTTGATAATTTCGATTTTGATTTTTTTCCGATATTGATTTTGATTTTTAATTGGTTTTTTTTTTTTCGTTTTTGATAATTTCGATTTTTATTTCAACTTGAATTTCTGGGTTTTTTTTATTACTTCTTAAGCTTATTTTTACCAATTGATTTTTTTTTTCTGTTTTAATTAGTGCAGGTACAGATTATGCAAGAATATTGATATGTTCATATTGTAATTTTCTTTTTGATTTACTAGTATATTATAATTTTTTTTATGATTTATAATGTAATTTTTTTATGATTTATAATGTAATTTTATTTATTTATTTATATGTTAGTTGTAATTGATCTATATTGTAATTTTGGATTTGATTATGTATTGTAAATTTTGGATTATATATATTGAAACCAATTCGATTTTTGTTGTTATTGTTATTTTTTTTTTTCAGTTGATAGATTTAATTGGTAAGTGAAAAAAAAAAAAATTATTTTTTTGGACATTTTTGGCACCGGTTAACCGGTGCCAAAAGGAGGATAAATTTTTTTTTTAGCATTTTTGGCACTGGTTAACCGGTGCCAAAACCTGTTTATGGCACCGGTTTTGAACCGGTGCCAAAAAGGGGGGTAATTGGCACTCCCCAGATTGGCACCGGTTCAAACCGGTGCCTTAGGCCGGGTTTGAACCGGTGCCAATTTCATTTTTTCACGTAGTGAAAGGAGTAACTACATATTCTCCTCTTCATTACTCTTATCACTACTACCACTATCATTATCACTATCATTATTACTATCACTAGTGTCATCTAAAAATACATCGATGTCCTCTTCTTCGTCACTGTCACTGGAGCCAATTCTTTCTTCTTCTTCTTCATCGCTTGAGATAATAAAGCCATCGTCATCATCATCATCACTATCAAGTTCATAGTCTGGAATGTCATTTGGTGGACAAAGCGTTGCATGTACTTGTGGTGAAGGACCCTGCAAAAACTCTAAATCCACCGGAGCATCAATCACCGACCTTGCTTGAGTTCTAAATACAGCCCACCATTGAACCCGATCACGTTTAAGGCTAGGGTAAGATGCATAATACACTTGAGACACTTGGTAAGATAAGACAAATGGATCATACTTGGGATACTTCTTAGTATGATTTACTTCGACAAGCTTATATTGTTCATGAATGTTCATTCCTTTACCACAATCCATCCAACTACAACTAAACAAAATAGTCTTGTACTCTTTTTCGGGACCGGTGTAGACAAGTTCAATTATGTCGTTTAAAATGCCAAAGTACTCTCCACCGTCCTCACTTGAGACACACACCCCGTAATTCATCGTAGATTTGTGTTTGTCATAGGACTGTGTGTGGAAATTAAAGCCACCGACAAATATCTGGTTCCAAGTTCGAACACGCTTGGAAGGCCTCATAGACAATGCTCGCAACACATCGGAACTTGGTTTTTGGTCTCTCACCTATAACCGTTACGAATACAAGCGTCACACTAATTGAAATGAAATATATTATATTATATTATCACAAATTAATCGATATGCAATGTTCAAAAAGTATTATCACCTTGTGATGAAACCAATCAGGGAATTCACTTTTGCATTTCTCCATGACATCTTCTCGACGCAAATAAGTTCGAGTACTAAGAATGTAGTCCTCAAACTGCCTAATAGATTAATGACACATGGTTAATCATTGCAGCAATTATATTAAATTTAAGGGATTTTCAAAAGTTTATCGTAAACATATATACATTTCGTATTCACCAAGAATGCCGGTATTTCTTAAAACGAACAAATGAGCACGTTCGAGTTCCTTGTCATCTAAATACCGAGTTTTACCCAAATTTGACACACGACCCTTATCCACCGTGAACAGCTCTGGGATTTCATCGTTGTCAGCCGGGGATTCCACATCAGCATTCACATTTCGACCTAGATCTCGTGTTTTTTTGTCAACTGAGGGCTGAAAGTAATTGGAGCAGAAGTTTGATATCTCTTCAGTGAGATAAGCGTTGCATATGGAACCTTCAACATGAGCCTTATTACCAATTTTTCGTTTCAGGTGATTGAGGAACCTGTAATTATGTTTATGTAGCCGTAGAAGTATAAGTAACGGAAATCAATGGAAGAGATGAAAGTAAGAGTTGAGAAAGGACCTTTGATTTACCTTTCGAAAGGATACATCCACCGATATTGAACAGGTCCACATAACTTGCCCTCATATGGAAAATGAATTGGTAAATGCTCCATGGAGTTGAAGAAAGATGGGGGGAAAACCTTCTCAAGCTTGCACAGGATCTCAGCTATGTTTTTTTCCAATCGCTCCATGTCGCTAACTATAATTGTGTAGCAACATAAATCGCGAAAGAATTGGCTTATCTCTATAATTGCATTCCATATATGGGTAGGGAGCAATTCTCTCAAAGCAGTGGGAAACAACCTCTCCATGAACACGTGACAATCATGACTTTTCATTCCATGTAACTTACCTGATTGCAAATCAACGCATCGGCTCAAATTGGAAGCGTAACCATCAGGAAACCGCAGCTGTTTTACCCACTCACACAAAACCTTTCTCTGAGCCTTTTCAAGAAAAAATGGAGCCTTTGGCATGAATTCTTTTCCTCTATCATCCTCTTGAAGATGTAGCTGGGGCCGTTTACAGTATTTAGCAATGTCATTCCGAGCTGATGGCGTGTCACAAGATAGCTTTTTCACGTCCATTATAGTGTGAATCAACTGATCAAAAAAGTTTTTTTCAACGTGCATGACATCTAAGTTGTGACGAACAAGCAGATGTTTCCAATATGGAAGGTCCCATAGAGTGCTTTAATTTGCTTGAACCACCCTTTTTTTGCATTCTTGAGACGTTTCAGTGCCTCGGGGCCATCTGTTGCTTTCGGGAGGTTTTTCACACATTCCCAAAGTTCCTCTCCTGACATGATGTGAGGTGGTGAACCTTTTTCGACTTTTTTTTTACAAAATGCATTTTTACTATTTCGAAAAGGATGATTTGTCGGAAGGAATTGACGATGGCAGTCAAACCAAGAAACCTTACCACCATTTTCGAGCCAAAATGCTTTGCTTTTCTCCATGCAATATGGACAAGCCTTCTTACCGGCTGTGGTCCAACCAGATAGCATACCATAAGCCGGGAAGTCACTAACGGTCCATAGGATGGCTGCTCGAAGATTGAAATTTTGTTTTCTCGAAATATCGTAAGTATTTGCCCTAACTTCCCACAACTGTTTCAACTCGTGTATGAGCGGCTGCATGTAAACATCCAAGTTTCCCTTAGGGTTTTTAGGACCAGGAACGAGTAACAAAGAAACATGAACTGTCTTTTCATACACATTGACGGAGGCAAGTTATAATAAGGGGTCAAAATGACAGGCCAACATGAATACTGTCCCCCAAACTGACCATGTGGAGCAAATCCATCCGTACATAGGCCAAGTCGAACATTACGAGGTTCAGAGGCAAACTCAGGAAAGCAACTATCTAGGTGTTTCCACGCTTCACTATCGCTAGGGTGTGCCATTGTGCCTTGAACTCGAGGATTTTTAGCATGCCATGTCATTTCCTCAGAAATGTTTTTAGTTGCAAAAAGCCTTTGCAACCTAGGTGTGATAGGGAAATAAAATAGAACATTCAAAGGCACTAAGCTACCTTTAGAAGTCTTCTTGTATCGGTCGCTCACTACTAAAATTCGACCAAATTGCGACTGCCTTAAACAGTCGCAAAAATAGAAAAAACGGTCGCAAAAAATAATTGCGACCATCAACGGTCGTAACATGATGGTCGTTATTCTCTTGGTCGCAAAAAAACAATATTACGATCGTTTGACGGTCGCAGATTTTTTGCAACCGTTTTTACTATTTTCAACGACCATTAAGAAAACGGTCGCAAATGCTATTAATTACCACCGGCATATTAGCGGTCGTAAAAATAGAATTTTGCGACGACCATAGGCGGTCGCAAAAATTGAGTTTTGCGACGGCTATAGGCGGTCGCTAAAGGTAATTAAAAAAAATGTACACGAATGAACCCTGCAGGTTTTTTTTATCAAAAAAAATAATTAAATAAACCCAGTAGAAATCAACCATATAAGAAACCCAGCAGATCTAAATCAAATCGAAATTCAATCAGCCCAAAAACAAATAACAAAATTCAGGTTTTAGAAAAAAAAAACAACCAAATTCAAATCACAAATCAAACCGAAAATCAAACAAAAACCAAATCACAAAACAAACCAAAAATCAAACAAAAAAAAAAACACAAACTTAAAAAAGCAAAATTAAATTCGAACAAACTTAGAATAAAATTAAATTTAGATTAAACTCAGAAAAAAAAAAATTAGATTCGAACAAACCCAAAAAAAAATAAAATTAAAAAAAAACTCAGAAAAAACATAAATTCGAACAAACTCGGAAAAAATTAAATTCGAACAAACTCACAAAAAAAAATCGAACAAACCCAGAAAAAATAAAATTCCAACAACCCAGAAAAAAAAATTAAAGTCAAACAAACTCAGTGAAATTCGAACAACATCAGGATTCAATTCCACCCTAAAAATTCGAACAAATTGAACGAAAATCTTAAACATCATAAACAAGGAAATTCGAAAACAAAATCAACGAAAACACCCTTCACCCACCCTAAAAATGAAACAAAACCAACAAAAACTACTTAAAATCAACGAAATTCGAACAAAAACTCAAACAAATTTTGAATAAAAACGAAATAAAACAATAAAAATCGAAAATAAATTAAAACAAACTACATTTTCAGAAAAAATAACGCACCTTAGCCAAAATTTCTTCCTCTTTGGGGTTATATGGTCAAATTTGACCATGAAAACTCCAGATCTGGAATTTTTAGGGTCAAATTTGACCATGAACACCAAATTCATTTGTTGCTCAAACCGTTATACCAAAATCCAGAAGGAACAAAGGGAGGAGGAGAGGCGTGAGAAAAGAGAAGGGATTACAAAATCCAGAAATCCCTCCCATTTGTTTAATAAAATCTTAGTTTAATACTTGAATTTGATTTAGAGAAAGGAATGAGAAAGGAGAAGGGGAGTGAGGAGATAGAAAGGAAAGAGAAGAAGGAAGAGAAGAGGAGGAGAAAGAAAAGAAAGAGGCGGAGAGAGAAAATAAAGAGGCGGAGGAGAAGAGCTGAGAAACTTAGGGTTTGGAGAATGGACTCCTTTTATACAAAATAAAAAAGTCCTTTTGCAACCGTTAAAGTGGTAGCAGATTCTGAAAATTACGATCGTCTTTGACGGTCGCAGATTATGACATTTACGATCGTCTCTTTGACGGTCGCAGGTTCTAAAAATTACGACTTTGACGGTCGCAGATTATGACATTTACGACCGTGTTTAACGGTCGCAGATTATGACATTTATGACCGTCTCTTTGACGGTCGTAGATTGTGACATTTACGACCGTCTCTTTGACGGTCGTAGATTATGACATATACGACCGTCTTTGACGGTCGCATATTATGACATTTACGACCGTCTTAGACGGTCGCAGATTATGATATTTACGACCGTCACTCTCTTTGACGGTCGCAGATTATGACATTTACGACCGTCTTTGACGGTCACAAATGATTTATTTTGATTTAGAATTATTTTTAATTGTTCAAACATCCTAGAGACCGTCTAAAAGACTAAAAACGGTCGTAAATTTGCGACCGTTGTCAAAGCAGTCGTAATATTGCGACCGCATAAAAAACGGTTGCAAATTTCATATTTTGCGACCGTATTTTAGACGGTCGTAGAAAAACGGTCGCAATTTAGCTGAATTTTAGTAGTGGCTGCCACACACCCTACATGTAGATAATTGAGCATCATCTTTCCAAAACAACATACATCCTTTCGGGCATGCATGAATCTTTTCATGGGGCAGCTCTAACCCCTTAACAATTTTCTTGACCTCGTAGAATGTCTCGGCCATGTGGTTGTTGTTAGGAATCGCTTCATTAACCAAAGAAGCAAATCCATCAACACATATGTGCGGCAAATTATACTCACACTTTAGGCTAGTGATTCTAGAAGCCATCTCTAACACAGACAATGAACTCCCTTCGTATAACGGTTGTTCAGAAGCCCTTAACAAATCAAAAAATGGCTTGGCTTGTGCATTAGGATCCTCCTCTAATGAAACAGGTGGCTCTTCGGAATGGCCTTGATCTTGAGACTGACCAAAGGCATCCAAAACCATTTCATGATATTCATTTGACTGCCTTCTATGAGTTCCTGGAAACCCTTCCCCATGACACATCCACTCGTAGTAATTAGGTAAAAAACCGCTGCGATACAAATGAAGTTTGACCGTATCTAGATCCCAGAAACGTTTGTTTTTGCATTTAAAACATGGACACCTAACTTCATTCGGGTTGCTACTCTCGGGATGATCTTCCACATATTTAAGGAATTCATCTACCCCCTTCAAGAACTCAGGATTAATAGAATTCCCAACCTTCCTTTCGTACATCCAACTACGTTCTTTTCGTTTCATGATTACAAGTTCTACACAACTAACACATATGCCATTAATCACATTAGTCATAAAGCACAATATATATTCATTATAGATCAAACTGTTATGGAAATGCAAATGAGAAGAGAAATGATTTCCAAGGGTCCTTATCACTCCAACCTAACCCATCCTTGTACGTTCAATCTCACTAGTAAATGTATGCCAGAATTTCAATTCTATGGAAAATCCGGCAGCATCTCCCTACAGTTCCCCGAGTACACAATATAGGCGATTAGAACACCTATATATGTACCTAGAGAACATTGTAGAGAAATGACAAGCAAGGATCTTCCTTAGAATTAAAACAAAGGAATACATTCACCACCTAAGTGAGAATAAACGTACAAGGACAGTCCCAACCGGGGACCCTAATGTGTATGCCTTGAACGGGTATCTAGGCATATGATTATGCAAATGATTTTTTAAAAGATATTAAAACTAAACTAACATACAAAAAATTATACAAATATATCATAATTAAACTTAACATAAACAAACATATCATAAAACCATAACATTAATATAAACAAATCAAACCAAACAAAACCAAACTAAACTAACATATCATAATATTAAATATAGTAACATGCATTATAAAAAATTAAACTTAAGTAAGAAACATTATATTAAACTAAACAAAACTAAACTAGATTATAATAAACTAAAGTAATCTAACATACATCATATTAAACAAAACAAACAAAACGTACCTAAAATTTCATAATATTAAACTAATCTAATATACTTTAGTAAAACTAAACTAAATTAAACCACATTATATTAAAATAAACTAAACTAAAGTTTCATAATATTAAACTAATCTAATATACTTTAGTAAAACTAAACTAAATTAAACCACATTATATTAAAAAAAAAAAAAAAAAAAAAAAAAAAAAAAACTTAACTAAACTAACATACTTACAAAAAAGTAAACTAAACTAAACTAACATACTTACAAAAAAAAAAAAAGTAAACTAAACTAAACTAAAACACATTATATTAGAAAAAACTTAACTTAACTAAGTTATGTTAAACAAAACCAAACCAAAGTAACATACATACAAAATATTAGAGTTTGTAATGTGACTAACCTTTAGATCTGCACTTCTTTTTGACAATCAAACAATCTAATTGTACAAATCCTACAAAATATTTTTAAAAAATAAATTAAATAAATAAGGGTTTATTATTTAACAAAAAAAAAAATTAAAAAAAAAGTGGGGGAAACTGACCTTGGCGCGGCGCCGGCAACAACAACCATCCACGGCGAGGGAAGGGAGGAGGCCGGAGGTCGGAGGCTGCGGTTGTGGTGGTCAAAGCAAAAAAAGTCAGATTCGAATGAAAAAAAAAAAAAAAAAACCAAAAAAAAAAGGTGTACACTGACCTGACGGCGGCAGTTGCGTGACGGAGGGCTGTGGTTTGGGTCACCAACGGCGGAAGAAACGTGCGGCGACTTCTCCTTCCCTCTCTCTTTCTCTTTCTTCTGTGCAACGACTCCAAAAATTCCCTCTCTCTTTCTCTCTCCTTCTCTTTCATTCACCGGGGCGTCGCCGGAAACCACCAGGGCCGCCTCGTTCTTTCTTCTCTCTCCTTCTCTTTCTCTCTCTCCTGCCGCTGCTTCTCTTTCTCTCTCTGCGTTTCTTTCCCCCTTTTTATAGGTCAAGGATACAAAATTAAATTTCAAAAATGAGAATGACCTTTACGACGGAAATCAATTCCGTCGTAATTATAAACTTACGACGGAATATTCCGTCGCAAATTACTTTACGACGGAATATTCCGTCGGAAGTTTATAATTACGACGGAATATTCCGTCGTAAACTTTACGAGGGAAAATGCCTCGCAATTGTAATTTTCCGTCGCTAAATTGCGACGAAATGTTTTCCGTCGTAATTATCCACCTTAACGACGGAAAAGCATGTCCGTCGTAAGTATTCCGTCGCAATTAAGCCTATTTCTAGTAGTGACAAGTTTTAATAAAGGTTACTATGTTAAAAATAAGGTTACTATGTTAAAAATAAGGGTCACTATTTTTAATATAATGTCAGTTGCGTGTGTATAAAACTCGGGTCCACAATAATATTATTGTGGACCAGATCCACGCAAGTCTTTTTGTTGCAAACGTGATTAAAGAAACGTGACAACTAAAAAAAACAAGAGAAGTATTAGGTACTTTCTCATAAATTTTGGATTTTATTTATTTTTTTGGGATTGTAATAGGTAGGTTATGATAAAAAAATCCTTTTTTATTTAAATAAAATCAAAAATGCATCATAAATTCTTGTAAATGGGATCTAAAAATGGCTAGAGGAATTTTAGGATCTTTTCAAAGCATGCATATTTGACGGCACCAAATTTCATTAAGTAAACTGATTTCATTGAATTTCAAGTACGTGTAAAATAAAAAAGAGCACTTCAAGTCAAAAAAAAAAAAAAAAAAAATGCTTTAACAAACAAATGGGAACTTCCTATTCTAACGCATAGAATAATAAATCTACTAACAACCACTAGTCAAATGTTAGTAGCATGATTGCCATGATACGTAGCACCCTAATTTACTGCTGATAATTGCACATGTTACTAACTAATACGAGTAGTACTTTGAACTAATCATTCAACATCGAGTATTATATAATACAAGTATATCTTTAAATTCCCTTCATAAAACCAATCAAATATATCGGTGGTAATTGATTTTTGTATTGTCTTTGTGGCTCATTCAAACTAAAAATGAAGGCAATGAATCGATGGCGAACTAGAGCACATATAAAAGCTACTGTCCTATTGATTATACTTTTTGTAGCTTGTATTGTCTTAGTGCTTCTTTTAGACGAAAACGAAGACAACCCCGGTATTAAACAAGTCATTGGTGGCATGAGCTACACACCCCGGTGCATCATTGCCGGCATCAACTTTCTGCTTTACATGTTTGTTTTTTTGATATTCGTGATGTTCAGATTTGCCTTTAAATGTTTGATGGATTGTGAGGTTAACGGACGAATTTTTACGTTGCTCTTGACTTGTGTTATCCTCACTTTTTTGTATGCCAATTATTTCAACTCTAGTGATGAACACTCCGAAAACACCCTTGGAGATCAAAGTGTACCATCAACTTCATTTAGGTGTTGGTTGGTTGATATGGGAAGTGAGTTCCCATAGGAAATTATATTTCATGGGAAGTAATTTCCCTTTGCCAAGATATTACTTTGTTTGGTTGAATATGTAGGAACTCAAATACCCTAGAAATTGATTTTCTATGTTTTACGTATTAGTTTGCTTGATTATATTTTAGTTAACACTATGTTTGGATATAGAGAAATGGATGGAAGGAAGAGAAGAGAAAAGGAAGAATGCATCATCTTTTATTTGGGTAGTAAATGCGAGGGAAATTGGAGGGAATCGGAAGGATCCATTTTTCTTCATATTTTGTTAGAGATATCGGAAAATATATGTGTGATATATTTTCCGTAGATATCATTTAAGAGAATAATATATTTAATTAGGATATTTATGTTAAGATATTATTTTGATAATATATCTTTAGGGTTTATGATTAGACGTATATCTTTTAGGAAGATTGTTTCCTACCTTATGAGTTTAGGTTTAATTTTGTATAAATACTCAACCTATTGATGAATAATAATCAAGCAATACAAAAGCTATTCTATTCTCTTCTCCCTAATTTGTCACCTTTGAATAAACCAAATCTCTCTATTGTTAAAGAGATTTGGATGGAAAATGGAAGCTCCCTTCTCCCTCCCCTCACCTCCCTTTCCCTTTATTATTGTTATCTAAACATAGTGTAAGTGAATAAATTTGAAGAGAGAAAGAAAGAGACTAACACTTTGTTTGGATAAAGAAAGGGGATGGAAAAGAAGGGTAGGGAGGAGAAGAGGAAGGGAGGGAAGAATGGTGAGTTTTCCTTCCAAATCTCTCCATTGTTGGAGGGATCAATTTCCTACAATTTAATCATTTCATTTCTCTCCCCTCCAATTCCCTCCCTTCCTCATTTGTTATCCAAATGAAAGATAATTCATCTCTCCATTTCTCTTCCCTTCTTTCCTTCCATTTCCTTCAATCCAAACACACCGTAAATTGTTAGTGCTAATAATGCAAGTAGGCCCCACAATAATCGCGAGAAATGTGACTTACCAAAGGGGCTTGGTAAGTGATTTTTCATGTTTAATGGGAATTGAAACTTCTCTTGGAGTTTTCATTTTTCCTAATTTAATAATCTCTCCGTCCTCGATTGATAGTCACTTATGTCATTTTTGGGCACCCAAAATGTTAGTCACATTTGTTTTTTTTCAAGTACCATTAATATTATTTTTTTACCAAAATTCTCTAATATTTGCAAAAATATTTGTGCAAATTTAACTTTTCAATGTAAATTTTACTTTCCCATGTACTTTATTTACTTTCTCTCTCTACTTTTTTGCATACCCAATGTAAATTTACTTTTCAATATATGTACTTTCTTTAATTCTCCTTAATTCCCGTGATTTTTGTTCAAAAGTGACTATCAATTGGGGACGGAGAGAGTACTTTTGTGTCAATCATACAACACATGTCATATCCATTTCCTAGAAAATACAATTTTCCAAGGATTTTACCTCCAACCAAGCTACTAGGGTTGTACACCGGTCCAAACCCAGACCGGACATGAATGGACAAGGACCTGAATAAGTGAATTTTGAGGACCAGGGACCGGACCTGATTCAACAGGTCCGGTTCCGGGTCAGACCTGAATAATCAGGTCCGGTCCGGGTTTGGACCTGAATAGACCTGATTCATGATTTGTGTTTTTTTTCCTAATGAAAAATCTGTTGGACCTGATAGGATAATTTTAGATCTGTTTCATAATTTAATAATTACATAGAATCTCGAATTCTCTATCACAAGTTAAAACTACATAAATTTTATAAAATTTGGGTTTCAAAAAAAAAAATTATATAGATCCCAAACACAGTAAAATTACTGTGACCGGAGCAAGGGTTGTCGCGAGGAGTGAGTGACTTCGTGAGGGGGTTCGCGGGCTCGCGGCGCTGCGACTCAGGTAAGTGCAGGAGGCCACGAGTTGTCGCGTTGGTGGTATGGTGTAGGGGGGCGGGGTTTTGCGCTGGTGGGCGGTGTCTGGTACCTTGGTGAACGGTGGTCGCGTGGCTAAGGAGTATGGGTGTTCAAATCCGGGTACCCGGATTTTCGGGTACCCGGAGTTTCGGGTAGTTGGTAATTCGTCCCATGTCCCGACCCGAATATCTCGGGTACCCGGGTTCCGGGTACCCGAATTATTCGGGTCGGGACATCGGGTACCCGGATTTCTTTTAATTCACAACAAAACCTTTAAAATCCAGAAATTAAAAAAGACAAAACAACAAGATTAAAGAAGAAAAAATGCTTAAAATAGGGATTTAAAGCCTGTAAGGCTGTAAAATTGAAGAAGTTAGGAAGTTTCATGTAATATACAAATTATGAATTGACACTATACTTTGACAACCAAATTCAAAACATATAAGATTCCAGAATAGTTAAACATTTTCCATCAATAATCAACACTAAAAGTCCAACCCCTCTCTTCCCTTACTGCAAAAATCCGAACAATATCAACCTCCATTCTTGACAGGAGAAGACAAGAAATGACATGAGAGGTTGATAACACCAATAAATTAGAGCGCAATACACTACGGATTTAGTCCAATTACCACGATAATACTATCAATTAGATTACATAAATTCAAAATAACCCTAAATAAACTCGCGTGAGAACATAAATTAAATGAGATTGAAGGCTTGAGCCGCTTGAACTCGCGTGAACTCGTGAAGGGCTTGAACTCGCTCGAACTCGTGAAATCCGTGAACTCGTGAAGGACAAGAAATTCGTGAAGCTTGACCACTGACTAGAGAAGGAACTCAAGGAAGTAGCTAGGAAGTAGGAAGGCACGAAGAGAGAGAAAATCAGGAGAAAAAAAAAACTCAAAGGAGGAAGAAGGAAGGCAGGAAGTAGAAACCCTAATTGAGTATTTGAGTAACTGGGCTATGTGGGAGTGTGGGGTGGGTTGAACGATTGACTGGGCTCATTTGAGGTAGATTTTCTAATTTTTTTTTTTTAACCGGGTAATCGGGTACCCGAAATAAACAAAACGCGGCCCATGTCCCGACCCGGATCACAGGCACTTTTCCCGGGTCGGGTACCCGACCCGAAAAAACAATTTTTTCCCCCAATTTTCCCATCGGGTATTTGCCGGGTCATCGGGAAATCGGGACGGGACAATCGGGTCGGGTTTTTTTTAACACCCCTACTAAGGAGGCATGAGGGAGGTGAAGGTGAGGGGTGACTGGGTGAGGTCGTAAGGGAGTAATGGGGTCAGGGTTTCAAATGAAAACTGGCTGATTTTCTGTTTTGATTTTTGAATAAAAGTTTTTTTTATTTTCTTTTTTTTTTAATTTATAAAAAAAATCATTTTTACCGGGTTTCAGGTCCAGACCTGAAAACCCCGGGTTTGGACCTGATCCGGACCAGCAACCTTGAATTTCAAGGACCGGGACCGGACCTGAATCTACAGGTCCGGGTCAGATCCGGTCCCAACAAGTCCGGATCAGGTCGGTTTTCAGATCCGGCCCTGTTTATGTTCACCCCTACAAGCTATACCAGTGAATCGGTGATTTCTTTCTTGCTATGAAGCCTATGATGATAGATCAAGTTACCCTAATCTTTACAGAAAAATTATCCAAAATTTGTACTATTTACAATTTATTGCTATTATTATGTACCACGTATAGATTAGAGTTATTCAAACATGCTTACATGTATATAACTCGATCTATTAATAATATTGTCATCGGTTTAATGTATGTTCTCTTCCAAAAACAACTCCCATGACCCATGTTTAATTGATTTGATTAATACGGAGTATCTATTAATAAAATATTATTAAAGGAGAAAGAAGTAGAACCAAGTAGACTACGGAGTACGAGTTTTTTTTATTGTACCAAAAGTTTGATGTACAATTATGTAAAATTAATACTCTTTTTATTTTATTTATTTATTTATTTTTTTTTTTTTTTTTTTGTTGTTGTTGTGAGTACTCTGATTTATTTGATATATTTTGGGAATAACTTATACTTCGTAGTTGTTATTCCTTTAATTTACTCAACAACCCTATATAATCTCGTTAACCCTTTTATCACACAAAATTTACACGTTTTCATGCTTTCAAAATTTATCCCACGGTAAAAATAAATTGTAACCAGTACCATGTACATGAATACAAGATAACAAAATAAACTACATAAAATAGTAAAATACTACGTAAACAAGTCAATAGTTACACGAAACTTTAATCAAGTCTAATTGAACATATAGATTGAAAACAAAACTAGCAATGCAATTAAAGTAGCTCATTCATACAAATTAAATTACGGAGTAATCATTTAAATTACATAGCCATAACACATAACTAATACGAGTAGAATATATTACATAGGGAATTAGGGAGTACATCAATCTCTTTCATCTTCAATCTCAATATATTTAGAAACTCCTCCTTGACCTTGGCGTTGACGGTTGTTGACCTTGCTCCAAGTCAAACGACCTAAAACGTTGAAAATTGCCTGGTCTTGCTGTTGTAAATGCTTCTCCTTCTCCTTGAATTTCTTGCTGTTGTTGGTGGGGATCTACATAAATAATAAATCAAGACTATATTAATTATATAAACTTAGTAGCAGATTGGCATGCAACTTCGAATCAAATGGGGTTTAAACTAGGCATTAATCTACTAATTAGATAGTAATCGACTTAAAACTTTTTTTTTTGAGGGATAGTAATCGACTTAAACTAGTCATTAACAAGGTAATGAATATGCACGCGGCTTATACTTTTACGATCAAGTTAACATTTAGATTAGGTAATAGTTTGGTCAATTACGTGGTCTTCTTACAAAAAGCTAATTAATTGCATGATTTGCAATAGATCACATATTTAATTTAAAGAAGACTAGAATTCAATAATAATAATAACAATAGTTTTTTTTTTTTTTTTTTTTTTTTGACAAGAATAATAAAAATAACAATAATAATACTGCAGTACAAATATTTATCATCAACCTAAATCAGATTTCATAAACCGGCTACTTATTTTGTACAAAAAACAAAATAAAAAAAACCAGCCACCTTTTTTTTTTTTTGATGTAAAAAAAAAAACCAGCCACTTTATAATAAATAAAATCCTCTTGTAAAAAAATAACATAATAACTAAATGAATTTTGTAAGAAAACGCAAATCATGTATAGTATTTTTTGCTAGTCTAGTAACTTCCCAAATACAAAAAATTATCAAGTACACACTCTTTTATTCATTAAAAAAAAAAAAAAAATAAAGTACTCTAAAATTTTATGTTAATCAATTAAGCATTATATTACCTGCTGAGTTGAGAAAAAACTTGTCTCCGAACTCCTTGTCGATCTTGCTCGTGGAGAATTCACATGCTCTTGTGGGTCGATAATCTAGAGATAAACATTATAAACTCATAAACCTATACGTACTAATTATTTACTTTATTAAACTGAATGCTATTAAGGTGAAATAATCACTTACTCCAGTTGGTTCACATTGAACCAAATTTGTAAAAATACTAAAAACGGCCGATGATGTACAAGCAAACAATCCAAAATCAGTTTTTGATTGCAAGCTTACATGAACACAAAAACCCCAGCACATTAGCATAAATCCTATAAAATAACTTTCTACTTCATGTGCTTTAAAAGCACTAGGTATAACCGAAAGAAATATAGAGATTGCAAATAAACTTGTTTGAAGAAGAGGAGTAATTGGTTTGGTAATAAAATCATTTATCATAATATTTTCCAACTTTTTAACTAAAGCAATTT
This sequence comes from Chenopodium album, assembly GCF_948465745.1. Taxonomy (NCBI): domain Eukaryota; kingdom Viridiplantae; phylum Streptophyta; class Magnoliopsida; order Caryophyllales; family Amaranthaceae; genus Chenopodium; species Chenopodium album. Next base: position 8,476,503 of record NC_137837.1, on the reverse strand, counting down.
CTAGTAGTAGTAAAAAACCACCGAACAATGCAACCACTAATATAAATACTTTGATGTCTTTCGAATCATTTATAAGCTTAACAATAGAATTTTTTTTCGAAAACCAAAGCCAAACATAACATACTTCAACGGGATTTTTTCCCGAAGATCTTAAGTTGACAAATAAAACGGTGATTAAAATAGAAAGCAACAAAAATACAATACTTAAGTATAAAAAGAATAACCTTAATGATCGGGAATTTGTTAACATTTTGTTCTTTGCTTTTGTAGCCCACTCTTTGAGTACTAAAAGAACCATATTTTGTAAGATAATATTGCTTTGAATAATAAGATGAGAATGAGGAAAAAGAGAAGAACAAAAACAAGAAAAGAAGTTTGAATGAGAAGATGAGAATGAGAAATAAAGAAGAACAGAAGAAAAGTGAAGGAGTTATATTTTATAGTACTTTGTATTAAATGTTGGGTACCATACACCCTGAGACTTTTATTTCGTAAGTTAGATGGTGTAAACAAATACGATCAATTTGTATTTCGTATATGGGTAGGTATTGTGAGTTTGTGACAAGTGACAACATTTGACCTTCCATATGATGGGTGAACTTTGTATTGTACCATGGCTTTATAAAAAAAAAGTGTGTATTGTATTGATATACAATCTTAAGTGTAGATCGTCATGAAGCAACCTTGAATCCTAATTTTTTTTTTTTTTAAAGAGGATTTAATTTATCTTATACTTTTTTTTAGAAACAAAGCCTACAAGGTTTACTTATTCATTAGTAGGAAGACCATAGTCCAAAATAGGAACAATACAATCGGGAAAATTTGACAACCACACTCTACTACCTGGCACCCACGGCAAGCAATGAGCTAATCCGTGCGTGACCTTATTACATTCCTTATTAACGAAACTCCAAGAAACAAACTCAAAAGCTTGAATTACATGATAAATGTCATCAAAAATTAAGTTTAGACTACTACTCGTATTTTAAAGAGGATTAAATTTATCTTATAGTTTTATAGTTGTATACAATAAAATATGGGCAAAAGTTCAACAATTCAATTCTTAGGCTCTTAGACAACACGCAAACCATTTACTAGACTAGACAGCCAAAGATTAGAAAAATGGATTTTGATTTAATTTTATGGTGGTGCATCTGCATTTAATTTATTCACTACTTCATATAAGGTTTTACTTTCATTAATTGTACATTTGTTCCAATGGAGGCAGACCATCCTCAAAATATCAACTGTCTATTGAGTCATAGACCCATAGCCTTATTAAGTATAATTGTACGGAGTATTTGATTTCTACCAATGTCAACTTTTAAGTAAATATAACATTACAATCTCAACTCCCATTGTCAATCCCTCAAAAAAAAAATAATAATAAATAAATAAATAAACTAATCACTTTCGATAGCCCTTTACCTATCAAAAAAATAATACCATCATACCAAAATTATCATTTGAACAAATTATATAACACTAGTGTAAGTGAACGAATAGTATGGAGGGTTACTACGTACTAAATTACTATAGTACGGAGTAATCAAGTTTTAATTGTGACTGTAATCATTTTCATCCTCAATCAATATAATTGTTGGCTAAGAGTCTAAGACCATCACACATGCAATGACATGCAAACTAGGAGTATTTGATATTAAATTTTACGTCTATATCATATCACGCTAAGACTTTAATTAAATAAGTTAAATGGTTTGCCTCAATAAAAATAAGTTAGATGGTATTCTATACGTTGTAACTGTTTAAGCAAATTCCAATATTCCATGATGGGGGAACTTTGTATCGTACTATGGCTTAAAAAAAAAAAAAAAAAAAAAAAAAAAAAAAGAATGTACTATATATACAACTAGGTTAGTTCCCATGCCATGCACGGTAATTTTTAATAAACATTATTAAACTATTATTATAATAAGTTTTTATAAAGCAAAAAAAGATTCTAAAATTATTGACAAATTTTGAGCAAAATAAAGGATTATATATGTTAGATATAAAACGATGTTGAAAATTAGTAAAAAGGAATTCACAAATTGTGAGTTAAGAAAATTTTAATAGCTAAAATATATGTCAAATCTTTTTTATTTTAAGTAATTATATCGTATAAGATTAGAGAATTATTTTTGTAAATAAATTTTGTTTCTTCAATTAAATTTTATTAAAAAAAAAAATAAGGACACACCAGAAAATAACACGTGTCATTGCTGGTGTGTCTTTTAGTATATAATTAAGTTATTGATATTAAGTGTAGGCATGAAGCCATGAAGTAACCTTGAATAATATGGAGTAATATTTTTTATATATAAAAAATAAAATTTAATAAAAACTTTACTAGTATAAAAAAGAACTAAATTTATCTTATACTTGAATAGTTGTATATAATTAAATATGGACAAAAGTTCAACAACTCAATTTCTACATTAAGACAACACGCAAACCATTTCCTAGACTAGACAGCCAAAGATTAAGGAAATGGATTCTGAATTTATAGTGGTGCATTTATTCTACTTCATAGTTCATACAGTATAAGATTTTACTTTCATTAATTGTACATTTGTGCCAATGGACTAATGGAGGCAGACCTTGAAAATAACAACTTTGTAATTGGTCCATTGCATGAGTCATAGTATGATTGTATGGAGTATTTGATTTCTACCAATGTCAACTTTAAGTAAAGACATTATAAATTCAACTCCCATTTTCAAAACATGCGTAAACAATCTAGCTAGCTGCCTTTATAATGTCTTCTTTGATCATCAAAACTATGACAATCTTCTACAAAATATATATACTGTGATAAAATAAGGCTACATATATAAAGGAAATTTGCGACACCGTGAGTGATTTCCTAGTTTATTTTCCTAGTTGGTACGAAAGAAATAAATTAAATATCCATCTATTCGTTGTTTTATTTCTTTAAAAAAAATTTGAGTTGTCGTTTGACTTGTCAATGTTCTTTGGTACGCTGTATATTATTCTTTGACAAAAGTTTGTGAATGAATGTGTTGTTATGGCGCCCTTCTCTCATCAAACCAATAATACCACATTAAACACATTGAACAAAATTATCATTTGACAAAAGTTTAAGTGAATGAATGTGTTGTTATGGACACAACAATTAGCGCACTATATTAAATAAATTAATAAATAAATAAAATAAAATGCAGGCAACCTTATTACCTCATACTCTAATTAAGGAAGACCCATAAGTCAATTTAATACTCTATGTTAAATATATATCTTGTAGATATTTAACACTCTAATCTACGTATATCAATCTCGTTTAGTGCTCCTATGATTTTGTTTAGAAAATTTAGGGTATAGTTATTGCGTGCTAAAGCTTTAGTATGTTGAAATAAGTTATGCTGTGTTGGAAATCAATTTTCGAGACGTTGGGATTGAATAATCATCCGCAAAGACATCATGAATCAAAAAAGAAGTCTGGAACACTTTCTTAAATTACAAATGTCAGCATATATATGAACACGAAACACCTACCCCACAACAAGACTAAAACGTCTTTAATATTACTCCGTACCATATTACCGCGTAAGTAGCGTAACTTATTGTGAATTTGTGACTTTGCGAGGGAACTGGTTCTTGGACGGGTCAGTTCAGGGTCGGTTGCGGGTCGAGTCATATTTTATAAGGTCAATATTGGATCGGGTCAATGTGGGTCATGGATTAATAACGGGTTGATAATGGACGGACATATAAAATATCAATTAAAATAAATATTGGACAAAGCAATTATTAAGTATATATGAATACAAATTTACCTATGTAATTATTTTTTACATTATCTATCTTCTTTATAAGTTAAATTGAAAAAACATTTTGGTTCTATATTAACTCTACCCAATAAGGGCTCTGTCCATAAAAAAAAATCCCTTTTAAGCTTGGCCCTGATCCTATTATCATTGGGCTACCCTATCCAATAACTAGCTCTAGTGAGCAATAAAAGTGGAATCAATCTATTTAGTAAAATATTACTCGATTATCATATAACAAGTGATAAACCTTGCAAAGACTTGAGTTAACTAGCATAACCCCTTTTAATTAGAGCACCAACCTTAATGCCATTGCACATCTCCATCGTAACCTTAATACTAAAGCGTCATTTAGTTGGACTTAATGTCTGAGGTTATTGTAATTTTGTAGACATCTAGATTAAAATTTGATGACACAATGTGATAAATGAAATTATCAATGGTACCCTTGTGGTTTTGGCTTTTATCAATGGTACACTTCATTAAACTTTCATTATCAGTGGTACCCTTATACTTTACCCTTAATTACTACAGTAATCTCAACGTTAAACAAACGTTAAGTATGTTTAATTAGGAGGGTAAATGGGTTGGGGAACGCGAAAAGACTTCAATGCCCCTTTTATTTCTCCCTCCAAAAATCCCAACATTTTTCCCTCCTTTTATTTCTTTCCAATTTCCTATATAACCCTCACCCCTCTCTTCCCTGTTTCCATTAATTTCTGAAATTTTTTTTCTTTTTTTCTCTACTCTGCAGTTTTGTCAAGGGTTTCAAGGGTTTTATAGTAATGGCTTCTTCTGGAAGGGCTTCATCTTCAAGCAATTTGAATGGGGGAGTTACATGGTTTAGAGCCATGAATTGCAATTGTGAACCACCAAGAGTTGCGGATATTAGGTTTTCAAACTCAATTGCGAATCCTAGAAGGCCATATTATAAGTGTAGGGTATGTGAATTCTTTATGTGGGTAAGTGAAGACCAAATTTCAAGGGACATAGGAGGGAGACAAGGATCCATGGCAGAAGTAGGCCAAGTTCATGCATTAAGGGCAGAATTTACAGAGTTTATGCACAAGACTGATGAATTTGCTAATTTCGTGTACATGGTTGTGAAATTAGTTGTAGTGATGTATTTGGTGTTGTTGATTGTGGCTTTAAAATAGTAGCCTTTTTAAGATATTGGTTTGAAAATGATGTACTGAAATTCTAGTTGACATTAATGGAAGTTGGTTATTTTCGTGTTATATTGCATTTTATGTCTTTAGTTTACTGTTTTGAGAGAGCACAAAAATAAGCAAATAATTACTAACATATTCACATAAATATGCAAACAAGTCATGTTGTATTGCTTCCCAAAAAAGCAGCTAGTTCTGCTAAGTACTTTACAGAAATGTATCTTGCATTAATAAGCAAATAAGTACTAGCATTCACAGCTAAGTACTTTCCCAAAAAAAAAAAGACAAGTTCTTGCATCAATAAAAACTGGTAAAACATGTTCAAAAACTGATTCATTACATCAAAGTCAGTCCTAATAGCCTAATGCTGCAGCATCCAAACAGATGTCAGGGTTACTGGGACAAGTCCTGTGGTTGGTTAGCCAACTGTGAAGAAGAGATCTCTGTTGCAGCAGACATAGCTCTAGCCTCCTTAGCTGCATTTGACTGATCTCTTGATCTTGTGTTCCTAACAACCATTGTCTTCACTGACTCCAACTCCTTTCCAGTCAAACCACCCTTGCAAGTTGCTTTGTTGTGGCCTAAATTCCCACAGTTGCTGCATCTGACTGTTCTAGACCTCTTCCCTGGTTGGTCTTCACCCTCTTCTCTTTTCCTGTTTCTACTTGGCCTTCCTACACCTCTCTTCATTTTTGGTGGGTGGATGTGCTGAGGGTGGGTAGCATCAACAGGTGGCCATTGACTTGAATCAGGAATTGGGTGAATCACAAAATTGTACACTTGCTTGTAGGTTCTAGCAGAGTACCATGAGCTCACATAATTGTGGGGATCAACTTTGGCATGTAGCATTGCCCTCACTGCATGTCTGCATGGTATACCAGACAGCTGCCAAGCCCCACATGAGCATATTTTTTGGTTTAGGCTTAGAGGGAACTGAGACCTCCCCTCATGTATCTCATATTCACCTAGACTTGACTGGAAGGCTCTGCAGGTAGAGGTTGCTTTGCTAATGTCCCTGACCAACTTTGCAATTTTGGGGCATAAGTCATTATCCTCCCAGCCTTGTGCTCTTTCATGCCTTGAAGCAATCCTCACCATACACACTCTTCTAATCCCTGCCAATCAACCATATAAGATGCATAAGTAAATCTAACCATAAGAGTTGTGTCTTAACTGGAAAAAAAAAAAAAAAAAAAAAAAAAAAAAAAAAAGTATACCTTCAAGAAGTGTCAAAACAGGTCTGCACCTGTCAACTCCCAAAGTGGAGTTAAAACTCTCCACAAAGTTAGAGGTGTTTGAGTCATTGCATACATTAGGATCAAATTTGTGCTTGCTCCATTTTGATTGATCACCTAAGTTTGCAAACCACACCATAACATCCTCTCCTCCTTCCTTCTGCAATCTCTCCATTGCTTTCCTGAAAGTGAACTTGTTGGTTGCATTGCATGCCCTCCAGAATAGTGTGTACATCAAAGGGCCTGGGAATTCTTTCTTGTAGTTCCTGCTCAAGTGTCTGCAGCAGTATCTCCTCTTGGCATTAGGCCATACATCTTTTAGGGCTAGATCAACCCCCTGTTAATGCAAGTAATGTTAGTGCAAGTACTATATTACAAGTATAATGTTAGTGCAAGTAATATAATGCTAATAGTGTTAGTGTAAGTAAAATGTTTACCTTTTGTCTGTCAGATATAATTGTCCAATGTTGCCTGTTGGATTGCTTCACTATGTTGTATAGATGCCAGAAGAAGTAAGACCAACTTTCCTTGTCTTCAACACTCACAATGGCAAATGCTATTGGGTAAATTTCATTGTTGCCATCTAACCCAACTGCAGACAAGAGGATTCCACTATAATTTCCCTTTAGATGAGCCCCATCAACTCCAATTAAGGGTCTGCAACCAGCCAGAAAACCCTTCCATTGCCCAGCAAAACTGATAAACACACTTGTAAACAAATTCACTCTAGGAATGCTCTCACTAAGCTGCCATGCTACAAATGCCTTTGACTCATGATTAGTCTGGCAAATCATGTCAGCATACCTTGGCATCAATGAGTAGGACTCATCATGTCCACCAAACAGCTCTTGAATCACACACCATTTCAGCCTATATAAGGAAGCTTGTTTCATGTATATCCCATACCTCTGAAACAACAATTCATTCAATGCTTTTCCTGGAATATCAGGGGCAGCCCTAATATCTTCCATTACTTTTGGGGCAGCCCATTTCACAGTACATATAGGATTATATGTTTCCAAGCCCCTACAGTTGTGTACATCTGGCCATATTTTCTTGATAGCCCAAGTTTTTCCATCAATTAACCTACTGGCATGCAGCCTCCACTCACAACATTCTGCATAGCATGTCACTGTGTATCTGGTGTTATCTGCAGCTACAACATTCAGAGCAAAACCTTCCTGGACTGCATAATCCTTCAAAGTCTCCCTTAAGTGTGCCTTGTCTATGAACAGCATCCAAGGTCTAAGAACAATCTTCCCAAACCCCACATCCTCATACATTTCACCATTACCATAAAGTTGTTGGAAGTAATTATCATCATCATCATCATCTATGAATCCAGAACAGAACCCCTGCTCCCAGTTGTCTTCAATGTGGGGAAGTTGTCCTATGTCTTCCCTCTCATCTGCTGGCACATCACCATCTGGGATCACCTCACCATCTGAATCATCAAGCTCATCCCCAAAACCTCCACCATCAGCATCCTCACTTGACTCACTTGAATCACTAGAATCACTAGGATCATCCCCACCATCACCATCACCATCAAAAATGACTTGTCTTCTAGCAGTTGGTTGACTACCTTCCCCACTCTCATTTGGCTTATGCAACTCTCTACCCTTACCCTTAACCCATAGCCCTTTCCTAATAGCTGTACTCTTAGGCATTTTTCTACCAAAAAGTGTGGGATTAGTGGTTGGATTTGGACCTCTTGTGTTTGGACTATTTGAGAGTACAGTGGTGGGTTGCTTGGTATTAGTTTGAATAGGGGAAAACCTAGGGCTTCTCCTAACAGGTAGTGTCTTAAAGACAGTGTGTGGGGAAATGGGAGATGGGGGTAACTTCTCACCACCAAAAACTAATAGCTTACTCTTACCCTTACCATTGCCCTTGCCCTTTGACTTGCCCTTTTTCCCACTTCCCTTTGCTTTACCACCAGAAGAACCACCTACATCTTCTCCCTCAGCCTTATCTTGACACTTACCCTTACCCTTTTCCTTGTCCATGTACTTTTCAAACTCCTTTCTCCCCCTTCTGTACTCTTTTTCAGTCTACTTAGCACTATTCTGTTCATATAGGTCTTCAATATCCATAAAAGTAGCATCTGGGTCATAGTTTATAATCCTAGGGTCAGAGTCTTCTACTGAAGGGTTAACAGAAGAGACAGGGCTTGTTGGTTGAGGTTCTGATTGGTATATAAGCACCAATCTCCTCCTAGGTTTTAGCTTGCTGCTCCCAGAAGGAGTAGCTTCAAAAGGGTTGGCTTCTTGTTCAATTTCAATAGGAGGTTCAAGAATGAATTCATTTTCAGCTTGTTCAAGAATTAGTTCATTTTCAGGTTGAGGTTCAAGAATTGGTTCATTTTCAGCTTGAGGTTCAAGAATTGGTTCATTAACAAGTGGTGGGTCATCAATTGGTGGAGGTGCATGTCCAATTGCTTGCATAGCTCTTTCAGCAACTATTTTGTTCCTCCTAAATTCAGACACTAGATCATTCAGGTAGGTTGAATTCATAGTAGTACCAACTAAAATCTCATACACATTAGCTTGTGGAAATGTCCTGAAAACCTATGTATGCCACCATCATCATTTATTGGCCAGTGCTTACCTCTATAAGCATAAGCAAATATAGGGTTAAGTATAACTACTCCCTTTTTTTGTAACCTATCCTCAAACTCTATGACTAAATCCATTAAGTTACATTGATCAGGGTCCACTTCAATATCAATTTTATGCACCTTATACTTAAATCGAAACACAACCCTATCATGCTCAGTCATTCTGCAAAATCAGTACACAATCACTTTGTTTAGAAACTCATCATCAATTACACACTAAACACCAATTTACATATCTTTAAATATTAGAATTTAAGCAAACACTGAGCAACATCACAAGCTACACTGTACATGTACCCACAATCCATGAAAATGTCTGACTTATGCATATTAATATATGAAAAGAATAAAACTTTAGCAACCTAGTAGATATACTATGTAAATTGAGCATAATTCAGAGCTAAATCCTACACCACTTCGAAATTCTCCACCAAATCAAACACATTTCTCAAACATACATACATTTCCTTAAACTTAACAATTTAAACCAAAATTCCCAAAATTCAAGTAAGAAATAAGAACTAACCTTTAGAATTGCAGAAAAACGCTTAATCTTCAACGATCGTCCTTCACTCTTGCATCAGTTAGGGTTGCTCAGAAGAAGAAGAACAGGGGAGAGTGTGACAGAAGTTGAACGATTAAAAAATTTGAAACTATTAAATGGTGTTGGTTGGGCCTGGGGGGTATTAATGAGGGGGGGTATTTTTGTCAGCTCAAGTTAGTGTCAAATAGCCCATTAACCGTGTTAACTAAACATACTAAACGTTTGTTTAACGTCGAGATTACTGTAGCAATTTAGGTAAAGTTGTAAGGGTACCACTGATAATGAAAGTTTAATGAAGGGTACCATTGATAAAAGCCAAAACCTGAAGGGTATCATTGATAATTTCCCAAAAAATTGCTTGATATTTAATGAAAACCCTTAAAATAATATGAAAGAAAAATGACATATATTAGTATGTACGAACAGTACGATGAATTATGTTAAGAAGAAAAAACAATCCGTTGCTCATCAATTTGCATCTCTATTGACATATCAACCATTAGATGGACTATCCTACTTCCATATTGACACATTAGCTTTGCGAATGCTACTCATCATAATTCCAAGCCATGCATGATTTCGAAGCATTGCTTTTATTCTTAAACATATATAAATCACACATATTATCGCAATATTTTGTACATATCACATATGAGTTTTTAATATGGAAAAAGTAATCAAAACTATAAGTCTATAATGACGTTAGTTAGTGTGTGTTTGGATATAAAAGGTTAGCTTTATATGCACGGAATGCACCATTGCACCGTTATAAATAGAGGTATTATTTATATAAATAAAAATATACCGACTACTCTTGAAGTTTTAAACTAAATGGTTGCTTATATGCAGTTATGCACTATTATATTCTATTTATCGTTTTTTTTTTTGTTGAAATAATTAATATAGTATTATTTTTATCAATACGAAATTCATTTTACTACAATTAATTATTTTTGTCAAATTTAAATTATTTTTACTGCAGAAATTAAAAGTTATACGAATATGATTAAAACTTGATTATTGTGTTAGTTCTTTAGAGTTACTGATCTGATTTTACTGTTTAATTAAAATTTATATTTTCTAGGACATTTTGTGAAAAACAACCTTGTAAATCACTTTTTTACGAGAAACTATCTAATAATAAAATGTTGTAAGAAACTACTTTATATAAGGGTAAATGTTGTAAAACACTACCCTTAATCGAAAAGTCATCGTTGACTTTTATTTTCCGGCATTGACCACGTCACATGTCAATCAAGGAAAAAAAAAAGAGGGAAAGGGTGAATTAAAAGTCACGCGATTGGCACGTTGATGTGGTGAACGCCGGAGAATGAAAGTGACTTTTCGACTAATAGTAGTCTTTTACAACATTTACCCTTTTATAAACTAGTTTCTTACATCATTTTTTTTAATCGGTAATTTCCCGCAAAAAAATGTTTTATAAGATAGTTTTTCACAAAATATCATATTTACTAAACTAAACTTAATTTCGTTGAAATTAAAAAACGAAACTTAATTCACTGAAGCGTCAAACTCTATGTAATCTATTTATATAGCGCTATATATATAATATAGACTCATAGAGGGAAACAGCTCGTTATTTGCAGTACTTTTTTTCTTTTTTTTTTTTTTTTTCCTTGCTTACAAGTCGTTGCAATTAAGATGAGATTTGAGGGAAAATTAAAGGATATTGTACTCATGTACTGTACTTGCTTTTCATGTCTTACTGGCCCAATATTCTCTTCTCGACTTTTTTTTTTTTTTTTTTTTTGAGGTCAACTCTTCTCGAATGTTAATGACAATGTTTACAAGATTTTATAATTTGTTTATAATATTAAGCGTTATTTCTTGTGAAAAATAAAAAAAAATAAAAATTAAGCGTTATATGTGTCAAGTGACTCATGTTGGGTCTAGATTTATTACTACGTATTTATTTTGACGGAAATGCGAGCAGAAATTTTATTACTCAACTAAAAGGTTTAACTCATCAAATAGAAACTTAAAAATTTTCAGTAGGAACTTGTTCCATCCATACTCTAGATCATCTACCTTTTATTATGTTTATGCCTCCTAAACATATCTAATTTTCTTTAAAAATAAATAAATAAATAAATAAATAAATAAATAAATAAATAAGAGACTTTTTGTGAAGAATTACCCTATATATACAAGTATTTTTTGTGAAAAACTACTACCTTATTAAAAAAAAAATTGTAAAAAATTACCTTTAAACAACAAATGTTAGAAACTACCTTATAAAACTGTTTAAAAAAAATAAAAAATAAAAAAGGTTATAAACAATTAATGTTGTAAAAAGCATTGAATAAAGACGTTTAATAACCCATTTTTAATCATTTTTTCTCCTTTTTCCATTCATTTTCTCCATACCCCCTTATAAACCCCTAACTAGTGTGTATCCCGGGCGATGTCCCGGGTTGCTAACTTGTGTACTTCTTGCTTTAATTTAATAATTATGTTGGACTATTTGTGTAATTAGTGTATGTAGTGGTTCGGACATTGCCTTGGATGTCACCTTTTTTTTTACATCATATGTATTTATATTTTAATTTTGTGGAAAAAAAATGAATTATATTACCTCTAATTTACTTAATAAATGAAAGGAATATTATAATATTATGTGAAACTTGAAGCATTAATAATAGTTGGTTGAGATGGTAAAAGTATTACCTATATATATTGGAGGTTATGGATTAAAGGCATATTTTATTTCACTTAAATGAAGTAGCTAGCTTACGTTGCGCATACACGTTGGATGATGACATGACATTATGACATAGGCACACATACATTGAAGAGTGTCACGTGGCACCGTTCCTTTAATAGGAACGCCTTTAAATATATACTATAGATTCCCCTTCTCTTTCATTGTTAAATCAAGCACATGGTAACAAGTAAAAACTTACAACATTTAGTATTTATAAAGTAGTTTTTTACAACAATTTTTTTTTTTATATATATAGGTAGTTTTTTTACAAAATTTAATGTATACAAGGTAGTTTTTTACAACTCTCAAATCCTTTCTCTCTCCTCCTTCCTCTCTCCAAAACCCTAGCCTCCATTATTGAATTTTGAAGGGGCTTCCATCGATTTTAATCGGTGGAAAGCCTCAATCCTTGTTTCTTTATTGTTTTTTTAGGTTCATAATAATGCTTCCTCCTTTTGGGATGAACTTTTCTCCCTCGAAAGAAAGGGTTTCCGATCTCCTTCAAAAGACAAGGGTTTTTCGACCTCCTTCGAAAGACAAGGTTTATCTCCTCTTTTCGAGGGAGAAATTTCTTAGTTTTGAATCCATGGTAGCAGATCTAATGGATTGTCGTGCAATTATTTCGTTGGTGAAAAAGTTATCAAGTTTTCGAATACGAACAGATGAATCAGAAGGAAAACATCCTCACGGTTACAAAGGATCGTTAGATTGTCTCTCCAACAAGGCTGTAATTTTCAGCAATATAAGCGGGAGATGCTCCGCAGCAGTGGCGTGTCCAGGAATTCCGAACTGTGGGTTCGGAATCTTAAAAAACAAACGATGTTCATATATTAATTAAATATTCAATATATAAGTTCAAATTTTTATTACAAATGGATGGATTAAACAGTTACAAAATAATAAATAAAATTAAAATTAAAAAAAAAACCTACAAAAGCATTATTGAGTTTTATACTTTGAAAGCGTGCTAAAACATTACTATTTCTTTGTTTAAAAAAAAAAAAACATTACTATTTCTATAAATGATAAATCTATAATTATATAGAAAAAAAATCAAAGTTCCCAATAAACACAAATTTGACAATGTAAAATTTTTCTAATTATCAATTAAAAGACCAAGTAAAAATTTTAAATTTTAAGTTTCTAAATTCAATTTGTACGTCAACAATATATCAAAACTAATTAAACAAATCAATAATTAATCTAATTGTCACTAATTTACAAACAAATAAAGATTTAAGAATTAAGAGGAGCAGAGGAATAAGAGGACTGTTGAAACTAATACGTACTAAAGGATAAAAACAATAATATTAATATTAGATAAGTATAAAGCAAGTAAAATAAAGAACTCAATAAAATTTCTTCATGCTTAATTCACCGAATACAAGAGCCATATTGGCCCATATATGTAGGCTAACAAACAACAAATAATAAGCTAGAAAACTGAAAGTATAATGCCATGATTAAACCCACTAAATAAACTCATTAACTTCTAAATTCATTTGACTCTCTAACTTAACAAAATGACCAACATACTACTCCTAAAATTATTGACCCAACTATGGACTAACTCATGAAGAACAACGGAAGAAATTGAAAGGGGAAAAAAAAAAAAAACAAAACAAAACCAAAAAAATGAGGGTGGTTGGTCTCGAACCCATGATCAAGAGGAGCCTCACTACTCTAATAGTTACTCCCTTACCAATGTGCCAAAGTTACATATTTGTTTATTTACTTCACAAAAATTTATTTTAATCTCATTTTTTTTTCTTTTTTTTTAAAAAAAAAATAAAAAAAAAAATCAAAACTTATAATTTTTTTTCAAAAAATCTGGGGGTTCAATGAACCCCCTTGAACCCCCCTAGATCCGCCCATGCTCCGCAGTGCAAGATCTACTCGACGATCGTAGTTTTTATGAAGAAAAATTTTATTTGATTCAATATCTTATGTATTTGTTAACGTCGAATCTCTATTGTAGATGTCGTATAACTTTTAATTAATGAAATATTTTTGCTTTTCAAAAAAAAAAAAAAAAGAGTAGTTTTTTAACATCTCTAATCAAAATACTATAGTATATAGTATTGAAAACTATTTTGACTTTCAGAGATATGCATATTGCATACAAAGTTATGTTTGTTGGAAGTTCTTGATATAAAATAAGAAAGATGGGGAAAACAAGAGAGAGAGAAAAACAAATGAAATGGGAAAATCCCACATTGGTTGGGGGGAAAGGTTTTTCCTTGTTTTTATATTGTAGTGTCTTAACACTACTTAGTTGAGTGAGTGGGAGTTAAGTGTTACTCCACACACACACACGCGCGCGCGCGAGCCGGGCTCGGGCTTTGGGACTTGGGACTTGGGTCTTGGGGAATGCGATGCGCGGGCGTGGGTCCTTGTTATTTTTTTGGAGGAATTTTATTTCTTTTTCCTTGTTAAACAGAATATTCTTTTTATGTCTGTTGGGAATATTCTTTTCTGACTGTTGGGATTACGGAATTAAGTCAGTCATTAATCCCTTGATTATAGCTAATTAATTAATTCCTTGTTTCTTGCTTACGTTGTTGACTGGTTGAATGAATCTGGTCGTTTTCTTAGCCAGATTCGTACCTCGTTTTACGTTTCATGTCTCCCTTCTTCTGCCTATATATACTCGTTGCTTTTTCCAGTCAAAAATACACAACACATTCAGTTATCTCTCCTCTCTAAAATTATCTAAACACGAATTTCTTTTGTTCTGTTTTCTGGGCAAGTATTCTGAGTTCCAGTCGGGTTTGTGAGTGCACATAAACTCCGGCGCCGTGCTTATCCTGGAGGGCGACCGCTTATAGTCTACTACACCGGGAGGTAGCGCGGAATCGTCTTTTAGGTCAGTGGTTTTTCACGACGCGGCTATTGTCACTTTGGTTCACGCATCAAGAGATAAGTAATTTCTGTTTTATTGCGTAGTAGTATAACAATCTAAAAGACGATTATGGCTTCCAAGTTTCTGATTCCTGATATGTCTAAGTTAGAACCTCTAGATGGAAAGAATTATAAACGTTGGGCTGTTAGGATGCGTTTTTATTTGGAGCAAATTGATGTTGCATATGTTCTTGATGATATTGTTGAACCTGATGATAAGGATAATTTGTCTGAAAGTGATGTTAAGTTTGCTAAGGATGATAGAACCTGTAAGGGCATGTTGTTGCATTATATGTCGAATAGTCTGTTGGATATTTATATGGGTTTTTATCATGCTAAGGCTATTTGGGATGCTTTAGAGAAAAAATATGGAACTGATGATGCTGGTACTAAACGTTATTGTGTTAGTAAGTGGTTAAGTTTTCAAGTTGTTGATGATAAGCCTATTATTGATCAGATTCATGCTTATGAGAGTGTTTGTATTAATATGGCTGCTGAAGGTCTGTCTATTTGTGATACTACCCTTGCTATTGTTCTGATTGAGAAACTCCCTCCCTCTTGGAAGGATTTTCGTAACCAACTCATGCACAAAAAGAAAGACCTAACCTTAGAGGAACTTGCTGCCCACCTCAAAATCGAGGAGGAAAACCGTATCAAAGACAAAACCCCTTCTGTTTTTCCTTCCTCTTCTTATGCCAAAGCCAACCTTGTTGAACCCAAATCAAACAACCAGTCCAAAGCCAAAAATAGTAACCTTAAGCCTAAAGGGAAGATTCAGAAGTACAAGTTTAAGGGTACTTGTTTTGAGTGTGGTCTGACTGGTCACAAGGATAAAGATTGCAAGGTCAAGAAGAAGAATGGGCAAAGTCAAGCAAATCTTATTGAGGATTCTGACGTTATTGTTGCTGTTGTTTTAGAAGCTAACTTTACAGGTAATGCTGCTGAGTGGATTGTTGACACTGGAGCTACCAGGCACATCTGCGCCAACAAGGACATGTTCACTACCTATGACAAGGTTGAAGGTGAAAATGTCTTCATGGGCAACTCAGCTTCTGCTTCTATCCAAGGCAAAGGGAAGATCGTTCTCACTCTCACTTCTGGAAAATTGCTTACTCTGACTAATGTCTTGCATGTTCCAGAAATGCGCAGGAATTTAATTTCTGGCAATTTACTCATGAAAGCTGGACTGAAGCTCTCTTTCGATTCTGATAGATTAGTTCTTACTCGCAATGGGGAATTTGTGGGGAAGGGATTTTGTAATGGGGGGCTTTTTACTCTTGATGTTAAGATTGACACTATGAATAAGAATGCTAGTACTTCTTCTGCTTATATTGCTGAGTCTATTGATTTATGGCATGCTAGATTAGGTCACGTTAATATTGATTCTGTTAAAAGGCTTAAACACTTAAATTTGATTCCAAGTTTTTTAATACGGATTTTTCAAAATGTCAAGTTTGTGTTGAAGCCAAATTTACAAAGAAGCCATTTAAATCAGTAGATAGACAGACTGAAGTACTAGAGCTTGTTCATAGTGACTTAGGTGATTTTAATAATCACGAAAGTAGAGGGGGTAAAAAGTATTATATTACCTTTGTTGATGATTGTTCACGTTTTTGCATGGTTTATCTTCTCAGGTCTAAGGACGAAGCTGAGGAAATGTTCCTCAAATATAAAGCTGAGGTAGAAAACCAATTGGACAAAAAGATTAAAAGGGTTAGGAGTGACAGGGGTGGTGAGTACAGCCCTGACACTCTTAAGGCATTTTGTGAGCAACTTGGCATTGTTCATGAGACGACGGCTCCCTATTCACCCGAACAAAACGGTATAACTGAAAGGAAAAATAGAACTTTAAAGAATATGATGAATTCTATGCTTATTAGTTCTGGGCTTCCTAATAACATGTGGGGGGAGGCTATTCTTTCTGCTTGTCATGTTTTGAATAGGGTTCCTCACAAGAAGCTTGACAAGACTCCATACGAAATATGGAAAGGTCGAGTGCCAAACCTGAAATACTTGAAAGTGTGGGGGTGCCTAGCAAAAGTAGGCATACCTAGTTTCAAGAGGGATAAAATTGGTCCCAAAACTGTTGATGCTATTTTTATTGGCTATGCTTATCAAAGTGCAGCTTATCGTTTCTTTGTTAAAGGTGCTAACAACTCTTATGCAGGTGGTCATATCATTGAAGCTAGAGAGGCTGAGTTCTTTGAGAACATTTTTCCTTTGAAGATGTCTTCTTCTAATGATAGTGAATTGCATGCTAGTAGTTCTGTTAGTTTGCCTATTGCTAATGCTCCTATTACTAACGATGATTATGTTTTAGAGCCAAGGAGAAGCAAAAGGGCAAGAAAGGAAAACAGTTTTGGTCCTGATTTTATTACTTCCTGTTTATCTGAATCTTCCTTAATTGATGATGATTTTGTGCATATTTTTGTTTTGGAAGATGATCCAAGAACCTATGATGAGGCAATGAGGTCAGTTGATGCTGTTTTTTGGAAATAAGCAATTGATAGTGAGTTACAATCAATTCTCAATAATAACACTTGGGAATTGGTTGAACTTCCTAGAGGTTGTAAGCCCATTACTTGTAAATGGATCTTTCGGAAAAAGTTAAAGGCTGATGGATCCATAGACAAGTATAAGGCAAGGATAGTGGTAAGGGGTTTTACTCAAAAGTTTGGCATTGATTATTTTGATACCTACTCCCCTGTTACTAAAATTGCAACCATTAGGACTTTAATTGCTCTTGCTTGCATTTTTGATCTTGTTGTTCATCAAATGGATGTCAAAACTGCTTTTTTGAATGGTGACTTGGATGAGGAGATTTATATGGTCCAACCTGAAGGGTTTGTTGTTCCAGGCCAAGAGAACAAGGTTTGTAAGTTAGTCAAGTCATTGTATGGGCTCAAACAAGCTCCAAAGCAATGGCATGACAAATTTGATAAGACTATGACTGGTAATGGTTTTCATGTTAATGAAGGTGACTCTTGTGTTTATTTTAAGCATGATAGTCATGGTTGTGTAATTATTTGTCTTTATGTGGATGATATGTTGATTTTTGGGACTGACTTGGATCGAGTAAATGAGACAAAACAGTTTTTGAGTTCGAATTTTGAAATGAAAGACATGGGTGAGGCAGATGTGATTTTGGGAGTAAAAATCAAAAGGACTCCAAAAGGCATCTGTCTTAATCAGTCACACTATGTTGAAAAGCTTCTTAAAAAGTTTGACTCATTTAATGTCGATCCAGTTAAGACTCCATATGACCCAAGTTTCCACCTAAAGAAAAATAATGGTGATCCAGTTAATCAGTCTGAGTATGCTCGAATTATTGGTAGTGTTATGTTTCTAATGAACTACACTAGACCTGACATTGCTTATTCTGTTAGTAGATTGAGCAGGTACACTCATAACCCAAGCAGTGATCATTGGATTAGTCTTAGGAGGTTGCTTAGGTACCTTAAGGGTACTGCGGATTGGGGTTTGCACTACTCCAAATTTCCTAGAGTTTTGGAAGGTTTTTGTGATGCCAACTGGGTATCCGATAATGATGAAGTTAACTCTACTAGTGGCTATGTCTTCACCCTTGGTGGTGGAGCTGTATCCTGGAAATCTTGTAAGCAATCTTGTACTGCTATGTCTACTATGGAATCTGAGTTTATTGCTCTTGAATTGGCAGGTCATGAGGCAGAATGGTTGAGGAACATGCTTGCAGATATTCCGCTGTGGGGGAAGCCAGCTCCTTCAGTTGCACTTCATTGTGATTCGCAAGCTGCTATTGCTGTTGCTCACAACCATGCCTATAATGGGAAAAAGAGACACATCCGTCTGAGGCATAAAGCCGTCAGAAATCTGTTGTCTAAAGGGGTGATATCACTGGACTATGTTAAGTCCGAAAAGAACATTGCGGATCCGTTAACTAAAGGCCTATGTAAAAAACTAGTTTTGGAAACATCGGAAAAGATGGGGCTAAAGCCCGTTGTATGAATTGTGAAATAGTGAACTCCTACTCACCATGAGTTCAAAGGGGAACATTATATAATAATTCGGAAGCACATTTTGTTTTTATTGGACCATCTCTAGATGTTTGTTGTGCTTAGCTACAAATGAGAAGGAGGTTGAGCATATGGCTCTTAATGAACCCATATCCATATTTTTGGAGGTGTGTTGTAGCTCACACTTGATGAAGTTCACCTACTTAGGTGTGGAAGTGTGGCCGCTTCCTATGAGTATTTCGTGGGCTTATACTCTAGAGCACCTATGAGCATCCAGGCTGGACGTATGGCCAGTATAATGCGTCACCTTTATTCGCGGAATTTCAGAATATTATACATGTTCAATTGTGTGGCTCAAAGTGACGGGTTCCTAACTCCCTATTAAGTTCAAGACGAAAGTCACTTGGTAGGTGAGGGATCATAGCTTGATGTCCACTATGTGTTAATTCAAGTCGCGAGACATTGACACTTATGCAATTGTTTTGTTTTGCCCAGAATTCATCTTTTCCTTCCTTTCTTTTTCATATCTTCGAACCTGTGGGGGATTGTTGGAAGTTCTTGATATAAAATAAGAGGGATGGGGAAAACAAGAGAGAGAGAAAAACAAATGAAATGGGAAAATCCCACATTGGTTGGGGGGAAAGGTTTTTCCTTGTTTTTATATTGTAGTGTCTTAACACTACTTAGTTGAGTGAGTGGGAGTTAAGTGTTACTCCACACACACACGCGCGCGCGCGCCGAGCCGAGCCGGGTCGGGTCGGGCTCGGGCCTCGGGACTTGGGTCTTGGGGAATGCGATGCGCGGGCGTGGGTCCTTGTTAGTCATTAATCCCTTGATTATAGCTGATTAATTAATTCCTTGTTTCTTGCTTACGTTGTTGACTGGTTGAATGAATCTGGTCGTTTTCTTAGCCAGATTCGTACCTCGTTTTACGTTTCATGTCTCCCTTCTTCTGCCACACTATTGTTAAAAGTTTTAAAAAAACACACAATTAACATTAATGAGTACAATTAACATTAAAAGGTTGTCCAAACACTATTCAAACGAGCTTAATCATTAATCACACTATAAAAAAAAAAAAGAAGAAGCTTAGGGTCTGTTCATATTTACTGAACTGAGCTGAAATGAACTGAACTGAACTGATTGGAGCTGAACTGAACTGAACTGAACTGATTGGAGCTGAACTGAAGTGAACTAAACTAAACTGAACTGAACTGAAAAATTAAAATACATAAAATTGAACTGAACTAAAAAATTAAAATACATAAAACTGAACTGAACTGAACTGAACTGATTAGAGTTGAACTGAACTGAACTGAACTGAGCTGAACTGATTGGAGCTGAACTAAACTGAACTGAATTGAAAATAAGTAAATATGAACAGGCCCTTAGAGACAATTAAGAATAATTCACATGATCTCAATAGGGACATATAGGTAAACAAATATTTCGAGGATATATTTGTCCTCACACAATTCATAAGTGTTATTTCATATTTTTTTGCCATTAAAAAAAAAAACTACCATAATTATATATCCTTAAGATAAATTCACTCAATAATACTCTGTGCTATCTTAACATAAAATAAAACTAAATATATTATTCTAATAACAATTTCTATACGGAAAACATTTTACACATATTTTCCGATATATCATATCTCTAACAAAGTATAAAAAGGGATCATGGGATTACCTTAATTTATAAAATTAGATTTTTTTTTTATTTTTTTTTTTGAAACCCTATTAAACTTGATCTTTTGAGAAAGGATTGTTTAAGGGATCGAATAAAGCAAAATTATAGGCATATGACTCGGTTTTTTATTTATTTATTTTTTTTGGGAAGGGGAGGCATATGACTCGGTTGTGAATATACTTTATGCAAATAAAAAATAAGAACACTTTATACTTTGTATTCATCAAGTGGAATGTTTTGTTCCTAATTTCTAGCAGAAATTATAGTCTAGAAACAACAAACTTCTCGCTATTTTCCTCAGAAAGAAATATAAAAAATAAAAAATAAATAAAAAAAACCTTTTTGATTAAAGCAAAGAAAGGAAAAAAAAAAAAAGATTGTGAAGCAAAAACAATGACGCCATATTATTTATTGACATATTATATGAATATGAATTTCTCAATAGGGTTTGCTAGGGTGGTCGTATTGTTGGTGGCATGTTATCAGTTATTACCGATATCGGATAAATCATCGGCGGCCGGTTTTTATGCTGTACTAGGGTCATTAGTAGGGAGTTTTTGCCTGGGTGAGTATATGAGTTTGTTGGAAGGAATTGGACTAATTGATGTTGCTATTGAAAGAGATTTGGGGTTTTTCAAATTTATGATTGCAAGTGCACTTTGCTCGGTTCAAAATTTGTACGGAAGTGGAAAGTATATGGTAATTGTATTCATTACGTGTATGTTCCTAAATCATTTTCATGGATTCATATTGACATGTTTGCATGAGCGTAGTCAAAACCAAGGGGTAGCACCGGCCGATGAAGAGCCCGATGCCAAGGGAGATAACACCGTTTTGATAGCTCCGGTGCCTGCGACTATTGCGTGATATAAGGACTGAATTATGAGTAGGTTATATTGATAATTCTATCAATATATTATTTTTGGTATTTCACCCCTATGGGCTAATCCGAATTCGAGGATCAGTTTTGAGTGATTAGATTTCAGTCCCCTTCCAATTGTTGTTACTGGAGATCGAACATATAATCTTCCCTACCAAGTGCAGTCTCAATCACTACTGCACAACAATTAATTGGTACCTTTATCAATATATTACTTGTCGTATGCCTTTTTAAATTTCCAAGTAAAGTTGTTCTAAGTCAATGGAAAACAAGTTTTGTAATTTAATGCACATTTTTGGTTTGAGTTTAGTATTCATGTAATATATAGGAAATTTTGTGAAAAACTACCTATTATAGTTTAGAATTTGCGAGAAACTACCTATTAAAAAAAATGTTGTAATTGACTACCTAATTTTCGAAAAATGTTGTAATTTACTACCTTACGCCGGATTATGAAGGACTTTGACCAAAGTTCTCCGGTGTTGACTTGGTCACGTGACCATCACGTGACACTTAATGACCCTTTTCTTTCACCAAGTGTCACGTGACCAAGTCAACGCCGGAGAATTTTGGTCAAACTCCTTCATAATCCGGCGTAAAGGTAGTAAATTACAACATTTTTTAAAAATTAGGTAGTCAATTACAACATTTTTTTTAATAGGTAGTTTCTCGCAAATTCTGGATTATAATAGGTAGTTTTTTACAAAATTTCCTAATATATAATCAATTTTGCAATTATAGCTTAGGTCAATTAGCCAAATTGGTGTACAACTTGATGCCGCTTTGCCATATTAGTATTAGAATATGGTCATTTTTACAAAATGAGTTTTTATAAAGCTTAGATTCGTTTGAATATCTTTTTTCAATCATAGAGAGAAAAGGGAAACGTTATTTAGATAAATTTAATTGAATTAGTGTTGTGTTTTGTTCAGTGGCTCGGGCAAGCTAAGCTTAATCCATGGAGGGAATGATCTTTCCATGGAATCCTTTTTTTTTTAAGAAGTTTGCTTCAATGGCAAGGTAGACTTGCACCCCATGGAGCATATCCTTTTATTAATTAAGCCATATCCAAGACACAAGTTTTTTCGACACCAAAATTTATATAGGTAATAGGAAGGAGTAAGGTACACCGTACACATGATGTTAACAACTTAACATAATCATAGTATGTACTTTAAGTAGACTGTAACTATGTAACAAGCAAAAAAGAAAAAAAAATTATTAGGACTATAACAAGCTACGGAGTACGGATTACCACATTAGAGGAACCCAAGATACTATAAATTAAATTCGTTAACAATATATCCTTGTTGGTTTAGACGTGTAGTAGTGATTGAGACTAGACTTGGTAGGGAGGACCCGTGTTTGATCCCCCGCAACAACAATTGAGAGCATACTGGAACCTAACCAACCAAAACTGATCCTCGAATCCGGATTAGCCCAAAGGGTGAACCGGGTGGAACGCCAAAAAGAATACTGGTATATCCTTATATACTTTTCATAGTTTTTCCTTATGGGCCTCAAAAATGGTTTAAGATTGCATGGGCTCATTTTATGACACATTTATAAATTGTGATGGCCTGGGCAACTTTTTTATGGCTTGGCCTTTGCGTGGACTTTGGAGTCTTGCAGGAATTATATATTTTAGCCCCATTAAGTATTTTACAATTTTTTATTTTTTTTGTGTTTTTTTTTTAAAAAAAAAAAAAAAAAACTTATTTATTCCCCAAATATTACACACAAGAGACTTTACAAATTACATAGCTCAATAAGTATTATTAACCTTCACAATATATATATATATATATATATATATATATATATATATATATATATATATATATATATGTATATATATATATATACATACATATATGTATATATATATATATATGTATATATATATATATATATATATACATATATATATATATATATATATATATATATATATATATATATCTTAATTTTTTTTATTAGATATGTTTATTTTTGAGGGTTTTTCTATATAGTGACCTTCCAAGAATCACTTTTCTACGCTGTGCCCTTGCTTATATGACTTTCTACAGTATAACCCGAAAGTACAATTAGTAATTGTATGATAACCTACTTCAGCAAGCATTTATGACAAACGTTGGGGTGACATTTATTCAGGGGCGAAGCCAGAAATAAAAATCTAGGGGGGCCAAGAAACGATAAAAATACCAAAAAAAAATACAAAAATTGGAGAATTGAACCTGATACCTCTCTCTCACCAAGTCACCATGAAAAACTCCAACAAATCAACTAGGCTATCTCTAATATCATGATATGTAGGACAAATATTAACTATTTATTAGTTATTCTAGGGGGGCCATACTAAAAATTACATATATCACCAATTGGGCCACGGGGGGCCGGGCCTCCACCAGCCCCCCCCCCCCCCCCCCCCCCGTGGCTCCGCCCTTGCATTTATTCCGTCACCTAACTCGTGCTATACACTAAACTTTCTCTCTTCTCTTCACTTCCCTCTGTTTCATTCATTGATCAAAAACCCTAAGACGCAATTTTTCAGCTAAAAAGAAGCAAATTGTTGTGGAGAATTTGGGGTTTCTCCTTGCGACATACGAAGGTATGTACTATGCTTGGAACTTCGACCCTTCGAAGTTGTTCCATTTTTGGTGAATTATGTAATGTTTGAGATGTTATACGCATAAAGTTGATAAATTTGTTTGGTATGAAGTGTATTTGGTGGTTTGTTTTTTATTAAGCGCGTGATTGTTTGTGGGTAATCTTGTTAGGTTAATTGTTTGTGCTTGATTATTTGTGGGTAATCTTATTTGTGGGTAATTTTGTTACCATAATTTTGTGATTGTATCATGGCTTTGTTGAGGTCAAATTTAGCGTGGGTATGATGAGTGTGTTTGATGTTAAATTTCTTACATTTTGATATATTTACTGGAAACAACTTGCAGATGGATGACGAGAGGATTTTGAAAATCCCCTATGGTGGTAATTGTGTTGATTTAACAATTGATGATGTGGATAAGTTTTTGTTAATTGATGTGTTTTAATGATGTGTGAGGAATTTGCAAATAGAGGGTTTGAGTTGCCTGAGTACCCTGGCTGCATTATTGTTATAAGGAGAAGGCTATTAAGTTAGTGGGTGATGGTACAATGATAAAAATGTTTGAGACTATGGAAGGGAAATAGATAGATGTGTAGGTGGGTTGTTTGAGAGAGTCAAGCTTTATAATGAATTTGGCAAGAATAGTTAAACCCCAACAAATTTTGCCCAAGGCAAGTAATGCCACTGGGCCTACTTGTACTGTCCCATCTTCTAGTGGGTCATCTTATGTACTGGCCCATCTTCAACTACTGGCCCGGCACTTGTAACTAGGCCATGTAATGATGTTGGCCCAACTTTTGCAAGTCCATCTAACCCAACCACATTTCAACTGGAATCATCTAAACAAAGCTCAATTAAATCTGCCCCACCTAGACCTTTTAGGCCAAAATTACCCTTGAGGAAAAACAAACAACCAGTACAAGTAGGACACCCTCCTATTGAATCTGGGACTTTAACAGTTTAACTTTAGGAGAATTTGTTAGGAGGAGCCCAAGGTTGACCCCATCCCTTTCACCTCCAAAGGTGACCCCTCCTTTAAGTCAGCCTAGGAGATTACCAAGGATGCTTGAAGAAATTTCTCCTCACTCTCCCCCACATATCACACTATCTGCTGATGCATTCTTTAACAACAACATTACCACTACTACAAAAGGCGTGCTTTTTAGACGCTTTTTAGCCTTCTTTTCGACACTAAAAAGCGTCGCAAAATTTTTTCAATTTTGTTGGACATCAAAAAGTGTCGCGAATCTCGACGCTTTATTGTGTCTAAATTTTTATACAAAGCGTCGCAACTCGCAACAGTTGGCGCACTTTCTTAACTTTGGCGACGCTTTTTGTAGTCAAGAATTTTAGGATTGGTGACGCTTTTCTATGTCCAGATTTTCATACATTTGTTATCTAACATTTTGGCGACGCTTTTTCCTGTCACATTTTCTAATTTAGGGACGCTTTATCTTGTCCATATTCTTTGTAAAAAATATCAAAAATAATAAAATAAAATATTTCATTCACTGACAATGATTTCTAGTATACTAATATATATTACCAAAAAAAATTAAGAAGTACAACAAAATTATACCAAAATTTTTATATTGCATACATAAATATAGTATAGCATATATACAAATCTCATAGTACTGAGTTTCTATTACAACAATTATAATTGAAACTTAGAATTCGTTCGTGACTAGTTGTAGTGGAACAAATTCCGAATCACTAATTGAAATCTTTAAAGAGCTTAAATATATCTTTCTTTCGTCCTTGAAATATTGCATATTAGTTGTCAGCCTTTTTCTACCGTTTCTCGGTATTCATACATGGATGTCTACATAATCTTTTGACCCTGCAACACATTAAAGCATATGCATCGATCAATACATCAACAAGTGAATCTAAATAAAATATTAGATCAAAACTACTAACACTAGGGAGCCATCTCTCTTCCTCCCTAAGTTCACATTTTGTAGCCAAAGCCTCCAAATCCCTACATAGCGTTAAAAACTAATAAGCTGAGAAGCCAGTAATTTTATGATGGCCTTCAAATTTACACCATTTATTCCATTTGTCTTCGCAACATAAAACACAAGAGTGACAAGTAAGAAGCTCAGAAAAGAAACATAATAAGCTCAAGACATAAAAGACCAAGAAAATTTAAAACTTAAAATAATCAAGGAAGCACGCATAAGCATAATTGCAGAAATCGACACAGTGAAAGAGGACAGAGCAGCAAAAGGCCAATATTTGTATAATAAACATGAAGATAGTTTATAATTTATAATCATTCAAGGATCAAAGCAACAGCAAATAAAAGCTGCTAGTGGACCAAGACTATAATCATACTGTACTAAAAATACAAAATCTAAAATACAACAAAAAACCATTAATAACTAAAAAAAATGAAGGAATATAAAGCATTGCAAGGCTAAAGAAACCAAGTTTTCATGTGTACCTTGATGTTAGGAACTAACTTAAAAATTTGATCTCCAACCTTACATCCATTTAAACTTCAAACAGTAGCTTCGTCAACATTGTATAGAACCGAAACATCGGAAATATCCAAGTCCTGCAACAATGCTCATTTTAATTATCATGTTGGAGTCACACTATTAATAATTATAACTTACAGGAAAAGAAAACAATCACAATACTACCAATGTACAATTATCCAGCAATATATATAATAGATCCTCTAAGTACACAATAGGAGATCAAATGTTACTAGAAGAAAGAAGATGCAACTAGTATTGGAATAGGATACTGTAACTAACTACCCCAAAAGAGACATTGCTACTGCCCTTTGCCAAAAAAAAAAATGCAGTCCCGCAAGATATTATGCAATTACATGCTACAAACTTCAATAGTGCTGACTACAAAATAAGGGGGATGGCATCAAAACAAGCACTACCTCATCATTTTTAACTCCTTAAGCAAAAGCATGAGGACAACTAAAAAGGATAGAAAAAATATACTTCACAATAAGAGCCATGTAAAAGAAAATTAAACCAATTAAAGTGTGAAAAAATCAAAGTACTACTTACTTCAGGAACAACCAAGACGGAAACACTAGCATAAAGAAGATCAATAGAGATCCCATCAAACTTAAATTTCATCACTGGTACATGCGCATCAGGAATTGGTTGAAGCTCGCTCACTTCCACCAATTGTGCCAGAATATCATGGAAAATGCAAAAGAAATCCTCCTATTGAGCACAAGGTAGAAAAACAATAAGAAGCTAAAACCCGGAGCAAATTCAATGAAATTCAACAAATCGCACAAATTGAATAAGTCATACAAAAATAACTCCTTTCTGAAAGCATACATTAATAAATCACAACATGAAACTGATACCATAAATCATCATAGCAAACCAAAACAAGACACGTTAAAAAAACTATGAAACCATCAGTTATCGCAATAAACGACATCAAAAATCTCTGAAAAGAAGTATCAGAAAAAACAAACAAAGATTACTTCAAGAATCTATAACTTGAGTTTTAATTAATCAACAATGCATAATCAATCTCCTCAAATGCAGATTCACCAGACAGATATTAATCAATAGCAGCAATCTAAAAATGGTTTCACCAAAGCATAAAATCTTTGATTTCTTACCCCCGACGGCAAGATCCAAAAGTGAGTATCAATGCATTACCATCCTCAATCATTTGATCAGTATACCCTCTTAGTCGAGTAAGTTGTTTCGTCCAATCTTTGACAAGCTGAGAAGTAGAAGTATGAATTAATACTCGGAATTCATAAATTAACATGATATCAGAGAGGTATGAAATAGGAGACGACACAATATCATGTAAAGAAAAGGCAAATAAAACAAGTGTAGATAAATTCACATATAGTAATGAATGCCATCCAAAAAAAAATTTCTTTAAGTCTCTTACAATCCTCACCACACAGGTCATGCAAGAAAGTGAAGGCATAAAAGAAAGAAAATCCATCATACCCTTGTTGTCGTCAATAGTAAAATAATACTATAAAAAAAACAATCTTAATCCTAAATCGCAATCATTATTGAGTTGAATGCTTGGTGATATGATAGTCCAATAGAGTTCAAGAAGAACTCTACCAATACAGACACAATCTTAATCTTGATTGAGATAAATGATTGGTAATATATATCTAATCCAACAGAGTTCAAGAAGATCTCTACAGCTTCTGGTGGCAACAAACTTTAGTACCTTGACATTAACATGGAAATAATCTGTCTCTGGCCATTCACCAGAGCAAATCCAACGACCGATAAAAGGAATCACATTGGAAAGATAATTAAAGAGCTAACGACCACATTAAAGGTAAGCTCTTCTAAATTATTACATATTAAACAAATTATAGATGTTTCACCACAAAACATCCTAGTAGAAAAGGGGTAGAAGAAAATGGAACCCAACTTCCCAAATGCTTTGATGTTTCACCAGAATACAAATTTCTTGGTGTTTCACTATCCCAAAGAGTAGTTCTGCCCATACTTTCAACTACTCGGAATGAAAGAAATAATTTATTTTTTTTGCTTTCCATATATAGGAGCAGTTTCACTGTCAATAAATTAGGCACCTGGATGAAGTGCAATGCTTATAAAACATATCCAAATCATTTATAATAGCACTAGAAGTAGCATACACTGGACTAGAAAAGTAGAATTTCATACACCTATTGGAGATTATTCTACCAAAATTCAAACTAGCAGTTTAGACGAAGAGATAGATGTATTAATAGATCAAAGTGATTGATTCAATACAAGATAACTCCCACTCTATGAGAGATGAGCTCTCCCAATACTCTTAGCTGCCTTCTAGCATAAGTGAGCTTAACATAGCATAATTGAGCACAACATAGCATAAGTGAGCACAACAGAACACCTGACTAAATTCCTAACAGACATGTACTCTAACAGCAAGAAACGATGTTATAATAAGATCAAAGTTAAACTTTCCAAGACAATAATGTTTGCAATATAACAAAGTATATTGTTGGTCTGGAATGGCAGGCAGATCTATACCATCCTACCAACAGATCCATATAGTCACCTATTATTTCACCAACAAAAGTTTCCAAAATTCTAATTCTACATTGTGAGTAACCAAGTGAAAACTATCTTATTACAGCTGGAATTTTTTGTTCAGCATAACTTCATATTAAATTTCAATCATTACAGACAAATGTGATGTGCACTAGAAATCTCATGGAAAATCCTGTAAAATTAACAGTTAACATGCAAAATACACCGTCTTATTTTTTATCATTAATCAAGAATCAACATAATGCATTCAGCCACGAAATTCAACATAATTAAGCTATACATATTCAAAAATGGTAGAATAAGCATATAATAATGAGAAATTGGAAAAACCCAAAACATTCGTTAAATAGGTTGCCTAGGTTATAGCGAAGCAGATTAAAATTAGGCAAAATTAAAAGGGAAAATTAAGCTAAACTAAACAATTAATGAAAAAACCTTTACCTTAGGCTGAGAAAATTCAGAAAATCCAAACAAACAAGCCATATAAATCGCCATAAAACAAACAAAGGACCCATTTTTTTTAAGAAAAAGGAAAATTTGTGGAACTTAAAAGCACGAATTTGGAAATTAAAAGCACGAATTATGAACTGAAAAACATTTATGTATCTAATTAAGTGCAGAAAATTACCTGATGCGCCGTCAATGAATTCTTTTAAGTATCGGTATGGCGATGCTTGTTTTCTTTAAATTCAAAACCGTAAAAGGCCAAAGATTTTCCAATCGATTTAAACCAGAGATTAAAGAAAATTCATGAGAAATTCGAACATTATACTATACCCTAGATGAATTCAAACCAGAGATTAAGGAAAAGCAAGAAACTTTACCTATATTAATCGATGAAATCGACAAGTTGATGAACAAAATTTCCACAATTTCCAGAACGAATTTAAACTGAGTGATAAATTAATCGGGGATTATTTTAGATTTTGGAATGAATTTGAGTGGAGAACAAATAGATAGATGAGGCGTAGCAAGTTAGAAACTCAGATGATCTGACCTAGGCGGTTTAACTCTAGGGACACGTGCGGGTCATGTGAATTTGTCGACGCTTTTTAGTGTCCATAGATTACTTCGACTTGGAAAAGCGTCGACAATAAGCGGAATATAAATTCGTACGTTGGCGCTAGTACCACAACGTCGAGGTAAAAGCGTCCATAAAATACGGAAATTGTAGTAGTGTACTTGAAGGTAATGCATTTTCTTAGTTCCAACAACTTTATACACATCAAGCATTGCTAACTTTTCCTACTTTTATCATCACAGGAGTTAGAAGAACTGCTATGGTTAGGCATGCTACAAGGCAACAACTTGCTAACCGGTGGGTGGAGGAAGGTATATATCCTAACATTAGGGAGAGGGTTAGGGTGCTCACAAAAGAGTTTAGAAAATGTCATGCATATCCTTCTAGTAAGGGTGAGTATGAAGTGTCTGATGGGAGTAGTATGTTCTCTATGTCACTGAATAGCTGGTCATGTGTGTGTGGTAGGTGGCAAGTAAGTGGTATTCCATGTAGGCATGGAATAAGGGTTATCATTGATACTGGGAAGGATCCAATTGATTTTTTCAGGGAGTGGTACTCATAAGTTAGCTTAAAATGGCAACATGTTGCCTATCCCTGATTCTGGGTCAGTGGCCTGAGATGGATGTTCCTAAGTTACTCCCTCCTCCAATGAAAAGAAGTGTTGGAAGACTTTCTAGAAATAGGAGAAGAGAAGAAGGGGAGAAGAGAAAAGGGAAGAGGTCTGCTACTATGCAATGGTCAAACTGCAAACAATTTGGGCATTATTTAACTACTTGCAAAGGTGGTCCAACTAAGAAGGAAGTGCTACAGCAATAAGGGAAGACAACCACCACTTCTAACACTACCAGAAAGGCTAAGAGGAATACAAGGCAAGAAGCAAGTCAGACTGACACTGCAGTCAACATGATTGATCAGATGATTGGGATGAACTCAACTGATACAGGTGCAGAGTGCTCAAGCCAACCAGTCTTGAGAAAAAGAAACAAGCAGCCAACAACATAAAACGGAGGAAGAAATGCATGCACAACTAATAAAAATAACTATGGATTACATTACAAAGTTATAGGCAAGATTACATTATTATCGTATTATATGACTTTTTTTCCGTCATAAAATAAATAAATAAATCTTTGTTGAATGTGTAAAAATGAATATACTTGCCAAATAGAAAAGAAATATTATTGTAAAGTAAGTGTAGGGAATAATTTCAAGCCTTTAAAAATCCCACTAGCTTGAACCCCACTGTGATCATACACTAAAGTACGGTGGCGTCCAAAAGGGAAGAAGATAGAGCAAAAGAGTCGCCAACAAGTTTTTTAAGGAACTTGTAAACCGTTCACGAGGTGAAGGTTACACCCCTTAACGATCCAAGAGATCGTCAACTCCATAAGGTCATGAACCAAATAAGGGTTCGGGGATGATGGTACAAATCCAACCTAAAAGAGATTGAACCTGCCCTAATAATAGGCCTCTACTTTATTCTGCTCGTATTCATGTGCGCTTTCTGACTAACATACAACCAATAGGATTAACCCTAAACCTGTTTAATCTATGTTGGTTGAATTTTAATGCACAAATAAATCTATTATTGGCGATCACTTGAATTATAATCACAATTAACCCTAAAAAGATTATTAATTATCTTATTAAGCGTGATTGCAAATACAAATTCCCTTTAAACATGCATAAAAGGCGTGATCAAGCAATAACAATAATATATATCAAGCAACATAATAATAATCATCATAATAAGATTATTATAATAATAATAATAATAATATTCATAACCATAATCATGAATCATAAAAATAATCATAATTAATAATCATAAATCATGTTAAAGCATAATAATAGCAAGATCCTAGGCATGATACTAACAAGATTAATAACAAACCCTAGCATGTCACTAAGCAATAAAAATCAAAGCTTTAGCCCTAACATGATACTAACAATCATAAATATTAGGAAGAGAATAAAAAGCATCGTACTTTTAATCATACTTAATATTAAAGATACCCTAGACATGATACTAGGAATTAAAATAACAATCTAAGCATGATTTCTACATCATAATATCAATTAAACCATTAAAGTACTTACTTGGATGCCTCGTACCTCTTTCTAATAACAAAATACACGCGTTAGTAACTTCAAGGAAAATAATAATCAAACAATTAAATTAAATAATTGAAAGAGAGATTTGGGACCAAACCCTCAGAAATTAAAACCTTTCACGTCTAGGGCGAAGGCAACTTCGAATATGGCTAGGTGTTTCTAGATCTTGCGAATGCGGAATTTTGTATGTTGAAAACAAAGTTTAGAAAAGAATACTAAAGAATTAATGAAAGCTTGAGAATGAAAAGAATTGGTGAACGATCGGTGTAGATGATAATTGATGCTTGTTGATGAAAACTTAAGAATAAAGAGAATTGGTGACTCTTGATGATTGAAAACGGAGTTTTCGATACGATATTTATAGAGAAAATCATCCAAAAAAAGATAATTTATCAAAACAGAGTCTGAAGATCGTAAAACTAACTTGGCACCAGCCCTGGCTCATTGGTGCCAGGACCAGTGGCTAGCGCCAAGCGCCAATGCTGGCATCTGGTGCCAACCCTGATTCCAGGCGCCAAGGCCTGGGGTTGGACGCCAAATTGGAATTCAATGCGTTTTCGAAAATCTGATAAATTTCCCGTACTGGAAGATAAAATAATATAATTTCAGTCGAAAATGCTATTTGATCTAATTAAAACTCTGAAGAGTCCTAATTAAATTAAGAATGATAAAACCTTCTAGAATGTTCTAGAAGACCAAAACCATTCCTGATTGCATTAGGAATGATAAATCATATTAGGCCCTCCCCTAGATCATTGGGCCGTACTTAAAATTCAAACCGGGCCCAGTTTAGTAAATTGGCCATAAATTCCTCAATATTCATCGGAATTGGGCTTATAATATATCGTTGGAAAGGTCTTTGCAAACCCCATCCAACTACACCACTATTGGACCCATATCATGGACCAACCAAACTGGATTGGCTGTTTTCTTAAAATAAAGTTTTCAAAAACAGAGAGAAAAGAAAAGAAAAGAAATAAAACTTTCCGCAACACCAGACCTTTCCACACTTTCGCTTCATTCGATTATGATTCGACGTGAAAGGTACTCATCACTGGGTTTGGTTTTGGGGAGACACAAATGGGTGTCTACAGTAAGTATTAAATTAAATACTTCTCTAAAAAGCTTTGGGAAAAAAAATAAAAAATACACCTTTTGGAGGGAAAATTTTTAACCAGGTTATGACAAGTGTCATTTCTGGTTTCGCCTTTAGTATAGGTATATTGATTAATGATTACTAAATAATGCAAGCACTAATATAAATTAGTTAATTTCTTTGGTTCCAACCATAAAATTAACAATGGATTTTTTTTTTTCAAAAACCATAATCAAATCTAAACCTCAACGAGATTTTTTTTCCGAAAAATACTAGCTTGCTAATAAACACAACCGTGATTAAAATAAAAATGATTAAAAATTCAAAGTAGTCAACAATTTTTTCTTCGCTATATTAGCCTACTCTTTGAGTAATATAATAATTATATTTTAACACATTTACTGAATTGAGCTGAACTGAACTGAACTGAATTGAACCGATTGGAGCTAAACTAAACTGAACTAAGCTCAAATGAATATTTTATGAGAGAAGGACATTAGGAGCTGAACTGAACTGAAATGAATACTTTATGAGAGATGGAAATTAGGAGTTGAACTGAACTGAACTAAAATGAAATGAATATTTTATGAGAGAGGGAAATTAGGAGCTGAACTGAACTGAAATGAATATTTTATGAGAGAGGGAAATTAGGAGATGAACTAAACTGAACTGATTGGAGCTGAGCTGAACTGAAATAATGTAAATGTGAATAGACTCTTAATAGTGATTTTAAAAAACATATGAGGATGTAGAATAAAGAAAAAAAATATAATTGAGAAGATGAATCTTGAATAAAAAGATTAGAAGGGAAAAGAAGAATAACATAAATATCAAAATGAATCTTGAAAGTCAATCGTATAGATATGAGTGCGTGTGATATTGCTTCTTCAATAAATATGGAGTAGTTAATGATATTACTAAAAAGTACGAGACAAAAAGACTTACTTAAATAATAGAGAGAGAAAAGGGGGGTAAATAATTTTCATATCCTTCGTAGAGTGTCGGTTAACCCAACACTTTATGAAGATACGAAAATTAGAGAACCTAAGGGTAAAAATAGAGAAATAAATGGCATGGTTAACCTCTTACATTAAAGCTGCTATGTTTCTAAATAAAGAACTTGAAGTTCGATTATTAACGATTACCACCAGTTAATGAACAAAACTTTTGGAGAGCAAACATCGATTGTTCGATTGCGATTGGTAACACCAGATTGTAAAATAGAAAATCAAACTCACCCTACCTCAAACGCTACTTTAATGGTGGCGAACAAACTTCATGTTTCAATAGAGAAATTTTAGAGCACTTTATTGGCTAAGAGAGGGGTGAGAAACTTGGATGAAAATAGTGAAAAATTGAAACGTGGAAAACAAAATGGAAGTTACATTATTGTTCAAACTTCATTAAGTGAAAGACAATTTTAACCCTTGAGTAACATTTACAATGAGTAACTTGGATTTTCCCGTAAGTAATTATTTGTTGTTTTTTTTTTATTTTATGTTTCATTTGACCTTTTTTTTTTCTTTTGACGGGAAGCAAGAGCATTTTATTAATTAAACAAGAAGACTTAAATCAGCCAAAACCAAAGCAGAAACATCATTTCGAAATTCCTCAAGCCAAACTCTAAGATCACTAAACCGATTACATAACTTGGCAAGCCCATGGGCAACATCATTGCCACT
This sequence comes from Chenopodium album, assembly GCF_948465745.1. Taxonomy (NCBI): domain Eukaryota; kingdom Viridiplantae; phylum Streptophyta; class Magnoliopsida; order Caryophyllales; family Amaranthaceae; genus Chenopodium; species Chenopodium album. The sequence goes on along the minus strand of NC_137837.1, from coordinate 8,441,399 downwards.
TCTCTTCACAAAGGAGTAAGACACATCCTGACACAGCAGAGTGAGTTGCAAAATGTCCTTAACCACCATCCCAAAAGCCGTCGGATGCACTACCCCCTTCACCTAATGATTATGGAGCTTCAAGCAATCGGTTTCTAAACACATCTTCCGAAAGCCCGCTTCAATTGTAATGTTCAAAGCATGGCGCATAGCAAGGGCCTCCGCAACATCAGCGTCGAAACACCCTTCCATTCGCAAACACGTAGAGGCCACCACATCCCCGATTTCATCTTTCATCACACCCCCAACCCCACACCATTAGGCGAGAAAACAACACATCTGAATTGACTTTTGTAATACCCCTTAAAGGAGGCTTCCACCTAGCTTCATAGATAGGAGAAGGAGGGCTTAAGTTACCAACCTCTTTCGTCAGCACAAATTCCCCCACCAAACCAACTGCTTTGCAAATAACATCACTCAAAACAATTCGCTTTCTATCATAAACCCACCTATTACGGCGCACCCACACAATACACCAAAATATATATACACCACCAATTTGCATCCTTATGCAACTCACGCATAGCAGCACACCACTCTCTGAAGCTCTCCCCTGCATATCTCCCCACATCAAAACGCAAAGGAGAAGTATACCATATCATCTTCACATCCCCACAATTTACCAACATATGTAGAGTTGATTCACTCCCCTCCCTACACATCGGGTGATATGTCTATTTTATATAGTATTTTACCCCCATCCATTGGTCATAATTAGTAGTGTTTTTGACTCTTTAGAGCCACTTTTATTACTAATTGGTGTTTTCTAGTGTTTTCGTAGATTTGGTTGACTTTTGCAGGGATTTGCACTTTTGGAGCATTTTCCCGAGATATTATGGAGCAATTACGAGAATTGGAGAAGCACGACCAATTTCTATAGCCCAGGGCCGGTTAGAGCCATCGAACCGGTGATTAAGGGCTCGGTATAGGTGATACCGGGTAGGGGTGTTCAAATTCGGGTACCCGGAGTTTCGGGTACTCGAAAACCCGGGTACCCGGATCTTCGGGTAATTCAAAATGAGGCCCATGTCCCGACCCGAGAAAATCGGGTACCCGGGTTTCGGGTACCCGATTTTCTCGGGTCGGGTCATAGGGTACCCGGATTTTTATGCTAATAATAAAGTTGGTGCCAAAAGATGAAAAGTGAAACAATCTGAATCTACTACCCAGAAACCAAAATAATTAGTTGAGGATAACCAAGTTAATGTTAACCGTAATTAAATCATATTCACTTAAATTTTTAGTAAGTTGAGTACAAATAAGATAATGGTAACCACTTGTTTCAAAAAAAAAAATAATAATAATGTTAACCAAAATAAAATCTAAAGTATCACATGGTGACAAACAATAATCAATATACAAGATTTAAATATATAAACAAAAACAAAGAACATTGGTATTTGCCCATTTGGTACTGTTGCAACATAGAAGTGGTGGATTAGAGATTTAGAGGTGGAGTAGCACGTATCCTTAGAAGCAACAAAGGAGGATATGTGTGGGTGAAGTCGCGGAGCAGCAAACAACAACGAGTCGGCAACCAATGAGCTAGTGGAGGAGGTGGGCGAACCAGTAGCGTCCAACGGCGACGATGGGAGAAGCATCAACGAATTATCAACGAAGGTAGGCAAGTAGCAGCGGTAACGGTGGATGAGTGGTTTGATACTTTGATTGCAGAGCTAGGGTGAGGGAATGAGAAATTCAATTAAGGAGAGAGAAAGAGAAATGGAGGCAGCTGAAATTGGTTTGAAACCCTAAGCTAAGAGACAAATATAGTGGGCTGGCCCATTTCTATTCTATAAGTAATGTAAAACAATAAAAATCCAATAATAAATTCTAAAAAATAGCTATGCGGGTTTTCGGGTACCCGTCAAACACAAACAGTCGGCCCATGTCCCGTCCCACTAACTGGTCTTTTTTTCGGGTCGGGTACCCGACCCGGTAATTTCATATAATTTCATTTTATTACCCGATTTTTTTAGTCGGGACAGCGGGTCATCGGGTCGGGTATTTCGGGTCGGGTTTTTTTTTGAACACCCCTAATACCGGGGCATTTGGACCAAGTATTCAAGACCCGAAGAGGAAATCTAGATTGGCCCGAAGAATTGAAGCCCAATCGAAGTCCAAATAGTGGCCCAAGAGTGCCGCCCGGCCAAAGAGGCTGGCGCTCAGAGGCGCGCCCGGCCGGGCGAGGGAAGCAAGGCTGGCGCCCGGACTCGCGCCCGGCCGGGCGCGAGAAGTGTATCTGAAGGAAAAAGGCGCGCCCGATCGGGCGGTGCCTCCCCCGATCGGGCGCGTGTTATTATTAGGGGTTGATTATCGACGTTTGAGTTTGTTTTAGTTTAGGATTCTCGCTTAGTATAAATACTTTTCCGTTAAGCGAGTTTAGTATCATCTTTTACTCTTTCTAAATTCTTTCTTAGATTTTCTCTCTCTACTTATCTTTTAGATTAATTTCTCTCTCTTATACTTTGTTCTTAACTCTATTCTTAATTCCAGATTTCTTTGGTAACGATTTCTCTTCTCTTAATCTTAGTTATTTATTTTATTCCTTTGATTATGTCTTGTTTTATTACTTTGATTTGTTTAGGTTTAATTATGTGTGAGTCGTTTTATTTATAGGGTTTATGGGGATCCATAAATAATATGAAGGGGTAATTTATTGTTGTTAATTGTCAATGCTAGATTAATTTCCTATTGATTGATTTAATGCTCTGTGACTAGATTTGCGCACATCTTTTATGCATGAGTTTGAGAATATTGATTCGAGATTCGAAAGATGAGAATTGATGTTTAGGTTTAGTTTCAATAGGCAGATTAATTTATAAATGGTTAAGTCGAGATTCGAGAGATGAGATTTAATACGTAGCGAAAGCCCTTTATAATCTGATTAATTTATGCATTGATGATTGATTATTATGTTTTACCCTGGAATATTATTTATTGGTGAACCTATGCCCTAGACCTTTTATTCATTGTTTTCTCCTTATTCTTAATCTTCGTAGTTTAATTTTATATCCAAATTTACATATTGGTTACTTGATAATTTAGATTATATTAACTAATTAGGGATAGAAAGACTTGTTTCCCTGTGGATTCGACCTACTTCCCTATCTACATTAGTTAGAGGATTTAGGAATTACTTTTGATTAGGTGATACGACCTTAGCCTGTCATCGGACAATCTTGGTTAACTTCCATACCTCTGCGAGCTAAATTAGCACGAGCAGCTACATCATCTTTAATTGCTCTCCAAGCAAACAACTTGATTTTATGAGGAATTTCAGCACTCCATATAACCTTCCAATCAAATTGCCTTCCACTATGAGAGGTGGTAGGCTCATTTCTCATTTGATCATCAGTAATTAAATTGTAAGCACTTCTTACCGAGTAACTGCCATCCTTCGTATAATGCCAAGTCCAAGAATCCCTACAGTCATAAAGGGGGATAGGAATAATTAGGATTTTGCACACTTCATTATGAGAAAAGTTGGCGTTAAGCTAAGGGCTGCAATATCCCAACTCCTATCATGCCAAAGCTGGTGCACATAACTCAAATTCTGCTCATTCTCATCTTGCCTCGAAATAGGTTTAAAACCAGGGAGACCCGAGATCCAGGCATCTTTCCAGATATGGATTGATGATCCATCTCCAATATTCTTTCTTTCACCCCTCATAAGAACTTCACGAGCACCCAAAATAGACCTCCATGTATAGCTCGAATTCGGACTCACTTTTGCCTCCATCAAAGTCGAGTTAGGAAAATATTTTCCTTTAAGCACCTTAGACATAAGGGACTTCTCATTGGATATCACACGCCAAGCTTGCTTTGCAAGTAGAGCCTTATTAAAATTTCTCATATTTCGGAAACCAAGCCCACCTTGCTTTTTCGATGTGTACAGTTTATCCCAAGAGACCCAACAAATTTTTTTCTCCTCTCCTTTTTAGCCCCAAAAAAACTGTCGACATAGCCTTTCAACTACATCTAAAATGCTAGCTGGGATCGAAAAACATTGCATAGCATAAGTCGGAATTGCTTGGGCAATTGATTTGATCAAAATTTCCTTTCCGACTTGAGATAGATATTTTTCCTTCCACCTCTTTAGTTTCTTCCAAATCCGATCTTGAATATTCTGGAAAACCTGTTTCTTTGATCCACCAATGTAAGTTGGTAAACCAAGATATTTGTCATGTCCTTCGACAGCCTTAAATGATAACTTCATCTGAAGCATATTTTTCCGTTCTTGCTCAATGTTTCGGCTAAAAGACACCTCCGATTTATCCAAATTCAATTTCTGACCCGAAGCCACCTCATAAGTAGAAAGAATCCCAAGCACATTATCAACTTCCTCTTTCGTCGCTCTCACAAACAGCAAGCTATCATCTGCGAAAAATAAATGAGAAATAGGTTGAACATGTCTCCCAATTTTAACCCCATGGATTAACTTTCTATTTTCCGCATCTCTAAGTAGAGCCGACAGTCCCTCAGCACACAATATAAATAAAAAAGGAGAAATCGGATCTCCTTGTCTGAAACCTCGACTAGACTTGAACTTTCTCGACGGTTGGCCATTAATCAGAACATCAAAGGAGGTCGTACTAACACACTTCATCACCAACCCCACAAAAGAATCTGGCATACCCAGTTTCAGCATCATCTTCTGTAAGAACTCCCATTCAACTCTATCATACGCCTTGCTCATATTAAGTTTGAGCCCAAGATAGCCTTTTTTTCCCTGTTTATTTTTCTTCTTGAGATAATGAAAACATTCATAGGCCACCAACACATTATCAGTGATCAAACGCCCCAGAACAAATCCACTCTGCGACACATGGATGATGAACGGAAGTACTAATTTCAACCTGTTTGCTAGCACCTTCGTAACAATTTTATATAAAACATTACACAAGCTAATAGGCCTATGACAGGGTAAAGTCGTATCCCCTAATCAAAAGTAAATACCTAAGTCCTCTAACTAAAGTAGATAGGGAAGTAGGGTCGATCTCCACAGGGAAACAAGTCTTTTTACTCCTAATTAATTATTATAATCTAAATTATCTAAGTAACCAATATTTATAATTGAGTATGAAACTAAACTACAAAGAATAGGAATAGGGAGAAAACAATATATAAAAGGATCTAGGGCATAGGTTCACCAATAAATAATACTCCAGGGTAAAACATAGTAATCAATCATTGACATTGCATAAATAACACGATTAACAGGCTCTCGCAATTTATTAATCAACATAGATCTAACAGGCTCTCGCAATTTATTAATCAACATAGATCTAACAGGCTCTCGCAATTTACTAGATCTAAGTTCTTATTGAAAATAGCCTTTAATATCAAATTAACATCTGCTCGATTTATCAATTTAATATTGCTATACTTTTACAAGCCGCAATTGTAAAACGTTAAAACAATTCAATAAGAAATTATCATGCAATACCAACAATCAATAATAGTCAATCATCAATGCATCAATTAACCAGATTGTAAAGGGCTTTCGCTACGTATTACAATCACACAATTAATCTACCGGTATTAAATCTCATCTCTCGGATCTCGACTTAACCATTTATAAATTAATCTGCCTATTGAAACTAGACCTAAACATCAATTCTCATCTCTCGAATCTTGAATCAATATTGTCAAACTCATGCATAAAAGATAGGCCTAATCTAGTCACAGAGCATTAAATCAATCAATAGGAAATTAATCTAGCATTGATAATTAACAACAATAATTTACCCCTTCACATTATTTATTAGATCCCCATAAATCCTAGAAATTAAACTACTCACACATATTAAAAACTAAACAAATCAAAGCAATAAAATAAGACATGATTAAAGGAATAGAATAAATAACTAAGATTAAGAGAAGAGGAATCGTTACCAAAATAAATCTGGAATTAAAAGTAGAATTAAGAACAAAGGTTTAGAGAGAGAATTCTAAGAGAATAATTAAGAGAGTAAAGAAAGTAAAGAGGAGAGGAAGAAGAGATGAAGAAGAGATGATACTAAAATCGTATTACGGAGAAGTATTTATACTCCGTACAAAATCCTAAATTAAAACAAATTAAAACTACGTTAAACATCTCCTAAGAAATACACGCGCCCGATCGGGCGAGGCACCGCCCGATCGGGTGCGCCTTCGGACGCCAGCCTTTGCTTCTCTCGCCCGGCCGGGCGCGCCTCCGGGCGCCAGCCTTTTTGGCCGGGCGGCTCTCTTGGGCCACTATTTGGACTACGATTGGGCTCCAATTCTTCGGGCCAATCTGGGTTTCCTCTTTGGGTCTTGAATACTCGGTCCAAATGCCCCGGTATCACCTATACCGATCCCTTAATCACCGGTTCGATGGCACTAACCAGCCCTGGGCTATAAAATCTGGTCGTGTTTCTCCAATGCTCGTGATTGCTCCAAAATATCTCGGGAAAATACTCCAAAAGCATAAATCCCTGCAAAAGTCAACCAAATCTACGAAAACACTAGAAAACACCAATTAGTAATAAAAGTGGCTCTAAAGAGCCAAAAACACTACTAATTATGACCAAGGGATGGGGGTAAAATACTATATAAAATAGACACATCAGCCTATAATCAGCAGGAGACTCACACTCTTTCTTTTTTGGGATTAAAACAATATGAGTCTGATTAATAGAACCTATATCCCCATTATTATTTAAAATATCAAGCACTTTCCCAACTACATCATTCCCAACAATATCCCAAAATTTTTGAAAAAATATTGCAGACATACCATCGGGCCCAGGGGCCTTAGTCGGGTGCATTTGAAAAAGCGCATCTCGAACCTCAACCGCACTAAAAGGGGCAGCCAAGCTCGTATAATGTCTCTCATCAACAATAGGCGTCACTTTCTCCATCACTGGCTCGGTTTCAATATTACTACTTCTTGCAAAGAGATCTTCAAAAAAATTCACAAAAGCCTCCGAAATCCGCTCTTCATCATCATAGGAGTTACCAGCCGCATCCTTGATGTGGTGAATATTATTTCTCGCCTCTCTTTGTTTTTCCTTATGATGAAAGAAAGATGTATTCTTATCACCGTGATTCAACCATTCTTGCCTACTTCGTTGCTTCCAGTACATTTCCTCCCTCTTTTCAAGCTCATCCATACGGTCATCTAAAGCCCTCATTTGAGAAATTACTTCCTCCGATTGATACTCACCCATCAAATGCTTCATCTGAGCTTGACACACATTTAGTTCCTTCACAAAACCCCCAAATTTCTCCCTACTCCATGCACTTAAACATGTAGAAGTAAATGCAATTTTTGAACATAAGTCCCCTCCTCGTTCCCAAGCCTCCGAAATAATCTCAGTACAGTTTTCATCACGGAGCCACATTTCTTTAAAATGATACAACTTTTTTTTTCTTTTTTTCTTTTGCTTTGGCACAGCTTCTTTAGTACATAATATGATAGGTAAATGATCCGACCTTCTCTTAGTGAGATGAGTAAAAAACGAGCCCATGAACATCTCTCTCTCCAGAGCTGATTTGCAAAAAATCTATCAAGTCTTTCTTGGATATTTTCCTCCCTATCCCTATTATTAGTCCACGTATAGCTATGACCAATAAAACCCAAATCCTCAAAATGGCAGTAGCTCATGGCATTGCGCAATATCTCTGCCTCCTCTACACAAAAACTCCTTCCACCAATTTTTTTCCCTTGAGTGAAGCATCAAGTTAAAATCCCCTCCACATAACCATGCGCTAGTAGAATAAACGTAATGGGAAGCCCCAAATGGCAAGCGGTTTGATAAATCCGCTTTCCATTTACCCGATTTTAAAAAAAAAAACCTGAAATAAACAAATGGCAAGCGGTTTGGGGTGAACTGCTTGCCAAAATGTAAATGGCAAGCGGTTTAAACCGTGAACCGCTTGCCATTTGTTAGAGAAACCCTAAAAAAAAGCCCAGCTATATATTCTCTCTCCTCCCCTTACCTCTCAATCTCAGTGCACTGTCTCTCTCCTCCCCTTACCTCTCAATCACTCTCACGTCACTCTCTCTCTCTCCTCCCCTTACCTCTCAATCTCCCTTACCCTCATTTTTCTCACACTCACTCTTCTCCCCTCCCTCCATTCTTTCTCTTTGAAGTCCGGTGGTGGTGCACGATGGACCACGACGGCCCTTGAAGTCCGGTGGTGGTGCGTGTGGGTTTTCGAGTTTTTTAGGTCAAATTCGACCATAAAAGCTCTAGATCTAGAGTTTTCATGGTCAAATTTGACCCTTAAAACCCAAAATTCAAGCCAATTTTCGAGGTTTTGGTGGAATTCATGGTATATTCCCCCTTTTTTTTTTTTGAAGTTTTTTTTTTAATTTTATGGTGATTTAATTTGGTTGTTGAATTGGTTTTTTTCAGGCCGCCGATTTGGTGTTGGTGGGGGTCGTGGTGGGCGAAGTAGGCTGGGATTTGGTGGATGGTGGTCCTGCGTAGTGCGAGTGGATGGTGGTGGTGGTGGTACGTGTGGATAGTGGTTGTGGTGCTTGTGGACGGTGGTGCTGCTGGTGGTGGAACAAGCTTTCTCTTTTTTTTAGACAACTTGTTGTAATAATTTAATTAGTTGTATTAATTTTTTTAAAATATATTTATATATATTTTTTTATGAAAATGTAATACTTACATCAATTAATTAATAAAAATTAATAAAAATATTGTTGTTTTTATATTTGTTTTGTTTCTATATCAATTTCAGTTGGAAAAAACCCAAAAAAAAAATTATTTTTATAGCCTTAATGGGCAACGGTTTGGCGCCAAAACCGCTGCCCTTTCTCTTCAAATGGCAAGCGGTTTGAACCGCTTGCCATTTAAATGGACAATGGCAAGCCCACCAAGCGCGAGCGGTTCAAAACCGCTTGCCATTGGGGGGTTTGAACCGCTTCCCATTACGTTTATTCTACTAGTGATGGCTTGTCATCTGACCCCTTTAAGCTCTCCAAAGTACACCAGTCTTGTACTTATTTTCGTCCTCCGGATGCCCGTACACACCCGTAAACCTCCACTCATCATTCCCCTGAGATCCTACCCCAACATCAATATGATTTAAAGAGAACGACTTCACTGCCACCGTCAACTCATTTTTCCATAACAAAGCCAGACCCCCCCTCCGTCTCCTACCCTCCCCTTCACACTCCACAATAAAACCTGAAGTAAGCTTTATTTTTTGTTTTATTTTTTCCATTTCAAAAGCTTTCAACTTAGTTTCCGAAAGAAAAACAATTTGGGGATTTTCTAAGAAAATAATACGTTTTAACGCATTAACTGCAGCAAAACTCCCCAAACCCCTGCAGTTCCACGAGAGGATGTAACTCATCTATCACCGAGAGCCCAAGTAGTGGAGCTCGCCACTTTTTCAGCAGGTACGGACACCAATCTCCTCTTATTCCCTCCCTCATGCTCACTATTAAGAGTTTCAACATTATTTTGATCAGGTTTACACTCTCTCCTTTTTTCTCCAGAAATCAGCACATCACTCTTCATACTATGATCATCATCCCTCTGCATTCTTCTCCACCCTTTTGCCCCATTTCCACCCCCCTTTTTACTACTATCATCAATTGCCAATTGCCCCTTCTCCAAAGTCCTTGTTTCACCACTAGTAAACAAAAAGACATCACTCTCTGCTTTCGTCCCCGAGTCTTCACTATTTGCAAAAAGATTGGCAGAGCTATCAACGCTCAATTCCACCTCCCTTATCTTATTAACCATATCTTGCACCTGGCAGACACCTCTGAATTTGAGCATTTCTCCTTCGACTTTGTAATAAACAGGGCCTTCGCACACCCCTTTTTGTCTACCCCTTCCGACTGCACATTAATTCCTATATTATACTTCCAAGGCGAAGCTTTCATCCATGCCCCAAAAGCGATATTCAGATTATCTGTTTCTTTGATCTCATCACAGTCCTTTATCCCATGTCCCATAAGCCCACAACAATAACAGAACAAAGGCAACTTCTCATATTTCACGTCAAAGAATTCTTCAACACCCCCTCTTAATTTCAGTTTCACACGCTTAATTAGAGGTTTTCTCACATCAATTAGAACACGAATTTTGATTGATTTATCAATGCCCACTTGAGCAGCATTATCCAATTTTACAAAAAATCCTACTTTATTACCAATTTTTTCAACATTAGCAATATTTAGGCGACCTTTAAGAGAAAGGTTGTACACTCTAATCCACATTGGCAAATGAAAAAGTTGAGTGTCAGAGGGCTTTACCGAATCAACAATTTCACCAAGAATCAGGGCATGTCTATCAAAGTGCCATAGTTATTCATCAGTCACCCTATGCTTATCTCATGTTTCATTTGACCTTATAAGTCCGACAGTATAAAAAAATTGACAATATCACCGAAATCCGAACCAACCCGAACCTTGATCACTTTTCTAGCACACCTCGTCCACTTTCATCCTTACCTTCTCCTCTTGCTTCTTGTTTTCCAAGGCAAAAATCTAATCAAAAATAAAATAACAAAAATAAATTAATCAAAAACTAGGGTTCTTCACATTTTTATTTTCCTCTCTCTGCAAATCTCCCAGCACGTCTTTCTTCACTCTTCAGCTTCGATACCCAAGCGTAAGCTCCCCTTTCCCTATAATTTCTCACCATTTTCTCTCTCCTCCTTCTTCTTCTTCATTTTGCTGCAAATTTACGCTATTTCTACGTGATTTTGTAGTGTAATTTTTTCTGGGTTTTGTTGCAGATTTTGAGTAGATGGCAAAATCTTCAACTGGTAACAAAAATGGAATCAGAATCATTGTTGCCGGAGACAAAGCTACTGGTAAATCGAGCTTGATTGTAACAGCTGTTTCCGACACTTTTCCCACCAATGTTCCGTCGGTGTTGCCGCCTTCTCGTCTTCCTGACGATATGTTCCCTGATCGTGTTCCCATCACCATTATTGATACTTCTTCAAGGTACACTAAGCTTTTGTTTTTATGGATTAAAGTTTGAATTTTTTTAATTGCACTGCACTTTACAGTAGCTAATTTTTGTGGGATTTTGTGGGAGATTATTCAATGTTTGATATTTGGTCGATTTTTTATGATTTGTTGCGTGGATTTTGTTTGTATTAGCTTTATTTTGTGTGAAATCTTGTTTGATTTATACTCTGATTTCTGGGTGCTATTAAACTGTGGCTTTTATACATTGTTTGAATTGAGCTGTTTTTTTTGTATTATTCTGATTATCCCCTTATTGCAGCTACCCGAATGTAGTTTTTATTTGGGAAATGCAATTGAATGTGAGTTTATTAGAGTTTTAATTTTTATGAGGTGTTGTGTTTTTATTAGTATCGAGCAGAAAAATAAAGTTGGGGAGGAGATGAGGCGTGCTGATGCTGTTGTGCTAACTTATGCGTGTGATCGTCCAGAGACTCTTGATCGTTTGAGCACATATTGGCTTCCTGAGCTTCGTCGATTGGAGGTGTTGTACACACTTGAGCTACTGTCTGTCCCACCTTTTTTTTGCGTGTGTATGATGGGTTGCTTGCTTTGCTATTATTTACTGTAGCTTCTGTATAGAATTATAGCAACTTATTAACACAATAAATAGCTTTTTGAGGAATTGATTTGGATTTGAGGTGAAATATGATGGTCTGTCTTGGAATTTAATTCTAAATTGGTATAGCTAACAAGCTCTGTCATGGTCACCTGCTGGACCAAATGTTCTGCTACTTTATGGGTCCTTGCCCTAGATTAACAAAAGGTGTCTCTCCCTTGGATTTTAAGTGTCTGTTGCATAGGGGAAGCGGTCTATCCCGTGTGCCTAATAAGCCCTTTTTTTGGGGTTCAAATTCATTAAGATTCATTATGAATTTTCTAATTCCACTTTCAAATAAAATTCAGCATAACACTTAATCTATCTCTTTCTTGGAAAAAAAAATCACATTAATGGTGGAAGGGTAAAATGGAAATTACTTGATTAAGGCATAACAATTTTAGAAAGGTATTGTGTAGGATGTATAATTATATTTGTGACACTTATAATATTTTTTATGTACTCCCTAAGCCCTACATGGGAAGTTTTGCTTGTTCTTTTTAGATATCCTGTCATTTATGTATAATTTTCATATGCAGTTATCCTCTGCTTAATTTCTGTGTTGACATGATGGCAGGTGAAAGTCCCTGTTATAGTTGTTGGTTGTAAGTTGGATTTGAGGGATGAGCAGCAGCAAGTCAGCTTGGAGCAGGTGATGTCTCCAATTATGCAGCAATTTCGTGAGATTGAAACTTGCATAGAATGCTCTGCATCCAGACAAATACAGGTATATCCAATTTGTCACCTAAATTTCTGTCGGTCAATCTCTACCTTTCCATCTTCATCTTTATTACTACGAACTTTCCCCATATCTGCATACCTGTTTACAAAAGGGACACTGGCAAAGGTAGAGGCTATGTTCTTTTCATATGAAATAAGTTGACCTAGATTCGACAGTTCTAGTGTTGTTTGATCCACATCTTTGGCGTCTTCTCTGTTTATTATTATTTTTCTCTGATGATCTTTGACAGTATTTTGTACACTAATGTATTAGATTAAAAGTATCATGTATTTGAGCCAAATCTTGTTTGATTTGTTTCAATGTGTATATTTATATTTTAACTATAATATCAACTTTTCATCATTTTTTACGCATAACTAAAAACATTAATGTTGGTTAGTTTGGTTTGGTCAGAATTTTTCTTGTCAGTTATGGTTTTGGTCTAGCCTGATGTTATTTGAACAGCTATTATTGATAAGATTTGGGTGGAAAAAACAGAGCCTAAGCTGACATAATATCATATAATCATTTATCTTCTCTTTGTTTTGCTTTCCATTACTTCTTTTTTCCCTGCAATCTAATCTGGGTGTACCGGTGTAAGCGAAACTTTAATGCTATGATGAATACGAGTGTTTTTTTTTCCCCTTTAATTCTGACTTGAAGTTCCGGTTCTTTGACTTGTCTTTTTGTGTCATGTCTTGATGGAGAATTTTGAGTAGTTTAAAAATATTGGAAGTTTATGTTTTTATTACATATTGTTGAGTCTTTGTATTGAATTTTAGTGGCCATAAATTGTTGCAGATCCCAGAGGTTTTTTACTATGCCCAAAAAGCTGTTCTTCACCCTACAGCTCCATTATTTGACCAAGAGACTCAAACACTGAGGCCTCAATGTGTCAGGGCACTGAAACGCATATTTATTTTGTGTGACCATGACAAGGATGGTGCGCTAAGTGATGCAGAGTTGAATGATTTCCAGGTTGGTGGATACAATTTATTGAGTCATAATTCTCTCAACACTTTAGTCATTCTTCTGTTTTTTGTAATACATATGCTTCATTTTTCATCAACTATCGAATTTTTGTATGCAAGTGCTTTTAATGAGGTCCAGGTGTTCTGACTGACTATTATTGCCTGTAAACAGGTCAAGTGCTTCAATGCTCCTCTCCAACCTTCTGAAATTGTAGGTGTTAAGAGGGTAGTAGAAGAAAAATTGTCCGAAGGAGTTAATGAGCGTGGTCTCACTCTGAGAGGATTTCTATTTCTTCATGCACTTTTCATAGAAAAAGGGCGGCTGGAGACAACATGGACTGTCCTGCGGAAGTTTGGATATAATAATGAAATTAGGCTTGATGATGATTTTCTCCCACCTTCATTCAAACGAGCGCCAGACCAGGTCAGCTCACTTTATCTTTATGGTCTAAAATTTAATGATTTAAAATTGGTATGATGCTAGGAGCAACGTGGTCTAGTTTATAAGGCATTGGATGGATTGCGTAGAAGGTGCGTCTGAGTCGCAAAGCGGCTTGGGTCATGCACTTATGTATTTTGTTTTTATCTGGATGAAGCGATTTTTATGAGGCACACACTGTTTTTTCTCACTTAAATTATTGTACCTCGATTGGATGCTGATGCCTACTAGAAGGTTATGCATGTTTTTGTATTAGACAGGGAGAATATTCATATTTCAGAAGAATTCTACTCTTTTAATATCTTTTTGCGCACTTGTGGTAAGGATGAAGTTGTCTGAGACTCTTAAGTGTTGGGAAGATGGTAGCATGAAAAAGTAATTAGGAAAAGCGAAATGATAAATTAGTGAGACTTTCACTGTTTCACTGTTTTTTTTTATGCAAGAAAATTTTGAGGGGATTAATAGGTCATACAAGAGTCATGGACCATTTTAGATTGTCTAATTGAATATACTTAACTCTTTTTGTTGGTTAGCTTATATAACAATAAATTTGTGCGCGGGGGTTGGGGGGGGGGGGGTTGTTTTGTTGCTATTAAACTGTATTTTTTATTTAGCTCAATTTTCTACTAAGGGTTGATGCTTTTCTAAGTTCTTCACATCAATTTTGAGGTGCTCATTGATTGGTATTTGTTACATATGCAGAGTGTAGAGCTGTCAACAGATGCTGTAGAAGCTTTGAAAGGAATCTTCAGTATGTATGATACCGATAATGTAAGACCATTTATTTCTTCTTTACAGATGGATTAACAATCTGCATTTAAGGCTATATTATAGATTTATAGGTTGTAGGAATACTTGTTCTTTGATCATGCGGTCATAGTTTATATATGTATATGTATAAATAAAATTCCTGTTTGCCTTTTGCACATGTTTTTATGAAGTTGAGTAAATGATTAAAGTATTGGGTTTTGGTTGATTAGAGGTCAAATATAAAAATAAGATAGTGGGGTCTGATTGATAAAAGTGAATAAAAAAGAAAAGAAGATAGTGGAGTTTGGTTGATCAAAAGTGAATAAATAAAATTGCTAAAGAAAAAATGAGACTTTTATTTAGGACCTAGATTTTGGAAAGCAGAGTAATGGTTGTAACTTTTTTTTTTGAGGTTCATCAGTGTTTCCATTCATCATCATAGTTTGCACTTTAATCACACCTTAGCTGCCTGTTTTTTTCTTGTAAAACTCTTTTGTACCTGTCCTTGTCAATCTACTAATTTAATGCATATCTTTGACTAGTGAGGTGAGTTCTTTCTATTTATACATAGTTTTGAAGTTACAATCAGACTTTAGCTTGCTGGTTGTATAACACTTTTGGACTTGTCCTTTTTCTCGATCTCCTCTTTTTGTGCACATCTTTGACTAGTTGGGTGATTTCTAGTTATCTTGAATTGTATGATTTTGATACTTTTGGTTTTATGGTAGGATGGTGCTATTCGGCCTCCGGATGTGGATGATCTGTTTTCTACAGCACCAGATTGGTATGACTGACATACAATAATTTTTTTTAGCTGTTATATCTTTATGTAGTGTTTATTAATCTGATTTTTGTCTCTCTGATAATGTAGTCCTTGGAGTGAAGGTCCATACAAGGATGCTGCACCAACAACTGCATTGGGAGGTTTGACAATGGATGGGTTTCTGTCAGAGGTATGTCTGCCTAATTGCTCCCATGAACTCATCTCCAAGCTACCTTAGGTTGAATAGTTTGTTGACTGGTCCAATCATATAAGTTGCTTATTTATGGCATGAATGAAGTAGTCATACCTACTTAATCGTGTGGTTGAGGCTCTGACCTGATGTCACATGCCTTTTGTTTTGAAGATTCGAACCTTTAACAAGAGAGATTTGTTTTAAACTGCTGGTATTTATTTTCGTTTTAGCTTAGTGCACAAATGTAATCAATTGAACTATTTCATCTAAGAAGATTGGCATGTTTCTGGTGATAATAAACTTGAATTGGGCTCTCCCTATCTTTTGATTGCTTCAGTCTTTTTTCAGTGTTGAACCCACTGGAGAAACGTACAGATAAATGGATAATATTTGTGGGCATTCCTTTGTCTGTCATTTATCATAAATAACGTTCTATTTTTAAAACTTTCTGTTACAGCACTTGATAATATGGGTTTTTGGTTTGGAATGCACTGGCATTCATTATATCTCTGCTACTTTAGCAGTCTAACCATAGAAAGCTTGGTTTTAGCATTTATGATGCCTAATAGCACATATTATTAATGCAATATGCAGTGGGCTCTTATGACGCTTCTGGAGCCAGCTAAGAGTGTGGAGTATTTGAAGTATATCATGTATGGTGGAGATGCTGCTTCTGCCATTCGTCTTACTAGGAGGCGGCGTATAGATCGCAAGAAGCGGCAATCTGAGAGAAATGTTTACCAATGCTTTGTCTTTGGACCAAGGAAAGCTGGTAAATCAGCATTGTTGGATGCTTTTCTGGGAAGGTATGTCTTGTTGCTTGCGCTAGCATATATGTTACGTTTACAATATTTCGAGGGATTAGTGTGGGTTTATTTATTGTCTGGTTGCTTCTTAGTTGGTTCTGGCATAAACTCTTACGAAGCATATGTTTTTGTTAATGTTACGTGTGATTTAAGTTCTTTGTGAAGGTTTGATTATATAGCAATTATCTCACTCTTTTCCAATTTCAAATGCAGGCCATTCTCTGAAAGTAGTGGCGCCAACACTGAAGAGCGATATGCTGTCAATGTTGTAGAAGGGTCCTCGGTGAGTATTACTGTATATATATGACCCCTTTGCATTTGAAGTCTAGTTATGTTCATATCATACACTATACAGTTACCTTGTTTCTAACTAGCCTCGCCACATAGATTGGGGGTAGGGTAAGAGAGCTCTGATTCAAGCATCATTTCAATATAATGGAAAAATCAGGCTCCTTGGCCTAATTGTTACAGTGGTTGAATTAGATTGTGTTTGTCATCCTTAAATTGTATAGAACGGAGTTCATGTATTGTAACTGCTTTCTTGTAGTAATGCCTGTAACTTCAGATACATGCTTAGTTAAGTGTCACCTTTGTGAAATTGCTTCACTCCAAAATAGAATCTTCATTGCTACATTTAGTTTCTACTCTACAATTTATACCTTGTATTTCACTCCTTTTGTCCTTAAACAAGTTTCCTATATAACTTTTTAGGTCAAACTTATAGATCTTGACAATAAATTTTCACCAAAATAAATTCAATAATGTTATGACTTTACTTCTAGTAGCTGCATCTCAGTATATAATTTCAAAGTATGAAAGTATTATAAATTTTAATTTTACAATAATAAAGATATTAATGGTCAAATTATTGCATAGGAGATTGTGAAAGTCAGATAGATTATTTTTGGAAAGGGAGTTAATTTTAATCAAGGTGAAGTATTGGGTGGAATAGAGTTCTTTGGTGGAGCTAAAAGACCTCTTTTTAGTCAAGTTGTTTGGAAATCTATTATTGTTTGTTGCTTTGTTTTGTGTAAGCAATGGTTTTTGCATGCCTTTATGGTATGATGTTGTTGCACTGCATTGTACTTTTATCTGTTAAATTTTTGATCTTGTTTGGATTGCATCATTAGAAGAAGTATTTGTGCAGTGGTTATGTTAATGCTGGTTAAAAAAACATTGATTCCCAATATATTAAGATTTGCCCATAAATAAAGGAAGGGCCTTTTCAGAACACTTTTTTTTTGAACTTGGATTGGGTAATTTGGCCATTTGATTGCATTACAATAAAAAATAACTTACAATAACGACGACATTGTTCCTAAATGATTTGGGATCTACAGGATTTGTCATGAGGAACCGTCCGAAAAGGGAAAGGGCATAGCAAATAATCGATTGAATCAAAGTTGGCAAAACTTGTGTAAACTGAAAAACAGAAAGTATACAAATAAAATTTACAAGAGTTTTAAGAGTGGGAAGGGATAAAAAGGAGAGGAAAAACATGTGAGTTACCTCTCCAATGGAGTCTATGTAGGTGATAAAAAAATCCTGACGTTGGAGGCCCAGCCCAAAACAATCCAAAAAATCCGTTAGTTTGGCCCGGTTTGAACTTGCCCAACCTTTTGATCAGCTCTACTTTGCAACCATTTGGGATTTTGAGGTTTTAAGGTCCTTGTCATGTGTGATGGCTGTGTATTATCAGGCAGCTGCTGCTGTCCTACAATGGATTAGCTTATTATAAAAGTCTTGCTAGTAGTTGCTACCCTCCAGAAATTATGTAGGAACAGTTGCTCATCTCTTAGATCTATTTCTCTGATCACACTTGTTTTGACGTTGGTGGTTTTCTATGATTTGTTGAATGTTGAACTTTACAAGGGTATGTGAAAGCAGGCAGTTGGAAATGGATGACGAATGAATGGTGCATTGTTAAATTTTAAAGCTGACTGTACTAGAATTTTAGCGCATGAGATTGAAAAGAGAGAGAATTTCTAGGGCAAAGCTTCCATTTGTTAGGCTTTGAGGTTCTTTTAAAGAATTTTATATGGCTGGATGATCGAGATTAATAGGTCGTTGGTTCTACTAACCCTAATCAAATTAACAATTTATAATGCCTAAACTTACACTAAACTAGTTAGTGGCAAGTAAAGGGTCGAACCACTAAGGAAGCTCACTCGTCCAACATCAATATCACTAATGCAAGAGTCAAGAGGGGAAATGTTTTTGTTGATGTATTGGATAAAAAGCACTAAAACTACGAATAAGCAAAGATAAAGACGAATAAAATCAAGAAAGAACAACGCTAGGGATACGGGGGTGTCAAACATGATTAGAAAAAAGGGGAATAATCATAGTTATCATGAAGAACATGCCAAAGAACACAAGATCCTACCTAAACAATTCATTCTCATGTAATAGTCTAGGCAAATCAATGAAAGAGGTCTATGCTAATTAGGATCATTCTCATGCATCCCATTAGGCACAAGCTAACCAAGGAATAAAGGGGCACAATACATGGAACTCCATTTTTAACAACTCATTCTCATGCAATCATTAAAATAGAGGTGATCTAAATCTAGTTCAAATCATTTTCATGCATTTAAACTAGAAGGCAATCAAATAAAGTGCTACAATAGTCTCAAGTCAATAAAAATCATATCTTTCATCAATTTAAAGCATGTAATCAATCCACTATCATCATTCATCCAACATTCAACACATATTTTCCACCCCCTTCCCCTAGCTAAAAGATTAGCCTAGAGAAAGGAGATTAAACATAATAGCAAAACCAAAAATATATTCAAGAAACACAAAACAAAACATGATTAAAAACAATGAAAACAATAATAACTAGATGAACTAAAAAGACTAACAAAAATAAGCAACAATAAAGCAAATAAATAAAGCTAAAGGAAAGGATTAGAGATTACTAGAGAGAGGATTAATGAAAGATGAAAACTTGAAGGAATTGCTTGATTGGAAATTAAACTTGACCAAAATTGATTACTTGGAAGAAAATTGAGCAATAATCTACTTTTTCTCTCTAAAAACTATCTAATCTAACCCTAAGAGAGAGGAGCTCTCCTAAACTAACTAAGAAAATAGCATAATGGCCTCCCTTCTAATTACCCCCCAAAGGAGTATTTATAATACAAGGCTAAATAAAATAAAGTAAAAGAGAAAACTAAAAAGAAATAAAAACTAAACTAAAATAATTAAAATAACTAAACTTAAAAACCAAAAATAAAACTAAACTAAAAATAAAATAAATTAAAAGAAAATGAAAAGAAAAAAGGAAAAAGAAAACAAAACCCACCATTTCCCCAAAACAGAACCAACCCACGAAAAACAACAATCAGCTTCCAATTCCTTTTCTCTTTTGAACTTTCGCTGCACTGATTTGCATCACCATCACCACGCATCAATTATCACTCAATCACCACCGCTCATCAACCACAATCATCTAGCATCTCCAAATCGCGGCCATCCAATTCTCATTAAAAATCACGTGAAAAGCTCGTGATTGACCCACGAATGCGCGCCCGCGAAGACACCGCGCAGAGGTCGCGCATAGCTTCTGCCTCGACTCTGAATTTGGACTCCAATCGTGTGCGCTTTCTGACAGGGGGTGCGCGGCCGCGATGATATGGGTTGCTGTTATTGTTGTGGCTGGTGGTGTGAGAATCGCGTGGTGGTTGAAGGTTGCTGAGGGAGCAGGGGAGGTGCGATTGGAGGCGGTTTTGTGGTGGCTGGTGTTTGCTTGGGTAAATTGGTGGCGGTGGCTGGTGTAATGGTGGTGTTGCGAGGTGAAACAGGGGAGATGCGATTGCGAGGGAGTTTGGTTTAATTGGTGATTGATAGGCGATTGGCGGTTTTGGCGGAGGTTGATTGGAGGTGGCTGATGGTGAGGTGCTGGTGTTGGTTGCTGGGTGAAGTGCGCGTGTGGTGGCTGGTGCTGCGTGTTGTTGTTGTTGGGCTGTTTTGCGTGAGGGAGAGCAGGGAGCAGGGGAGATGGGTGTGTGACTGGTGTGGTGGAGGTTAAGGTGTGGGGTGGTGATGTTTAAGCTGGCAGAAACAGGGCAGCAGTTTGCTTGGGAGCTTGTGCCTCGAACCCCGGACTTTGAACTCGAACAAGACTTTAAAACCCAAAACACCAAACTCGACCTACAACAAAAACACGAGGGTGAATTGGAAGATAAAATAAAATAAAAATGAAATAAAATAGAATAAAATAAACTTAAAAAAATAAAATCAAAAGAAATTATATAAAATAAAGTAAAACAAATATGAAAATAAAATAAAATAAGAAAATAAAAGAAACTAGGAACTTATTAAATAACAAGAACTAAAAACTAAAAATAAAAACAAAGAAAATAAGATAAATTAAATAAATTAAGAAAATAAGCTAAAAACTATTAAAAACTACTTAAATACTCGAAATCAAGATAAAAGACGAGAATAAGTAAATAAAGAAATAAAGGACAAAAAGGGGCTAAATTATTGTAAAATAAGCCGGAAAGCGACTTAATAATCACCCTAAAAGTGACATAAAAGTCACTTATCACTGGAGGCATGTGCTTCATCATGAGAATCATTTGTCTTGTTTCATTTGTGAACAAGACTATGATTGGTTTAATAATTTTGGCTTTATCCCCCCCCCCCCCCCCCCAACACACACAAACACACACATAATCCTCTACCGTATGGTCTAGTACTTTGATTAAGGAGGGTGAATTTTCCCCCTAGTTTTGTTTTTGTTTGGAAGAAACTATCAATTAATAACATCAATATAATATATTGAATACAAGTAGTAAAAAGAGGAGTGGTTTTTGAAGGTATTATTTATTTTCTGTTTATTTATCAAATGTATTTGTTTTAGCTATGCTATTTATATAAAATGAAAGAAGTATATTCTTTCTTAAAAGTACTATGCTGTAGCTATTACTTCAATGAAAATAATTCTGTGAATTAATTAGTATTTTAGACTTGTAAATTTTCTTTTTTTTCCTCAATATATAGTTGCTTTAGCTTTTCACTTGTAAGTGAAAGTAAGATAAATTTTTTGCATATCATAGAGTTGGTCTTTATCAACTACAGCATTAGTCTGAGAAAACTTCATAAAATTTTAAAATAAGCGCTTTTTATATGATTAATGATTTTGCTTTGGCAATTGGCATCAACTCCTAGTTCCCTTTATGCTTCATTATGCCTTGTGCTATTTAAAACTTAGTTGAGTGTACTGAGTGACTGGAGCAAGAATTATCACATCAGAATGTACCATATATTCCTACTTTTTACCACTTTTGATTCCATATATATTCTTCTAGAACTTTTACCAAGGTAATACTTTTGTTTTAATGGCCTTATAGTGGTTGGTGGCTTGGTGGGAACTGGTTAATATGAGCTGTTCTAAGGTTTTGGGGAGAAGCATACTTTCCAACTGAAAGAAAAATTATGGAAAATTGAAATTTTGATATGGTCTTCTAGTGTCTCTCATTCCACTAAAATTAGTGGAATTAACGTTGTTGCTATACATTAAGAACATTGTCTATCCACTTACATTAATGGGTAAAGTAATTGTAACTCTATACTCATCTAGTAAACTCAATGAACTTGTCATAGTGGTGACAAAGAGTCTATACCAATTTTTTTTTTTTTTTTTTTATTTTTATTTTTTTTATTTTATGGTTTTTCTTTTGGCTTTGACGTTTGGAACTTGTCCTAGACTGAAAGGATTAATTCTATTGTATGTTCAACGTATTCCTGCAAATTTATTTGAGGTTATATACTTTGTGTTCTTAGATAGTTTTTTGACAATATTTGGAGATTCAGCTGTTCACATATAGGTTATGCCGCTTATACGGAGTTCTAGATATGATGCTCGTATAGTTGCATTTGAGATGATTTTGCAGACGTCAAAGTGTATGATTCTGTTTTGGAAAATTAATCAAGATGAATGGAGGATGATAATATTGGGAATTGTCTCTGCAAAAACTTGGGTAGTGTTCAATGGTTGAAGTTTTGAGATATTGCCTTTGGATGGAAGAAGATTGCAGAAATATTCAAAATTATCTTACGCTATGTTATTTGCACTGTAAGGATTGATTCTAATTATTTGCTAGACTCAGATGCCCAAAAGGGCCAAACTGTTTGTTATTTGTAGCTGTGGTAAATTTTTTTTGGATGGATGTGTTCAAAAATATTTGGAATATAATGGTCAAGTGTAAACCAAATGCTTAGTGACTCCTATTGGTTTGATGAGGAGCATTCAAGCACTTTTGACTGATGTGTAGCGTAGCAAATTTTGTCAACAGGAGAAATGTATGTATGAAGTTTGGCAGAAGTCATAAAAGTCGATGTTAGAACCTATTTAAAATTATGATATACTGACTTTCTATACATTGTTGGAGAGAATGACTGATGGGTTGGAAGCTTCTGTCTGGTCTGGCTTTATTCTGGGTACCCATTCCTGTCCTGGGTAACTGTTTGGAGAAACCCTGTTTGATTATTTCCGTTGAGAATTCCTATTTCTTGATGACACTGCTGCACAACTGTTTATATATCCTTCTGTTCTTCGAGGATGGTTACAAGTTGGGGTTAGATGTTGCATGTAGGCTAGAACAATTGGTAAGTGGATTAGATGACATGCATATGATTTGCTTCTCTAATTTTGGTCCTTTCATAGTCAAACTTGAATTGTTGATTTTTTTGGGAACTAAGTAAAATATTCAGTCTTTTCTTTTCGTTAAGGGTTTGTTTGCTGTTTACACTTCCCTCTATTTTTTAATTTCTTAGTCATTCTGAAGTCTGAAATCTACAAGCTACATTGATTCCCTCCTATATTATCACTTGTTACGTTTGCCAGGGAGGTGATATGGGCATGTACTCCTTTAGATTCTTTTGACCAATAGATGGTTAGATGACAGTTAAAAAGTTACTTTGAAAGCTATGTAATTAGCTTTTTATGGTCGCGGGGGGGGGGGGGGGGGGGGGGGGGGTTGTAAGGAGTTGGTTGTTCTTGTTTGATGAACATTGTTTCTTACTCAAAGAAGTGAGTAATTAACATTTCTTGAATGGTCTCCAGTCAACCGCGCGCAGAGGAGGGGGGGGGGGGGGTGAGGTATTAAATAGGAAAAGGAAGGATAGGAAGAAACAAATACAGCAAATATAAAATTAAGTAAATTGATCTCCAATTTGTGTTATTTTTTTCTTGGCAGGGAAGCAAGAAATTCCTTGTTTTGAGAGAGATACCTGAAGATAAAGTTAAGAGCATACTTTCCTCCAAAGATTCTCTAGCTGCTTGTGATATAGCAATATTTGTCTATGACAGGTAACCATTGGTGTATTTCAAAGGAATGCTATAGCTGCTTTTAACATAGAGGTTACTTATTATTATGTAACCTTTGCTGTGACTTGCTGATGTAGCATTTTATGACAGTTCTGATGAATTATCATGGAAAAAGACAGCTGAATTGCTGGTAGAGGTTGCTGGCCATGCAGAAGATATTGGTTATGAGGTTCCTTCCCTTATTGTAGCCGCTAAAGATGACCTGGATCCATATCCTATGGCTATCCAAGATTCTACTCGGGTAGTTCTCTTTCCTATAAATTGTATAGAATTGTTGATTATTTCATTGATTTCTTAAATTTTTTGTTTTCTGTACTAATGTGGGTTGGGCACTGTGGGAATGTTAATTACTTTGATTTTGCCCTATTTTCTCTTCCTTTCCTTTCTACTATTAACCTTATTTTTTTGGGAAATGATATCCTGGGTTGAAGATTAATCTCTTGTTGAGGCAACAGACAGTACAGTAGGCTATGGAAATGATTATTTTCTTTCTCTCCTGTCTATGGGATGCAATACTCTGTATTTCTGTTTGTATGCTATTTTATCTGCTGGGAAACTAATGGTAAGGTACCAGCTGCAATGGACTGGATAGAAGTAAACAATATGATGGGTTTATGCACTCAAACTATGTGTTTCCTCCATACTTAGCTATTCACATTTGCCTAATTCCTTTAAAATGTCATTGATAAATTTCGGGAAATTCAAATGCTTCCTTTTAGACGACAGAATCCATTAGGGAAACTTAAAAGATCAAAAGGTAGATCTACATCCACTTGAAAAGTTTTGGTAGTTTCTGAACATTTCAATATTTCCGTCTTTTATTAATACTTGCTTTAGGTGGGGGGAGGGCTGGGGACTTGGGGGGTGTGGTGAGAAAAGTAGTTTGGCTCAGTCCAGGGCCCTTTTTTGGGTATGTTATGATGGGAGACTGCCATTTTTTTTGTGTTTGAATCCTTGATCTTACGAAACGACTTTAGAACCTCTTTATAATGTCAAGCAAGGTTTTCACCCGTATTTTTACGTAGTATTTGCAATAGTAACCTTAGTTTTAGTAAAGTGGGCATAGTATATTAGTATGAAACTATGAAACAAGCTGCTTGCATTGGCGCTTCCTGCAAAACCTTCTAAAAATTAATTTTGTTTAGGTTTCAAAAACCCTTCTGAAAACACTGGCTTACATACTTGTACACTATCTGAAAAGCAGATTTTTTTTTAAAATTTTTTTTTTTTTATGTTATTATTATTCTTTTTTTAATCGACTTTTAATCGGGATTTTGGAATTATTTTTATTTATTCATTTATTTTTTATTTACTTCACAGGTTAGCCAAGATATGGGTGTTGAAGCCCCAGTGCCTATTAGTGCTAAATTGGGGGACTTCAATAATATATTCCGTAGAATTGTGAGCTCAGCAGAGCGTCCTCATTTGAGCATCCCTGAGACTGAAGTTGGAAGAAGCCGAAAGCAATATCATCGTCTCATCAAGAACTCTGCTATATCAGTCGGAGCCCTCGGAGGTACTTTTAATAGCCTTGATTTTTAGTAGGGTATTAGTACGATTTTTCTGCATCACCCATGTGACTCTTAGGCTTTCATAGAATCATAGTAAAGGAAGGGAAGAGAAAAGAAAGGAAGGGAAATGAAAGAATACATATTTTACAATGTTTGGTTTGATGGAAAGGTTGTGAAAGAAATCAAAATTTTAATTTGACATGTTTTATTTTTCTAATTTCTCCCTAATTCCTCGAATTTTGGGAGGAAAGGAGAGTGAAAATTATGTGGAGGGAGCTTTCCTTCTAATTCCTCATAATTTTTGGAATCAAACTATGGAACCAATAAATTTCTGTTCCTTTCTTTTCCAACCAAATAGGCCGTTAGTGTTCAGCCAGAATGCCAAAAAAAGAGAAGGATAAAACTTCTTGAGTGCTTCTTGTCTTGTGCTCTCCACTTTTCCTATATGTATTAGTGGTGATGTTACCCCCTTTTTTCTATTTCTTGTAGTTACATGTCTAGTACAGTACTTTTTTTTTTCAAGGTTTCTACTTTCACTACCTTGGCAAAACATATAAAAAGGAAGGGGACTTCTTTGTTATGGATATAATTATTTATAACATGAAAAAGGAGTTTTTATTATGATATTTATTTCTACTCTATAGGATAAAACATAATCATGTGGGATCTTCTTTGATTTGTCTTGATGTGTAGTTTCCAATATCAACTGTAAGTATTTTGTTACATTACGTAAGTAAAGATATCGAGGCTCAAAAATGCATTGAAGTTTGTGCAAAAAGGTAAATGGAACCATCTTTGAGTAATGTAGGTAGCAGTAAAAGTCGTAGATTGTAAAATTATTTCTCTACTTCCTCCAACCAGACAAGCTTGTATGCTATCTTCTTAGAATCTCCAAATTTGAGGCATTTAAATGATTTTAGAGCTTGAGATGAGCAATATTATGTTATTCATCTGGTTCACCGTGTCCTGAATGTCTGTATTTCAGCTCAGTGAATTTACTCTCTACTCAGCCCTAGTGCCTTTATTAAAGCTGTATCTAGGAGACTAGGATGATGGGTGTTTAATTGACAGGGCTAATCTTCTTAAATGTTTTACTGTGTATCTCAATTGTGTGCATGTTGCATTTGTTTTCCCTCCATCTCTTTCACTGAACATGGTTACGTGATTTTTACTTCTACAGTTGGAGTAGGTGTTGTTTTTGCCGGATTGGCGGTTTATCGTGCCTATGCAGCAAGGAGAAACAGCTCCAACTGAGAAGATGAGATATTTCTGTCTCCTCGGCTACCATCTTTGGGGGCCTAGTAATGGGTGCTCTATACCAGACATTTATAGACCCACACCCATTGTTCTATTGTAGCTCTTTTTAAAATCTTTGGTAGGGCTTCAGGTTTTGATTTCTTGAATGCAGGGTTTTCTGGTAGTGTATAGTGATTTAATTTTTAGTGTTATTGTGCACAATCTGTGCAATAAAAATTTTGCCAGAATACTAGTAATATATCTTTATATTGTTTGCACTGTCCAGTAGCAGTGTTGTGTTTTCGTAGCAATTTAGCTTTTGTAATCCTCGAACGCAATGCAAACCATTTGAAAATAAAATTGAACTTTCAGGGGCAACTTCAACGAGGGTAGTTTTAACGCTTACTGCAGCAAGTTACCTTATCTGATGAGTTACGTTTACTTGACCTAAACTGTACTTGAACTACATCTTATAAAAAATTGGCCTGATCTTTGTTTGATGGAAAAGCAATCAGCAAGATGATATGATCTGAATCTAATAGTCTCAAACTAAATTTGATGTAAGCATCTGTTGGTCACTTTCAAATTTTCTTGTTATCATATTACATTCTTTGATTTGTATCTGATATTTTGCTTTTGTAGCTTTGAGAGTCGTTTAGCTGTTATCATTTTTGCGAATTCAATTGGGTTAATATGAACTTATGAAGAGGATTACTAACAAATATTACTCAGCTGCCATATCTTTGACACCAAGTATATACCATTAACAGCCTTTTGGCGAATGTGAAAGACTTGTCTTAAATTTTGAATTTCGGTATGAAGATATAGATAACTGTCTGTCTGTGTGTGTGGATAAAGAACTTCAAGCATCCCATATCTTTAAGATGCTGAATGTGTGGAAGTGGCTAAACTATATGGCTCCACAGGTATACCCTGCGAACTTTGGAGTGCATTTAGACTCGTCTTTCTTCAACCAGCTACCTTTTAGGCCACAGGTTTGCAATGCTCGTTCATTGTGGCAGCTCCTCCTCTCATTTCCCGAGCCTGCTGCCTTCTCCAACTGTAGACAATACTGATCAAACGTCTCTACTGTCACATGAAGCTTGTAGTCGAGGCTGCATAGCAGCTTCAATTCTAGCTTGTTCATTTCTGATATGCTTACGCCTCCAACTTTGGCAAAATGTGCGTTGTTGTAAGTCCTGCATTTTGTTAAAGCATTAGTATCAAGATGTCCCATTGTTGTTTTGTTCTTGATGACACATTCATGCACATGATTGCAGCTCGAATAAACAATTATCTTTGCCTAATACTTCAATAGTATAGTTACGATTTATCATTACATTTTCTCACTGAAATACTTCAGGGAAATGGAATAAATCACAGAACTATTACAAAAGGGGCTTCTTTCATAACACCATGCTTTCATTTATTTTCATAGGGAGTCAAAGATTAACAGTACATTATTAGTACTTTCGAGTTTTGACTAATCTGATAAATTATGCACTTAACAAAGATGATTAACCTTCATAATCTCAGCAGTACATACAATCATCCATGTTGGCAAAGATTAACAGGTACTTTTATGAGTTTTATTCATCTTAGGTGATAGGGCCAACTAGGCCAGTGTGTATAAGGTGACAAATCTGACGTCGGACTCTTAAACAACGACATACAGTGATACAGATACGGATTGGTTTAGTTTCACAGTTTTGTGACTGTTATTTTCCTTTCAGTGTCATTATTAATACTTGTGTTTGTGCCCACATTCTTGCAATCTAGTAGTGGTGTATGTGGATGAGGAGAAACCAGTCAAATCGCCCTGTCTGGTTGCTTTCGAGTCTACTGAACTTGGGTCTGATTTAGGTCAGTTTTCGGGTTTCTTTTGGATATTTGGGTTGAACATCTAAAAGTACCACAAATCTAACAGAAAGATCAAGACACAAAACTAATTTTGTAAGGAAAGTGATTCAAATCTAATGTTTTTAACACTCAAATTTGCTTAATAAACAGCTTTATCTCTTAAGAATGTACTATTGCATAAACAGAAATATTAACAGAAAGACATAATCTAAAAATTCATGTCATAAATGTAAAGACAATCATAAATCCATGTTATAGTAGGAAGTTTACTTACACGTCTTCAATAAACTTGGCAGCCAAAAGAACCGAAGCAATGAGAAGGCGATGAGCATTGAGCGAGGTAAGGTAACAATTTGTGGATTGAATGAACTTATCCATGTAAATGTATGCTACAACAAAGCAAGAAGGGCTACACTTGGAGTACTTGAACACGCGGTCCATGTACTGCCTGATGTTCAATGTAGGAGCTTTCGAACCATGAAAGATTGTCACACCATCCTTAGTTTTCGACTTCTTGAATAACTTGTCATTTTTGTGAATGTTTCTTTCAAGAACAGATGCTACGAGTGACACAATTTGAGGTGGTTTTTCTGATGCATCTTCAAGTAGAGGTGGTTTATCTAATAATCCTAGAGTTTTATATAGCTCTGAATTTCTACTCTTGGTGTTGAAAGTTCCCATAAAAACAAAATAATTAAGCAATGTTTAAGACACCGAAAATTGGATTAATTTTTTTTGATGCTTGAAGTGATTCAAAAGGCTTATCATTTTGAGGTTGGGGTATAAAGGCATGTCATAGATTTGGTTCTCTAGTTCAAAAATTGAAAATTCCATCTTATCTCTCTTTTTTTTATTTTTTTTTCTTTCTTTATTTATTTAATTTATATTTTAAATTCTTTTTATATTTTTAAAATTTTGTTTTAACTTTATGCTTTCCTTAAAGATAAAAGGGGAATATCATGGTATAATGACAAATGATTATTCCTCCTCCTTTGGACCTTTCTTGGTGATGACTAACTCTAGAAAATGCTTTTGGAATTTTTTTTATTTTGCTCATGGAATGAAATAGAGAAGGCCGAAAAAGCATAAGAAAAAGGTATTTCTTGATACAAGTGAAAAATGATTGTGCCATTGATTTTGTTGTTGATATTTCTTTTCAAAGAAATTACTTGTCTTCATCACTTAATACTCCCTCTATCTCGTTAAAATTACTCCATTTAACCTCAATAATTTTCACTAGACATAATAAGTAATTTAATGGACAATTATAGTGAGATGGAGGGAGTAGATCAAAGACTTTGATTTCCTTGCCTAAAATAAGTTAATAAGTTTCATTAATAATAAGGGTGATTTAATTTCAATATAAATTAAAAACAAATTTTCAACAAAAAAGAAAGAATAAAGAAAGTACGTGGAAGAAAAAAATAAAATTAGTTCAATAAAAGTATTAAAATCTATATTATATAAACCAAGCCGGTGAGGTAATTAAAATTACAGAGTACCAAATGTACTTAGCAAACGTGAAAGAACGGATGAAGTATAATATCGAAATAGATATTTTTACATATACATCTGTTGTTTGGACAGGTTTAATGGAAGACTGGTTTTAGGGTCTAAAATATATTGAAGGGGAAGATTAATGAAAAGTTGAAGGGATTAAAAAAAAATGCTTATTAAATATGTTCTAACTTGTATTAGTTCAAAAAAAAAAAAAAAAAAAAAAAAAATTCACAAATAAAATAGGTTAAAAATACGTGGGATTTACTCACGAGTCGAACAATATATTTGATAATATAAGATGAATTCAAATAAGATTAGATAAGTTAAAAGATCAAACAAGAAAAAGAAAATTAAACTGAGCCTTGCCCTCCAGTTAGATTATGGAGGCATGCTCCCAACATACAATCGTTTTTCTCAATTTGCCATTCTAATTTAGGATATTGAAGATTTGAAATGAGTAAAGTAGATACCTTTCTAACTTTGCTATGTATAGATTACACTTTGCAGTGTCACTCTTACAACCTTGGTGGCCTTGTGCATTTACAACGTATGATCCCTATATTACTGAGGCACCTTAATGCATTATACAGACAGATACCGAGCAATAGAATTAGAGAAACAAGTATTAATATGCTCCAATTTTCTTACAAAATGACAAGATAGGCGCCAATAAAATACAAAAATTTGTCACATAAATAACCCTAGTAAATGTAGAGTAAAAAAAATATGATCAGAATATACATGGGGAGTCAAGCCACCAGTTGCTAACTCACAGCACTGCCATCACTATATCTTTAACTACACTGCTAAAAGGTATGCGAAAAATTTATACCTTCTACGAAAACCTCGTTCTAGTTTTTTTTTGTATCTTTAAACTTCAAGATGTTAATTGTCTGATGATCAGTTCAATAGGGTTCAGCTAAACCTAATGGGATAATCAAGAATCAAATAAATTATAATGATATACAAAAGAGGTAAATCGGTCACCTTTCCTTGGTGCGATAAGTCTGCAACACTGCGTTCAAAACAAGGCAGCAACTGAGAACCATACATTACGGAGTATATTGTCATGAAATCCCCACCAATTCATTTGAAATTCTACAGTCGCTTTCGTTTTCTGTGACTCTGTTGTGCAGCAGCATTATTGTTATCATTATCAGAGGTGGATAGAAGAGCTGAAGTTGCTGATGGTTTTGAAGCGGAAGTTCTGGTTTTTCTGGAAACCCATTTCAAGGGAAGACTATTCACAACAGTGCCAATATCGCTTGCACTAGTAAGTTTAACAAGACTTTGTATTTGATTTAGCATTTGTTGTGTCAATGCCATCGCCTTGTCCAGTTCGATTGAATCATCCATGGGCTTTCTCAATAAAGTTGTTAATAAGTCTTTGAATGAATGGAAGGACATGGAATGCAAACCCTGGCGAATTTCGCACATCATATTGACCTTGATAACATGTTTGCAAAGGTTACCTTGCAAAGCCCAGGCACAATCACAGAAAGCAAATTCTGATCCAGGATTCCAGACTATGTGAGACACATTATTGTCCTTTTGACTTTGCACCTTGGCAAAAGAGTCGTCATTATCATGAAAGCAAACAGCGGTGTCAGGGATTTGCAATGCACGTTGCCATGACGTTGAAGCTATGTACGCTTCCTTCACATCTTTGAAAGTGTCATGTTCATCAGAGTAGCGGTCCAACCAGTAACTAGAGTGCAGCTCAGCGGTCAATTTGTGCACTAACCAATCAACTCTCTGAAATGCACCTAGGTGTGAATCATCATAAAGTTTGCTTTTCAATTTGATATGATAGGCTTCAATAGCACCAGCAGCTTCCTGGCTTGCAAGTGGGACACTCTGCATTACAGAGAGCCACATCTCTAACAAAAGCAAGAAATCTAGGGTAAGCTCAAGAAAGAATATACAACTTATTATTTACGATTGGGAGTGAAGTAGAATCAAGTCAAACCTAGCTTCGGCAACCAGCAATCTTTAAAATACAGCATGAATGCATTTTGATTAGTGAAATCTTGCATGAACTTCTCAATAGCAACTGCCGAATCCAGTCCCTTCCAAATGCTGCTAACGATATCACCAAGACGTTTGAAAATCTCCCTTCTAACTTCTGTTCCACTGCATTTTTTCACTATATTTCTAAGCCATGCTCTGCGGACACGCCAAGGAGAAAACAGCACGGGACAGCAGAATATATCCCTGCAACAGGAGTAAACAGTAGGTTCAGTAAACAGTATATATAGGTTTCCTAAACAAATGTATAGTATGAGTAGCCTGCCTTATAGGCTCCAATTCTGCCGCCGCATCATCTATCACAAAACCACTGACCTTCCATCCAGTATCAACTGCACGTATTCGACCAACTAGAGCTTTCATCCACTTCGAAATATCTGGCTTAGCAAAGCTTGGAGTGATGATCCATGCCACAGGGAGTGCATGCTGTCTTGAATCAAACACAAGAAGCGTGCACAAAGGGTACTGGATGTAAGAAATAGCATAGATAAGTACCATGGAAATAGCATTTCCAGTGATTACTCTATGGAAGCAGGGCTTAGATACACAAAAAAGACAATAAATGGGGTTCTGGAAAAATAGTTTCAACAATAGCATATATTATCTTACTCTAAGTTTCTTTAACCCGAAGGTCGAGTCTGCTGCAATGATGCTGTGACGGCCAAAGCGAATCATCTGTTGCAGTTGCCACTCTGTTTGAATCCCCAAAATAAATGGATCAACCTCAGATGAATCCTGATAAAAGAATACAGACTTTTTATTTCGCTCAACCCACAGCCGGACACTAGCTTGGTCATTTAGGTCTAATTCATGAGTAGATCTTTTAATAACCATTCCCAGTTTTTGAACATATTGAGATGCTATCCTGCCAAGTTTTGCATCAGCATCACAGTAACGTTGAATCCCTTCAAGGTGTTTCTGCACTACATTCTCTTCTGGGATTCCAAGGTAAATCATCGACATAGTTTGTTGCTGAATCTCATTGCCAATATATGGAACTTTCTTAGCACCAGGGCCTATGGCATCTCTATCAAGAGCACCATGGCAGGGAAAACCAGATTTGTTCACATGACGTCGCTCATTGTAAATGATAAGTGCAAGTGTCGGGCATGCATACAAACGCTTTACTGCAAAGTGACATGTACAACCTCTCATAGACTGTGGTCTGGCAGCACGATTTCGGGTATTCAGGCGATACCGCCGACTAGGTAATATATCACCACCCTCTCCATAATCTTCAGGTCCAAACGAGCACCAATACCTGAAATTCAAGAGGCAGAATTACACATCAAAGTAAATTATTCATCACTTTTAAAGTCTTTTAAACATACATAAGTGTTCTTACAGCTTATATTCCAAATATTCATCACTTTTGTACTCTTTTAAGCTTCCTCTCCTACGTTTCCTTCCTCTCTCAATATGAAATTGAGTAGGGAACTCCACATTAGAACATTCCCCAAAAATAAAGTCTTCAACTCGATCATAACGAATTTTAGCTACCTCGTCATGGTGCTCAGCAGTGCCAAACTTGGTCCACTTCAGATCAGCAGATGAAAACACCCCTTCTGGTGGATCTTGCACTGATATATCTTCAACAGATTCAATAATTTCCATTTGATATTAGCTACCAGAAAAAATCAGGAACTTGTTGAATAAGATCAATGCTTAACACCGTTTCTGTAATGTTCATCAGGAAATCTGTTACGCAAACAGCTTTATTCTTTTGTAAAATAAACATAGAGGAACATAGAGATTATATATGGGAGAGATAGTGTCATAATCCCTTTATCACGCTAGAAAGTAAAGCCTCCAATGGGGAAATTTATATAGTTTCCAATAGGAATATAAAATCTATGTTACTTGGACTCGGATGAAGTGTCCAATTAGACACGGGTGTCCAAGTATCGGACTCGCCCATTTTCTTGAAAAAAATTGTGTTTTAAATTAAAAATGAAGTGTCCAAGTGTCGGTGTCGGTGTCCGACACGAGTCGTGTCGACACGGACACGTGAGGTAAATGAAAGAGTCCGAGTAACATAGTATAAAATACCAATATAGCACAATGGAGGGATAATTTGAGACAATCATAGAACACAATCCTCAAAAAAAAAAAAAGCTGATTAAAACTCCCAATATTCAACTGGATGTTATCAAACATAAGCCATTAGCTATTCTAAAAAACTTAATCTAAGACAAAAGGTCAAAATCCACGTGTACACAATCAAACTCAAATAAATCCCATTTGATGTGTTTCTCAATGATATCCTAGGGCACGAAGATCTCCAAGTAAATTTGATTGGCAGCAGCCCCGTAACACAAAAGGTTCAAATAAACACCAATGTACGATGCAGTGCCAAACAAACATGCCCGGCTGTGCGCCAAGCACAACTCAGCCAAATTTGATTCAATTAAAGGGTTGTGCAATACATTAGCAACCAAATTAGATTAAATTATCACATAATTTAAGGAATATGTGATTCAATTATCAAGTTTCTAGCAACATAGTAGCTGGTTATTATCTTTCATAACCAAATTTGATTCAATTAAAGGGCTGTGCAATACATTTCATGCATTCCTCAACAATATCCTAACCTCCTAGGGAATTGGCAACAGCCTTTAATTTATTGAGGGTTACATCTCTACACTTTTCTAGGAAGCTTAACCTGGTTAAAAGGTTCAACTAATCACCAACGTACGATACGATACCAAACAAACATGCCCGGTTGCGCGCCAAGCTCATCTCAGCCGAGCTATTCCCCCCACCCCACCCCGCCCCCAACACACAACACACCAACAAGGCTTCCTGTCAACAAAACAACATGAAAACATCCAACAAACACCTTCAATTAACAGAACACAAAATACATACTTCCTATGTCCCAAATTTCAACTTCGCTATCACATTATTAGTTCAAATTACACTATCAACGCGACTATTAATAACGGGATCATTTAGATTTTTCACTTAATCATCATAAACCCATCTCAATATATAAATTGGGGTTCTCAAACAATTGAAAAATTACAGTTCAAATATAGAGTAATTACACTATAACAAGCAAAAATTCACACCAAGTAATGATGAATTAGCACAGAAGACCCAAAATAAGTGATAATCAATCATACTATAGAAAATATTGGGGCAAAAAATCACTTACCTTAGCATGAAATGCCGCAAATTCGGATAAAATAGAGAATCAAAATGAAGTTTCAACAACTAATAAAATCAAAATTTCAGAAATTTTGTGAGACGGTGGAAAATGGGAGATGGTGGATGGACAGAGAGACAGAGAGTGAAAGAGAGAGATGAGTGGTTTAGGGTTTTAGAGATAAATGATTTTTTTTATTTTTAGTTTTTATTAAGGTTCGAACTCCAAACCACAATCACAAAATTCACAATCACTCAAACAATTTTAATTTAATTTAATTAATTTATTTATTTTTCATTTTCTTTTTGTTTTGAATAGTATAATTACTCCCTGTCAAAAAAAAAAAAAAAAAAAAAGTATAATTACTCAAACATTTGTCTACCATTTCCATGTTTTTTTATATGAAAATTAAATTCAATTAAGGATATGGTTAACAAATTCAGTATTTATATGGTACTAGATGAAGCCCGTGCGATGCACGTTTGTTATTTTAAAAAAAAAAATATTTTATATTAGATAAAATTCCTAATCTCAAAAGATAATATTTTGTATTTAATTAATCTAAACTTTAAAATTTCATTCGTTAATTTTGCTTACGTGGCATTTGAATTATTTAATTGTAAAAGAAATTAAAAATCTCTTATTTAATTGGCTACAACTTAAATTTATAATCCTACATGGCGCGCTAAGAAAATTAAATCCTACGTGGCTCTCTAAAAACTCGGGGAAAAACTCCCCTTTATATACGTGGCTCTCTAAAAACTCGGGGAAAAACTCCCCTTTATATATATATATTAGATTTCGAGTTCAATTCACAACTAATTTATACAAAAATTTCAAAAAATTTAGTGAAAAGCGTAAGTTTATATCAGTCAAGGTGAACAAAATGATCTCAGATCACAAAAAAAAAAAAAAAAAAAAAAAAAAAAAAAAAAAAAAATCTCTCAGATCAAATCTTTCTTAAGTTTAAACAATAATGAAAATTATTTTTGTGTGTATGTGTGTGAGATTTTGAAAATTTTATACATGATCATAAAACTTTCAACTATGTCCATGATTTGCTCTGACTTTGACCACAATACTCACTTTGTATCTTTGGGCGTTACTGAATGGTGTTGGACTTGTAATATTATATAGAGTACCTGAGTACGTATATACTGTGATATATTTTTTTTTTAATTTGTTGAATCCCATAATACATTTTTTTTTTTTTTTTTTTTAATGAAACCAATATTGATAGTTAAGACTTAAGCATGTGATATTCATTTTTTGTAATTACTCTGTAATATTATTGCAATGTAAATTTATTAATTAGTCTAATAGGAGAGCTCAACTATATTAATCAACAACAAATTAAACATCATAGTTAATATTCTTTATTGTACACATACGTATGTAGTACTACATACTTTCATTTGTTACATACAAGTATTACGTAGTATTTAAAAATTGATACTTGTCCCTACTAATAGTCTAGTAAGTCTACCATGCAACAATATAATCACTATATGGTCAAAAGTATATAATTTAGACTAAAACAATTTATAACAAATATCAATTGATCATATGATGATTAAGTTTGTTCGTTCATATTTCTTTTTCAATCACCAAAGGGGAATTGATATGTTTAATTAGTATCTAAAATCATTAATAATCAAGTCAAACACCGAACCAAATTACAAATTTGTTCTCTAAAAATAAATAATTAAAGGAACTAACTAAGAAAAATCCAAAACTTCAACTAGACGTGCAACCATGCACGATAAGGGTGTTTATTTTGGTCAAGACCATATTTATTTGTTTAGTTGTTTACATACAACAACAATATTCTTTTAATTTTTTTTCACATATTAAAAAAAAAAAAGAAAGAAAGAAAATCTATCTATACGTATAAGTAGTTAGCTTGATAGCTAATTCTAAACTAAACGTGACATCAAAGATCAATAATCATAATCCATATATTTATCATCATCAAAAATGTCTTTCACCAAGCTTGGCCAACAAACAATTTCATCCACCAATACTTCATCAAAACGAAGACTCTTGGTTCTAATTCTTCTCTTTGTTATCTCCTTCCCTCTTCTCTTCCTTAGTACGGCGTTCTTCCCTAATCCTCAACTCGTTGATGTCATCCATCTCCAGACACAGTCTCAGACTCAGACTCAGTCCTCCATCTTATATCCAAACAAGGTCATACCACCTAAATGGCTTAAGGTCATTCTTGAGACTCACTTGACACCTTATGAAACCCTTAAGGTGGGTTTGGTCAACTTTAAGGATCTAGACCGATCTGACCTGGATCTAGATGGGACTGCAAAGTATGTACACATAAATATTGATCCCGTTTCATCTAATATAACTTGGGAAAAACTCTTTCCAGAGTGGATAGATGAGACGAATCCTCAAGGTTGGTGCCCAGAGATCCCCATGCCAAAGCTGGGGAAGTACTCTGGGCTCGACGTGGTGGTGGCTCAATTGTCATGCAAGGAGGAAAAGGTAGAGATTGAAAGTAATGAAAATCATAGGAAAGAGGGAACTAGAGATGTGGATAGGCTACAAATAAGCTTGGCAACTGCTCGTCTTGTTGTTGAGAATGGGATTAATAGCCAAGAGAAGGATGTTTACGCGGTGTTTATTGCAAATTGTGAGCCCATGTTGGAGCTATTTAGGTGTGATGATTTGTTATGGCATGGAGGGGAATATTGGGTGTATAAGCCTAATATAGAGAAGTTGAAGGAGATGGTAAAAATGCCTGTAGGAAGTTGTGCCCTTGCCCATCCTAGTGCTAGAAATCCAGGTAATAATTTATTTGCTAATCTAGGTGTTACATTTTGGTTACATGCATGCATGTTTATTCTTTGTTATTGTTAAATTAGGGTGAATACATTTTCATGCTTTGGAAATCATGCTTTAGCAAAATAAGATGCTCGATCACTTTTTTCTTCTTAAATGTTGGGAAACAATAGTTTTGACTTTTGATTTCTTCTTTATGTGTAAGAATATTTATTGTTTAAATTAGATGAATAAAAGCATAGGGCCAAAATTCATTAACAAACTTGACAAAGAAAGGAAGAGCAACCAACTCTTATAATAAAATAGACAAAAGATAGAAAATATGATAAACTTGAAGAAAACTAATAAGGGATCAAGTGATCCAACAACACAATATCTAATATTGATTACCCTCTATAATGACACACTACATAGTCATCAATCCCTCAATATTGACATTTAGTGAGTCAACAAGTCTCTTAGGAACTCTTTTCATCCGTCCAAAATTCATATTCTCATTGTAAAATTTTGTCTCTATCTACGTGTCATCAAGGATATGATATGATAGTACTAAATATATATATATATTTTATTATTAATTACAGTTTTGCCATTTTAATAGTTTACCTTGTTTAATTCGAATTATAGCATTCCAATTATAAACCATTTATTACTTGTAGTAAACGCAACAACATTTATCAAACATCAAATCATTAATTTATTATATTAAAAAAATAAAATTCTACAAAAACAGTTAAGGAGAGAGACAATAATAAATATAATACAACCAACAATAAGGGATGGAATTAGTATTACATATAATTAGTTGATCTTGACAATTAGACAAGGAGATACCATATACTGATATAGGAGTACATTTTTTACATAACAATGGTTAAGATGTTATTTTCTATATAACATCATTCTACATCTAGCAAAACATATATTAAGACTATATTTCTAAATTAATCCACATAATTGGTCTTACAATGAAGGTTAACGTATTGGTTTAATTTTGTTCATTTCATTTCATCATAGATATGTGCATGCACGTTGTATTACTTATATTCAATCTTGGCTTAAAAGTCAACTTCTCAACTATATGTACGTATATTGTTAAAAAGTAAATTAATTAAAACCTTACAAAACTTGTACACTATAATTCAATAAATTACTCACAAAATTTTCTTTTTCTAAGATTTACCAAATTGATTTATCTTATTGCTAATTAACATCCACAGGTAGTAGACAATTGCAAGCCTTCGCACATCAATTACCTTATGAGCTTCAAGGGTTAGAGAGATCACCAAGAGAAGCCTATGTCACGGTCCTTCACTCGTCCGAAGACTACGTGTGTGGAGCCATAGCTCTAGCTCAAAGCATCCTCCAGACTAACACCACTAAGGACCTAATCCTCCTGGCAGACCGGACCATTTCACGTAGTTCTATCTTAGGTCTACAAGCCGCGGGTTGGAAGATAAAACGAATTGATCGAATCAAGAGTCCCAATGCCAAGATAGATGCCTATAACGAGTGGAACTATAGCAAGCTAAGGATATGGCAATTGATTGAGTATGACAAACTAATCTTCATTGACTCCGATTTCATAGTGTTACGCAACATTGACCATTTATTTAGCTATCCACAGCTCTCAGCTGCACCTAATGACAAATGGCTCTTTAACTCGGGGATCATGGTCCTAGAACCATCTAAGTGCTTTTTTGACAATCTTATGAGCAAACGTTATACCTTTAAGTCCTACAATGGTGGGGACCAAGGTTATTTGAATGAGGTCATAACCTGGTGGCACAGGCTAACCCTAAAATTAAACTTCTTAAAGTTTTTCGACAAAGAAAGTGGTGAGCGACTAGTCCCTGAGGATCGATACACGGTCCATTTCCTAGGGACAAAGCCATGGTTATGTTATAGAGATTATGATTGTAATTGGGATAGAGACGATTATCACGTGTTTGCAAGTGATCATGCACATGCAAAGTGGTGGCAAGTGTACGATTCAATGCCAAAGAAGTTGCAAAAATATTGTAGGATGACAAGGAAACAAGATAAAGGTGTTCGCAATAGAAAATCAAGGGCTCGAAAGGCTAAACTTTATGATGGGCATTGGAAGATTGAGCTTAAGGATCCTAGACAATATAATTTGGTGGGCTAAAAGGCAACATCATAGATTTACTATTAGTTAGTTTTAGTTTATTATTCATTTATATTTAGATTTTTACTATTTTTTCTCCCTTCACAAACAATTCATATAAACAACCTTGAATTGTTAGCCAAACAAGAACTATGGTGGGTTGGGGGAATGGAATGATTTTTTCACACATTCATGAGAGAACAGATCGAAACTACAGTCTTACACGAGAGGTACAAAAAGACTTTTAATTAAAGAGTATATACTTCGTATATAAATATAGATTGAGGATTGGAAGGAATATAATTGGAAATTTTTAATCTTTTGAAATGTTATGATATTAGATAAGATGAAATCTTGTACTATGTACATATTCTCAAGATTACTTGTGAATAACATATGGCCACATGTTTCAAAAAACTTCTCAATAGGTAACACAAATGTGCTTATTATAACTCACTACACATAATATTTCTTAATAAACATACAATGAACACCATCTTAACAAATTAAATTACATTCATAATATTATTGAATTAACTAGTGGGTAAGTACCCTTAATCAACGCAATAATATCTCTGTTTACAATATATATGCACGAAGTACGTGCAACTATGCATGCAGATTCACCCTATAACAAACTAACTTAGTTAGTTTAGACCTTATAAATTACATTTGTACATACACACCAAACTTATATTTCACTTTGAAAAAAATCTCCAAAGACTACACACTTCACATACACTTGAATAAATTAAGTAGCTAACTAATCCCTAACTAATACAAAAGACAACCATGAATACATGCATGTAAGCCATAATTTCTTAGAATATGGGTGCTTATACAAAGTCTTCTGGCTTACAACTACCTTCTTCCATTTGCAACACTTCATCAAGTCGACGACTTGTAACATATCATCTCGTCTTATTGATCTTCATCTCCTTCCCTTTACTCCTCCTAAATGTGTTCCTCCCCCATCCTCAACTCATTGATGTCATCTTTCTTCAGACACAGTCTATAACCTCCTCCTTTCCCTCTCCAAGCAAGGTTAAACCACCAAAATGGCTCGAGGTTATTCATAGAACTCATTTGAATGCTAAGGAGCCATTAAGAGTTGGTTTGATCAACTTCGAGGATTCAGAGCAATCTCACCTGCAACTAGGTGGGATTGCAGAGTCTGTAACCATAAATTTTGAGTCTGTCTCTCCTAATGTCACTTGGAAGAAGATCTTTCCAGGATGGATTAATGAGATGAACCCTAAAGGAAGGTGTCCGGAAGCTATCCCCATGCCAGAGACCGGGAAGTATCTAGAGTTAGATGTGGTGGTGGCATGTTTACCTTGTAGAAATAACCTAGTGATGAACAAGGGAAAACTTAGTCATTGGGAAGAGGGGATTAGAGATGTTCATAGGTTGCAAATTAGCCTAGCTAGTGCTCAAGTGATAGTTGATCAAAATCATGGAGTTAACAAAGACAATAATGATGTTTATGCAGTGTTTATTACAAAATGTGAACCGATGGTAGAGATATATAGGTGTGATGATTTAATATGGCATAGAGGGGAGTATTGGGTATACAAGCCTAAGGTTGAGAAGTTGAAAGAGGTGATTAGCATGCCTATAGGAAGTTGTGCCCTTGCTCGTCCTTATGCTAGGGCTCAAGGTAATTAAGATGTTTAATTATTCCATTAATTGTGTATTTTGTTGTTTGGTGTGATCTTATTTTGGTTTTGGTGGAATGCTACTATGCTAGGTTTCATTTTGGTATAACAAACTTTTGAACTTGTTTTTGATTAGATTTTAGACAATAGTGATTTAAATGGAAATTTTTTATGAAAAATAATGCTTCATTTATAAATCACGATGATATGCCTAGCTACATACTAATTATATATATTCATTTATTGATTTATACATGGTCATTCCATCGTACATGATAATAGTACTATAACTCCCTAAATAATTTAGGGTACGGTATAGATAAGATATAATTAAGCATGCATCACGCACAGTTATAACCTAATTATATATAAGAACAACCACAATTTAATTGATTAAGTAGAATAATACGTAACTAAATTTATACACCAAGTATACTCAAACTATCTAGAATACATCAAAACTTAGCTAGAATAAATTTGTGTTTTGATATACTACTACATGACATAGGTTTGCAAAACATTGATCAATTGTCAAAAGAGCTACAAATGACAAGTTCAACAAGTACCAACAAGCCAAGACATGCCTATGTAACGGTTCTTCACTCGTCCGAATTTTATGTATGTGGAGCCATAGCTTTAGCACAAAGCATCCTTCAAACTAACACCACCAAAGACCTAGTCCTCCTTGCGGACCACACCATCTCTAAGCATTCCATACAAGGCCTCCAAGCCGCGGGTTGGAAGGTAAGGCAAATTGATCGTATAAGGAGTCCTAACTCCAAGGTTGATTCCTACAATGAGTGGAACTATAGCAAGCTTAGGGTGTGGCAATTGACCGAGTATGACAAGGTTATCTTCATTGACTCTGATTTCATTGTGCTTCATAACATTGACCGTTTCTTTGACTATCCTCAGCTTTCAGCTGCACCTAATAATAAATGGCTTTTTAACTCGGGGATCATGCTCCTAGAGCCATCCGAGTGTTTTTTTTGACTATCTTATGAGCAAACGTTACACTTTAAAGTCTTACAATGGCGGAGATCAAGGGTATTTAAATGAGATCATAACTTGGTGGCATAGGCTAACAGTGAAATTGAATTT
This sequence comes from Chenopodium album, assembly GCF_948465745.1. Classification (NCBI taxonomy): domain Eukaryota; kingdom Viridiplantae; phylum Streptophyta; class Magnoliopsida; order Caryophyllales; family Amaranthaceae; genus Chenopodium; species Chenopodium album. The sequence continues at coordinate 8,398,842 of NC_137837.1, read as the reverse complement.
CATGAAGTATTTTCCTAAGGAATTTGGTGATGAGTCGCGATTCATTCCTAAGGATCAACACACCATCCATTTCTTAGGGATGAAGCCATGGTCGTGTTATAGAGATTATGATTGTAATTGGCATAGAGAGGAATATCACAATTTTGCAAGTGATGAGGTGAATGCGAGGTGGTGGCAAGTGTATGATGAAATGCCAAAAGAGTTACAATACTATTGTGGGATGACCGAAGAAGCTGATGCAAAACTCCGTGAATTCAAAGCCCTCGCTAAACAGGAAAATCTCAAAGATGAGCATTGGAGGATTGAAATTAAGGATCCTAGGCAGTACAATTTGGTAAATTATGTTTAAATGAAAATTTGTAAATTTTAAGATGGGCATTAGTCCTACTTCACAAAGATGTATGAACATTAATTCTAACTATTAAATTATGGATAATACACAATAAATACTTTATAATATACTTGTATATGAGCTTTTATATATATATATATATATAAATAAAAATTAGAGATATTCAATTTTTTTTATTATTAGCCGAGGGACAATATCTCCATCTTATGTTACTTTACCTGTTGTACTACTATTTATCACATTTGCTAATGCATAATTTTAACTTTAACTATGTTTATATTTTTAATCAAGTATAAATCAAAAAAGACGATTCAACATAAAGTGTTAGAATTATTTCATTAAGCACGAGGGTAAAAAGAAATGAATGAAGTATTATATAAGCTGAGGGGGCAGTATACATCTCTAGAAAGGAACTAAAGAATCAACACAATATTATCAACTTGGACATTGAGAAAATATCAATAATAGAAACATAAGATAATGTTTCATGAAAACTAAATCATACACTAATTTGCAACTCCAACAGCAGTTTTAGTTGTAGAAAATCTCATTGGCATCATCATCAATGGAGGAGGCCTCTGTTTCACTCCATTCATCATCATCCCATCATGACTACTATTCATTGACATCCTTCTTCCCTTCAATGGAGAAACGAATCGATTCACCAACCTTGAAGGCGATAACGATCTTCTTAGCTTCGATGCCATTGAAGAAGCCGGTTTTGGAGGCGATTTCCTGCCAATAGATGCAGGCTTTGAAACAGGGGAAACAGAGGTGAAACCCTTTTGTGGACTTTTGATTTTCACAGGGGATTTAACCAAAAATTTATGAGGAGTTTCTCTCTTTTTCGCAATTATTGGAGATTTATTCTTGCTAATTTGCTGCTTTTGTGAAATGGGTGATGATGAATGAAACAGGGGATTTGGGAAAAGAACAGTTTTTTTAGCCCAAGGTTTGTGTTTTGGTGATACCCTGTTTGCCACATTATATCTCATGCTACTCTGTTTTGGTGATACCCTGTTTCCTCTATCGATTTCGGGTCTTTTCTCCGGTGAAACCCTGAAATTGATCCTCGATCGAGCTCTTCGAACAGACGGGGTGCTTGATTCTCCTCGAATGATACGGAATTGATGCTGTTTTTCTCTTTTCCTTCGAGTTTCGAGGGGTGTCTTTTCGGGGTTCGGTCTTTGTTTCCGAGGCACAGGTGTTTTTGGATCATCAATGTTGGAATTCCTCATGATTTCTCTTGTTACTTTACTTGATTCTAGGATTTCTGCTACTGTTTCTCCTACTAACATTGCTGATAATGACATTCTTTTCCATTCCCCTGTAATCAATTTCATCAAATTTGTCAAAATTTATCATCAAATTTAATCAAAGAAAATCAACAAATTAAGTGATGATGCTAGTATTTTACCTGAAACATTTGCTTGTAATTTCCCAGTTGGAGATTTCTTTGATCCATTATTTCTAATTCTGCAAAAATCACAAAAACCCTAATCAAAATACATATAATAATGTACTGATCCCACCAAATTTACCCCAAATTTAATAAATTTTCCTATAATTTTGAACCCTAAACAATATTTTACAAATAATTGACTGTAAAACGCTAATAGCATGATTTGAACTTGTAACGTGACAACTAAATCCGAACAAATGCGAAAAAAGCGCGATTTACCTCATCGATTCCTGCTTGCATCTGAGACTAGTTTTTAAGTAAGCTTTAGTACTACGAGGGCTAAGTTTAACACCAGCAACCACTTTATTTCCTCCAGTAACTGTATATTGAAGCTCTTGCAATCTTTCCATACATTGATCCACCTATCCAAATCGAACACCAAAAATAATTGATAAATGAAGAAATAATTAAGCAAAAAAAAGAGAAAATTAAAATAAAAACAACCCACAAAATAAATAATGGTGGGTATTAAATCAAATCAAAAAAATTAATTTTTGAACAAAAAAAATTGTACCTTTTTAACAGTTTCTCTGATAAGAGTAGGGCTTAATGGAGGAGCCACCATTATCTTCCTCTGTTTTGGTGGGGTTCTTGCCACCATTTTTATTTCTCAAATAAAAGAAAATAAAATCTTTTTAAATTTGAAAAAAAAAAAGGTGATTTTTCAAGAAATTAGTTTATCTCTCTAGAAATTAAAGTTGGAAAAGTCAAATTGAAGCTACAAAAATGAGCTGATGAAGAGGGAGAAAGTTGAAAGAAATTGGGGGGTTTTGGTTGAAGAAGAGTAACGGCTTCTTTTTCTTTTGGTTCCAACGGTCGAATTTATTTTTGGGTATTTTTAAATTAGATTTATTTTTGGGAGTTGAGTGTAAACTTTAAACGAGAAACTAAAAATTAGGAGTGGTCCTAATGGACCCAATCATAGCCGTCAATTTTGCATCTGTGAGGCGCAATGTCAAATTGCCAAGCTAATCTAACGGTCACCAAGCTTTAATTGTACTTGAGTATTATAGTCAAAACTCTTTTTTTTTCCAACTTAATCAATCTGTATTTATTTAATTGTATATTGATGAATCTTAAATCATAAATAGTGAAATTCGAAAAAGACTAGATGTATATTTCGTAAATAAAAGGAATATGTACACCACCAATAATATTATGTCAACTCAGTAGATCCCACTAAATAGAAGAGGGAAGCTAAAATATGGGGTGAGAAAGCCGAGCAAAAATTTTGGTTAGGGACAGAGGGAGGGTTTGAGAGGGATATCAGGTGAGTGTCATCTTCAACACTAAGTTTAGATGGGCAACAACTTTGATGTGCATCACCTTCTACTCTAAATATGTTCAACCAATTAAAGTAGAGAGAAGAAGTTTTACGTAGAACACAAGTTTGATTGAATGTTACAAGACATAAAATAGCACTAGATAATAATACCATAAACTACACATCTAATTAACAGTGAGCACTAGATAACCATAAAATAGCACTAGATAATACCAATGCACCAAGAACACATCTAGTTTATCAAAACAACATAATAATACCATAAACTACACAAGCAAATGAGGATATGTTGTACACAGACATCATTAAAACGTATGAGAAAACAATGGGCAATAAACGATTTTGTTTTAATTGACCCAAGATTTAGGTTGGAGAACCATGTGAATTTAGGGTATTGGAACTTGGAAGTACACTCTTAATTAATGGTTCCGCCTTCAATTATTCTAGTATTCCAATAATAGATGTTCAAATACAATGTTTGAGTAATTTTGCAATCAAGTATGAGTAATCCTTGCATTTACAATTTTTGGTAACCATTAGTTCTTGGGAAATTTTCATTATTATGAAGTATTGTTATTATTTTATCACAATTGAAGGGGAAATTTTCATGAATTCATCTCAACATAGCCTTAAAAAATGACATGAATGAATGTCTTTAGCATATAAAACTATACTTAACATTTCTGAAATTAACATATTGTAAGACAGGAAAATTAATCAAAACATCACACTGATGTTACAAGAAACTAAAAAAATACTATGCATATTTGAGCTTAAAATCTCTATTCATTAGTTTTCATTTAAGTACAGCCTACTGATTTGGAAGACCCAAGGATATATGTAGGTGACGAATTGCAGTTAACAAAGAGAAATAAATGCATATTTTCACATCATACTATAGACTTCCGGAAGTTTTTCAAGCCTCGCAACTTCAAAGGACTCCAAACAACTGGCTTTTTCTGCAGGGCAACCACGGTAGGGTGCTTCGGCCTCCACGAACCCTGTTGAGGAGGGCTTGCCATAAACCTCCTACTGCTCATAGGTGTTGCTGCTTCCACAGAAGGCAGAGGAGAAAACGGCTTTGAAAATCGCCTTACCCTTGATGCCTCCCTGAAAAATGAGGGCCCTGGTAATGCACTCTCGCGTTTTGACTTACTGAGAGGTGTTTGATGGTAATTTGACTCAGGACGGAGTGTTGCCATGGAGACCCTTCTTCTGGGCTGCATAGGTGCCATTGTTTCGGTTGATGGTCTCACAGCGACGGAGATCCTTCGTGGCCCCCTCATGGCTCTTGTATTTGATCCATTCGAAGTGTTTTCTTTACCATCGTATGAACTTGAGAAACGAGAAGAGAAAGTAGAAGTCTTCTTTGCCTGGACAGGTGATGGTTGGGGCATGTAATTGCTTATCTTTCGCAACGGCATCCTTGAATTTGAAGGACCTAGTGGAGGCTTCCTCTCTGTTGTGGTCTTTTGTGCCTGTCTTGGTTGCCTGATAGAAGCAGCAGCTCTATTTTCCTGCTTCTGTCTAGTTTTCCTCTCCTCCGCCAGTTGATTTTCAAGATCCCGCACCTGTTGAGATATTTTTCTTAAGAAAAATGCTTGGTGTGGAATACGTAATACATATCACGCATATCAATGGTATATGAAAGTACCTTCTCCTGAAGACTTCTGCAGATATGCTCTCTGGCAGAAAGCCTTAATTGCAAAGATTGCACACTATCCTGCAGTTTCTTTGTTTCTTTATCATCATGCTTTAACTTCTCAGCCTGTTAAAAATGACTATAAGCATAAGCTGCATGCAAGACTGAACATCAATATCAAGCTAAATAACTCCCCAAAAACATACCAGATGCTTATACTTGAGGAGCTCAGAGATATCTGCTTGCTTGCGGGCTGGACCATATTCAATTCCCTTGACTCGACTAGCAAAGTTCAGGGAGCATAGAGTCTCACCCACGTCAGCATCACTAGGACTAATTTGGACGAACATCAGGGTCTTGCAATCACCTCCTGCAATGCCATTGAATGATAGAGATGGGTAAGATGAGAAAAGTAAACCATAACTCAGTTTTTTTTTTTTTTTTTTTTTTTTTTTTTTGAAGCAGCCATAACTCAGTTCAATAAGGCTTCATGAAGTATCTTACCTAAAGAGCTCTGCAACATGTGGGTGAGTTTTGAGTTTCTGAAAGTTAACAACAATTAAGTTAAGACGATGAAGTTCAAAAACATGCTGAATGTCTAGAAAAATCTGCATATAGAAACATGTATCGACCTGTATGGAACGTGGTTTGTTTTAGTTGCAAGAGCAGAGATGACATCACCAAGGGCTGAGAGGGATTTATTGATGAACTGAGATTCCTTCAGTCTTTCACCCTCAACTTCAATTCTTCCAACACGCTCACTTCCAGCCAAGTCCACCAACCAAAGGTTGCTCTTTGTCCTTTGTCCATTCATTAAGTTTTCCCCTTTCACAGTAATCCGCAGCAAGCTACAAGCATGGCAAAATTAATTAATTCCACAGAATGGCTGCTCCAATATTTCTACCATCATTGCATTATTTAATGTAGTTGCAGGAGTCCATTATATAACATTCAGAGTGTAAAGACAGACATATGCAACATTGCAGACAATAACAGGGTAGCATTCAATTATATCAGAGAAAAATTACCAATGGGAACGGCTACTGAATTCATTAGCATTGGTTGATCCAACAGATCTCACTCGGCTCCCAGTCTTGAGTAATTCCCATACTTCATCTGTACCATAAACATGAGCTTCAACTAGCCCAGGAATTTCTTGTGTTCCTTCTGGAGCTTGTTTTATTTCCAACCTGAATAAACAAAATGCAACACTTAGACATTATAAACCCTATAAAAGTGAGCCTTCCATACTAAGACATTTGCATGAACCAAATTAACAGCTTCCATTTAACAGCTGATTTAACAAAGGTATAGAAAGGCTAAAATGCAAGGATGAACGTTAAAGATGTTATGAACTGATCATAGTCCCGTCAGAACTCAAGGTAACAAAAAGTCAACAACTACCTAGCCAATCTTTAGATAAATAGATACTCTATTAAATTTCTGTAGTTCTTTAAGAAAATTCTGCATAAGTAGTGGTGAAGCCTTTATCGATCGCTTAAGCATGTAAGACCAAAGGCCAAAGGAGAAAAGTGACAGAAGTGACAATTCCAGAATTAAGCATGAACACATTCTAAGGATATATGGAATTTAGCTTTGATTATTGTAAGCCACCCCTAAAATTAATTGGTGCTGACAATCTTAGAATCAGTAGCTAGATTCCCACATGAATGTTTATGCATATTTAAGCATCAGTCATGCCTAGCTACACTCCCTACAAATTTATGTAATCAAGCAGTATTTGACATTCTGTTTTAAGAATCACTTACTTCTTAGGTGGTTCACTGGTGTTCTCCACCAAGAGGTCCCTTATTTTTTCATTGTAGACTTCCAACATGCTAACAAATAGTTCATATTTCACAGTACCGCTTCTCTGATTAGCAATCCTAAATAACTCCTCCAAAGTTCTATAGTTAACCCCTCGATTCTCTGGTGTCCCTTCCATGGTAAAGGTCTTTCCAGTTCCAGTTTGTCCATATGCAAATATGCAAACATTGTAGCCATCCAAAACAGAAGTGACAATTGGAGAAGTTTGTGCAAAGACCTCCTCTGCAAAGTCAAAAATCAATGTCAATGAAACACCAAAGAAGTGTAATTGCGCTACCTGAAGCTAAATTCACTATTCAAAAGGCAATCAAAGCGATCAGGTACCTTGGTCAGCTTGGGGCCCAAATACATGGTCAAACTTGAATTGTTTCTTTGAAGAATCAGCACAAGTAATATTCAATTCATGGTCCTGGGAAGGAGGAATTTCGACAACAGAAGTCGACCCACTTGCCCTTTCATCTTGGTTCAATGGTCTGCATCTACAAAAGACCCTAATATTGCCTTTCAGCTCAATTACTTCATTGTACAGCCTCTTCCTTTCAGCATATTCTTCAATGTACTTTTTCTTTAAAAGCTCAGATTCTTCCATGTACTTGTTCTTCAAAACCTCATGCTCCTCACCTAATAACAACAGTTCATACCCATTTAAAACCTGACCAGCAAAAACAACAACAACAACAACAACATAATTGACAAACTGAAGAATGAGATAAAAGGGCAACATACTTAGGTGCTGAAGTGTATTCAGAACTTCAAAGCCGGGAAATTGACTGCTCGTTATCTCCTTTACTTCGACTGATAGAGATGTATGCTCCTTCCTCAAAGTCTATACCAATCACACAATAAGGTTTCCATCTTAAGCAAGATTGACAACCACAGACACAGCAAAATAATTTATATTGAAGTTCACCTGAATTTTGTTACTCAGCTCATTGATTTTCTTTAGTATTGGAAGCTTAGGCTCTTCATCAACTGAAACTGCTTGGGATTCATTCGAATATTGGCTTGCATCAGTAGAATTCGTATTTTCCTCCACTCTATCTGAAAGTTCAAAATATCTTTCTACACTCAGTGCTATAATACATAATTCTGAACAATTAACAAATTTTCAAGCAAATTTATGAAACCAACAAATTTAACTTTATGAAACCAACAAATTTAACAACAAATCAACAATTTCTTAAATTATTCTTAATTGATTTCATAAATAACCCAACAATAGAGAATTTTTCAATTCCGGTGAAATGAGATGCCCTAATTAAAACCCTAATATCAAATGTTTCAAAAACGAAGAAGATAACAAGTGCAATCCAAGAATCAAACATCATCACATCCAATACTCTAATTGATCAAGAAATCAAGAAACCCAATTTTCACCTACTAACAAACACTCGCTAAGTTCAAGAATTTCACGGAAAACCTAGGGTTTTAATCGATTGAAATCAACAACCACAACAAAAACAACTAACAACAAAAATACTACAAAAAATCATACAAAAGAAGACTAAAATCAAAACATAATCAACAGAATCTTGAATTGTTACCGTTTTGAGCATGTGGTGTTGCATTTGCTGACTCAATAAATGAGTTTGCGTCGCCAATTTCTCGAACGATTTCTACAGTTTGATCTGCATATAAAATGAAATAAAGTGAAATTCGAATTATTTTAGGAGAAAAAAAGGGGGAAAATCCGACGAAATTGAAAATTAAGAAAGATGAATTGATTGAATTCTACTCACCATCCATTTTTTCAACAAATTAATTACGCTGAAAACAAGTAATTTGAAGGATTCTGAAAATGAAAATTAGGGATTTGAGGAGAATATGAGAGAGAAAGTGAGATTGAAAGTTAGATTTTAGAGAGAGAAAGAGAAGGTGTGATATTTTTTGTGAAAGAAAGGAAGAAGATGGCGAAATCTAAAACGGTCAGAAAAGTTGTAAATTTGAAGGAGGGAGTTCAATGTTTTGAAAAGGAGAATGAATTGTAGCCGTTTGATTACATTCAACTTGATTGTAACGGCTACTTTTATGATTTGGAGCGTCTGGTTTCTCTTTGGGTTGGGTTTATGACGATACTAGACCCGGTTGTGAAAATGGGTTGTGGATTTTTTTTTTTTTTTTTTTTTTTTTTTTTTTTGTTTTAAGGTAAGAAAAATAATCATTACAATGTCATTTAGTCTTCACCGTACACGATAAGGATTTCTCGTGTGTGGAGTATTAGAAGAAAAAATATAAGAGGTACTTTCATGAATTCATGAGAGGAATTTCTAAATTATATTGCATACTCCCGTGTTATAATTATATGGTTTCGGACAAATTTTAATTTTTATTTTAATTTTTTCAAAAGAATGGTGTCTCATGTACAATACAAGCTATCTATTAAGAACAACTTATGTTTATATAGTCTTATAAGGGGGCGTTTGGTTCAAACAATGGTATAGGTTTGGAATGAGGAATGAAACCTGGGTGGTATGGGGTTGGAACTTAATACTTGATTTCATGTGTTTGATTTTTATCTAGGAATGATAGTTTTCCTTTTAATTTTAAACTAAAGGTATGGGTATGAATCATACCCACCTCCCCCCTTGGGTTTCGAAAACCCATACCTTGGGGGTTTGAGGTATGGGTTTGAAAAATAAAATTTCTAGAAACAAACACAAGGTATGAATTTTGGTCATTCCAAACTCATACCTTATACCTAATATGCTTGAACCAAACACCCCCTTAGTTATAAATGACTTACTTAATGTTTTGAGACATGAATGGAAAAAAGAAAGAAGTATAGTGTGAGATTTTTGAGCTAAAATCTAACTGACTATGAGTGCTTCGTTATAAGGCCCTGTTCTGATATACTGAATTGAACTAATTGGAGCTGAACTAAACTGAAGTAAATAGAGCTGAAATGAATTGTTTATGAGAGAAAGAAATTAGGAACTGGACTATTGAAGCTGAACTGAATTGAGTTGAATTGAAATTAAGCTGAAGAGAACAGACCCTTAGTTGGGAAATGTTCCGATCTGAGACAATGGTCCTGTATTAAATGAATAAAAAAAATTATAAAAGCAACGACATATTCATCCTCAATATTGAAACTATTAGTATGTGTTCAAATTTACAAAAGCTCAAAATTAGTAAATTACCCTAAAAAAGAAGTAATCGATTAAACTATAAACATCTTGGTCAAACTATACTCAAATATCAACTCTATTAAATCTGACTATAGAACTAAACAAGTCATACTTAATACTAGCGAAAGCTAGGCACAGGTCGAGCCATGCAAGTCCACGTGTCATGCTAGCGTACTTCGTACTGTAAAAAGTGATGTTAGAAAATGACTAAGAAAAAGAAAATGTTATTCCAAGCTTGTATCAAATATTGAAAATAGACTTCATACACAGGGTGCACGGCAACACAGCACATGACCCACAAGTGTGTCTCTCATGCCATTTCAAGCTTGTGGTAAGCTCGCACCAAGTCGGGCCATTTTCAAGCCAACGCGGCTCATGCACAACTCTAATCCTGGCGCATCTAGAAACAATTAAAAACAGACGTCACCTTTATAAATGATATTTTCTGGTAATGTAGTTAGGATAAGCAGAATCTGAAAGAACCAAATCAATGGCCAGTTCTTCACAACCAAGCTTGTTGAGCTACCATCATACTTGCTCCTCTTCTTCCTCAAATTCCAACTTCACTCGATTTCCCTCTTCATTTTCTCTCTCCTCTCTCAATGGATCCACCAGAACTCAATTTCCCAGAAATCTTTCACTCTCTTTAACTAAAATTCATGCTAAATTTGACAAATTTGAGGGTAGTGAAGATAACCCAGTACAGTTGCAGGAAGAGGAAGTCCAAGAAATTGAAGAATTCCCTGATCAAGAAATAAAAGAAGAAGATGATGAGTGAGATTCTATTTATTATACTAATTTTCAGATTGTTTGTTTTGTTGCTATTGGAAATTTTGATCTTGTAAAAAAAGTTGGAAAAAAATTAATTGTTTTTAGTTTGTGAAATACGGGGAAATTGGGTGTGATTTGAAAATTTTCTAACTTAATTAAAGATATTAATGATTAAAGTTGTGTCTATGGAAAAATTGAATTGGTAAAACTCAAAGGAACAAGGTTGTAGTTTGTTTTACTTTGATAAAAATTGCATCTTGACCTTTTCATTGAGAAATTGAAATGATCAAAATTTATGGAGTTTCATCTTGACCTTTTGGTCTAATTTTCATGCTTGAAAGTTGAGGGATTATATTATGGAGTTTCATGTCTTAATTTAAATCAAGCACTTGATTAATGCTGTACTTTGTGATTATTAAGTTAGATTGGATAAGTAGATATCATGCCAATATGTTCAGTACATGATTGTATGATAACTTGTATAAGTATAATCCTTGGCCTAATTGGCATATTTTCAGTTCATAGCTGAAGTGTATTGATGGCCATGTAATTGAAATTATTTGACAGTTGCTTGCCTTCTGACTTGGAGGGTGCAGTTCGACAATCCGGTCAAGCTAGTGCTTCGTTCGTGGATTCTGGTGGAACAAGGGCCATTGTAGGTGCTTCAGTATTAGAAAAGAGTTGTTGCCTTTTCAATTAGTTATAGTTCTTGATTAAATTTCCTGATGTTCCCTTTTTTAAAATTAGTTCAGGAGGGGATAAAAAAATTGTTGAGGGTGCTTTGGGAAATCATGTCATATGCGTAATTATAGGAAATCAAGAATGTGACAATTTATTTCTGTACAATAGAGTAATTAAAAACTAAATAGTCTGAATGTCCTGCAACAAAAAAGGTCCTCCCTCTTTCAGATAGTTCAGATCCAACTCCTATTAGTCCTATTTACACAAACAAGTGGTTTAGTAAAGAAAGAACGATTTATATTCTGAATAACAGGAGCTAAGAGCTTACATGTACTGCTAATTAGTAGGTCATCAGTTCCATCCATTGTTTCATCTTATACTTAGCAAATCTAATTATTGAAACTGAAAATAAGAAGTGGCTTTGTTTTTGGATAGAGTGTGTAATTCTGGTAGTCTGATGCTTTTCCTGCATTTCCTTTTTGCCTTTGTCAGGTTGAGCTGTTAATACCTCAGCTGCAATTTTTGGATGATGAAGGCGCACAAGCTGAGCTATGGGAACTATCAAGGGTTTTCATAGATACGCTTATTGAGGAAACAGGATGTCAGGTTAGTTTTTAGTATTAATCTATAGCTATCCAAAGCATAGAATAAGAATAATTATGCAAAATAAATTGTTCAGTGGCATACTGAAATCTTGCACCTTGGAGTTGCTTGGCGGTGATCAACTGATTCTTCACCTCTTCTACATAACTAAGTTAAATATTTTGGCTGAACAGAAAGTAAAAGCAATCTTTCCGGATACTGGAGCTGCTGCACTTCTGAAGTATCAATGGAAAGATGCTGTTTTTGGATTCTCTAGGTATAGCATGTTATATCCAAATTACTGGTATCTGTCTTGTGGTGTAGTATTTTTTGTTTCTTAGTAGTCTATGCTACCCTTTTCATGTTCATATTTCCTTGCAGCTTAAGTGATAGGAAGCCTGTAGAAGATGAAGATGAAATTGTTGTTATGGTGGTTCCTGATTATCAGATGTTGGAATATGTCCAGAAAATCGCTTCACTTCTCTCAGACGATCCGGTATTTACTTACTTATGTTGGCTTACATTGTCCTGTGTGAGATATAGTGTCCTTTTTTACTCGGTTTGCAATGCTAAGTCCGCCATGCTCTTTTTATTTTTTTCAAAAAACAGTTATAATAGTTGATGTTATGTGTTTGTTTTCTACTTCTATCTGTTATTGATACAAAAGTCACTTTTCTTTTGGATGTAAAGATATAAGATCGCATTTATAACAACAATATTTTACATACACTGGTATTGACTGAGAATATACTGGTAATGTCCCCTTTTATTCGTCATCAAAAGCATATATTGTGACTTTGATGAATTGCACTGTATTCTGGAGATACAGGAGTCAGCATATCAGAATTATATTTCCAGCCTTTAACTTTGGTTAAGTGTCTTGCTGGACTTGATTGAAAAGGGCTGCAGTCTGGACGCTCAACTTTGAATTACTTGCATGTTAAAATGAAGAGAACTGGGTAGTTTGATGATAAATTGCAGTCAATAAGATAGGAATAAGAGCTAGAAAGGAAAATTTTAACTGTTATTTTCGAATTTCAGAGTACGATACATTGTGCAATATTGGTTTTCCACTCATACCTGCATCTGTCTTATGAAATTCCTCATAAATTTGTTAGCCAAGACCTCTCATCATGTGGAATCCACGTCTTGTTAGTGAAGATGTGGGAGTTGGATTCAACGTTCGGAAGTTAAGACGCTACTTTCTGAGGTAAATTTACTTTTCTTCTCTGTCATCCTCAAATTTTTAGCTCATTTGACCAACACTACCAACCATACATAAAGATCAATCAAAATCACAGCTGTTGTATCAGATTGAATCTTACAATCACTTGTGCTTCACACACTTCTCTTCCAGTTTATATAGAACTTGTTTGATGAATGTACTCTTAGTCACTCTGGTTTAACCTTATTTGCAAGTATTAAGTAATATCTGGTATATGATGCAGAACATTCTCTGTGGTTTATTCGATGAGACCTTTCCCATCTGGTGCAGTGTTCAGGTGTTATCCTGGGTAAGTATACGCTACCATTGTTGTATACTAGTTTTCTTTGTTACAGATTTACTCATTTTCTGCTAATTGTTTTTTTTTAACAGATTATGGAAGGTATTCTACGATGATAAGAATAGACCAGGCAGGTATCTGCTTGCAAAAGAACTAATCAGTCGTCCTGATGCTGAAGAACTAGAGGTCAGTTCCTGCACATCACACTGTCTCTATAGATACCATGACATACCCTGAACCAGCAGCTTAAAGTTGAGACTGAAATACAAAAATGATTTGGGAGACTCGAAAATGCAGCTAGATTTACAGTTGGGACATTTAGAAATAGTATTTTCTGTTGAAGTGTATTCTTTCTCAATAATATCTGTTTGTATCTAATGCAGTATATTTTTGGAGATGCACAAGAGAAAGAAGAAGAGGGACCTTCCTTGTTGGCTAGAGCAGCAGGCATATTCTCCTCGATGAATAGGTTCATGAGAGTCATATCAAAATAACCATCTTGGTTTTAAGGCATGGATCCAGACATTCCAGACTCTACTGCATCAGCAAAATTCCTTCCATGCCTCGGTAAATATGTAATTAACTGACAGTGCCTTCCAAATGAGTGAATCCGAATGAGTTTCACTTGGTAATTGTCAATGGCATGGACACTATATCAGCCATTTATTTTTAATATACATGGGCATGGCTGATGAGTGATGCACTTCATATGTATAATAAAAGCAATCCCCATGGTAAAAACTAAAGGGCAAACCGAACACAAGAATTGTTATTCGTAAGAGTCTGACATACCTATGTTTTCGATATACACAAGGGTAACTGCTGTAAAGGGTTATATCGATAAAGATGATAAGTTCACAATGACAACTTTGATGTTTTTCATTATTTTTAAGGTAAAAAACAGTTCACTAATTACAGTTCTGATGGACATCATAGAATGCAACTGAGGTTTAGAAAGCAGTTCTACTAGAAATGATTTTAAGTTTTTCTACTTACTACACTAGCAGATTATTTAGAAATTAATACAGACAAGTATACAGACACCCCACTCAAACACACTGCTAAACATCATTCAGTCCAGATAGACCTCACAGAGAACCTTGCACCACAATAACCACTTCTGAGAACTAGTTACCTCCATGGACAATTACAAAACAATAAGGCCTTCATAGTAATTCCAACCATTAAGTTTAATTCGTGGAGTAACTCCTGGAGGAGCCTCAAATGTCATCTTTATTGACATGATCTCACCAGGTACCAAAGAAAAATAGTTGTCAGAATAATGCACAGGAAGTATCCTCGTGTCTTCCGTGCCCTTGCTCTCTTTTTCTGAAGAATGAACTGAGAAATGCAAGAAGAAAGCAACCCCTGCATCAGCTCCATTGATTTCAACAACCCTCGACCTGTTACTTTCCCGGAGAAAACAACTGTTAATCTTCTGGAAAAAACTAGCTTGCAGTTTGTTTTCAGTTGTATCATGCGAGAATTTATGCAAGGCATCATCATAACTATCATCGCCGACTTTAAGGCAGAAAATGTTCTTATTCAGCTGATTCTCACGATTTGGCATTTTTGAGGTGTTCTCGACTTTCATCAGTACTTCATAAGTGTTATCTTGACTGGAAACTTTTGATGTTATCTTCAGAGGAATATTTTTCGTTCTATATGGTTCAAGCAACTTGTAGTCACCACCAGGTAGATGCAACCAGTAGAAATTCCTTGATAGAATACCATGATCTGACATGTGATATAGCTTGAGGAGAAGGAAGTATACTGGCTTTGGATTTTGTGATTCTGGATACTTCATCTCTGTGATAGTCAGTGTCTTTTTAGGAGGTACTGTGAGCCTCTCATGTACATTGTAGTATGGGCATGTTCCTTCCAGATCCCATACTGAGGCTTCTACAGCTATATCAGATAGCTCATCTGATGTTGTATTAACTACCTGAAAAGGAAATTTAACTTTCATTACATCTAGAAGCAAACATCAAATCCATGTTCGAGTATGGAATAAATTTCAGCTCAAACAACTGTAAGTCTGTAACAGAATAAACATATACTTCATTTTATTTACTTGACTTTCTTAATTGGGGAGGCCATATTACTTGGTAAGCTTTTGGTAGTTAAACTCATTAAATTACCCTTATAAATTGCATGTAGGGACAACCATGTGCACCAACTACACTTTCTCTCTCCACTTAAATATTTTGCCAAAGGCTATGGGTCAAGTAAATAAAACAGAGGAAGTATATTGCAGCAGTCACATAGCTCAATTCAAGATAAGGTTGTGAAAGCTTAAATCAGATATATACCTCTATACAATAGGTTGCAAGATTTAGCTGGACATGGACAGGTTCAGCAGCAGAACGGCATCCGTAGAAACCACCTGTTTGGTTAAGAAGGTGATCATAAAACTGACCCCTCAGACCTGTCCATGGATTTTGGGTTTTCCATATTAGGACACCTGTAAATTTACTCCACATATGGGAAGTCCATCCCTCAAGTAGAGCTCTATATTGTACATAGTTAACTAGTTGAGCCTGCAACAATAAGACATGTCAATCCACAACCTACATTGGTTAAAACTCCATTAAATTATTTTACCAAATAAAGAGAGATGTTAGTTCACCTTCAAGCAAAAATCATCCAGATCATTTGGAGTACCATATTTTAGGATCTGATCATGAACTAACCCTGGTTTAGAATAAGGTATGTATTTATGGTACTCCCAGATTTGGTTTGGCACCTCTTCTACATAACCACTGTCAAGTTTTTTAAATAATGGGATCTGCCAACCTTCTTTTGGCATAGTCGCCCTAATAGTAGCTGCCACTGGCATTCCAACAGACCCAACCTCAGGATTAAAACCATAATTGTAATAGTTGTCCTTAAAGAAGTCTTCAGGATTCTGAATTTCATAAGGACCATCTGTAAAGTTTCCTTGACCATCAGCAAACCCATCCCACATCGACCCTTGAACATAAACTCTAGTACCATCCAAATATTGACTAGGATCAGTACCAGACACCGCGATTTTTTTTCCCATCAAAGTTCCATTGACGTGCTCAAAGTCTGGATGGAGACTAAGGTCATGTCTAAGAGCAGCATTAATGTCATCTGGTGGGACTTGTTCATTTCCACCAACCCACAATGCAAGACTGGCATGATTCCTAAGGAGCTTCACTGTGTCTCTAGCACAAAGCAAAAAAAGATCATGGTCCAAGGGACCATTTGGATTAGATATAGGATCTCCTCGTCCATCAACATCTCCAGTAATCCAGAACTCCTGCCACACCTGCCAAATTAAATTACAGCAGGGATGAATTCACTACAAGACGCAATTAGATTCTCCAATTGCAACATAAATAATTACTGCAAAGACATACTCCATCCGTTTAATTATAATGGTCACGCTTGGAATTTGGCACTACTTAGAAACTACTCGCACTTTGACCTTCGTTTATGATATGTCACAATATGTATTTTTGAAATATCAAATTTTTATGAATTTTACATATACATAATCAAAGATATAAATGCTCAAAGTTTTACATTGTCAAACATGGAAAGTTAGAAAAAGAATCCTGTCACACTGATGATCACGAATCAAAAATATGGTTTATCAGTTCTATCCTTGTAAAAGATAAGGTCTCACTGAAAACAGGCACTAAGTCCCCGTTCACTTCACCCCTTATTTTTGCTGAATTAGAAATTATTTTTGCTGAATTGAAATTATTTTTGCTGAATTTAAATTATTTTTACTGAGCAGAAAATAATTTTACTAAACTGAAATTATTCTTGCTAAACTAAAATTATTTTTACTGCTTTTCTATCACATTTCTTATTTAAAGTTACTGATTTTTACTGAACTGAAATTATATTTACTTACTGAATATTATTTTTTTTAAGGTAAAGCGAACAAGAGCTAAGTCTGGAAACAATTACATAAAACAGAAAAACCTTCAGAGATCCCTACCAGAAAATCAGTGATTCCTTTGGAATATAAGATGATGAGAGACAGTAAAGAACATAAAAAGGGGGAGAGCATGAGGGCAGAAGTGACTTTGTCCAAGCGCTACTCTCTCTTCATGGTTTATATTTTTCCCTCTCTTTCCTTATCCCACGTAAATAAACTTTTTTCCAACAAAAAAATTCTAAGATCCTCACAACTTTAAAAATGCTGATGGATTATAATTCCAAATATAATGCAAAACATATCACATGTCTTTATGATCCTGTCTTCATAGCACTGCAGCCCGATTCAATAAGCCTATCACCTATGATCCACATCATTGAAGAATTCTTTTTTATTATTTACTTCCACTGATTTCTTATACTTGCTACACAATTTTTTGGCATGCTATTTGAGGATATGATTAAAAAAGGTAAATTGAAGACTTTCTTCTTATAAGTGGTAAAATTATTTCAATTAATTTCTGTTTGCTTAGTCTAAAATCCTCCTTAAAGTGTGTGCCAAAATGGTGTGGTGCAAGTAAATTAAAACAAAGGAAGTATTATTAATTTCATCCATGGGAATGACCAACCCATTATAGGTAGCATTCTACATCATACTTCCCCTTTTTATTTTTACTTGCAACACATTCATTTCACACTTGCTAATGCATTATTCAATCATTTATATCTCTTATTTTCAACAAGTAAAGATTATTAAAATATTATACTATGAAAGTATAAATTAAGACAAATCTAACAAGAATAGATCATGCTTGGTTTTGTTTTTTTTTTTTTTTTCTTAATTATAAATTTATCAAAGGTAGTAATAGTAGCATATGTGAATAGTTCTAAAGATAAACGTTGCAGGTAAAAAAAATAACATAAATGGAGGAAGTATATAATACTGTTAATTGGAAAATTGGAAACTTCCCACTAGTTGTTATTATTATTATTTTTTAATATGTTTTCAAATTATAATCAAGGATATGTTTTCCAATACCTAGTATGTTTGTAATGACCTAAATATAGGTCCATATTTTTCTTGTATGGGAATTTCAATGGTATCAATAGCAATTATAGGTTTAATAAAATAATAATGGCTAGCACAGCAACATAGCAATATATGTCACAATATAATTTTAAACCACATGTTACAAAATATTTTTATGTAGAACAGAAAGTTTTAAATCGTTTACAGAGGCACAACATAACTAAACTGTCAATGTCTCATTCCATTGCCCTTTTATAACATTCACATCCAAAACTACATATATCATTTTTCCAGTCTCGGGATATACCAGAAAGTTTTTCCCCAATGCAAAAGAACTCAGCATAGATTCTACAAATAGACAGTCAAAAGCACACTTATCTTCAAAAGAGACTAATCAAATCATTAGGTGAGGGGATAAAGATACAATAGAAAAATAATCAGATATATAGAAAGATTAAAAACTGAATGCATAAAATCAAGTATATTTCATTTCACAGACCAAACACTCCGAAGGAAAGAACCAGAGCAGAAAGATTAAAGAGAATAACTTACCAACAAACCATAAACGTCACAAAAATGATAAAATTCCGGTCTCTCAGCCAGTCCCCCTCCCCAGCAACGCATCATGTTAAAGTTCATATCAGCATGGAACTTTATATCTGTTTGATATCGCTTCTTGGAAAGCCGCAATAAACCATCTGACAAAATCCAATTACCACCACGGATAAAAACAGGTTCTCCATTAACCTTAAACAACCTGTAAACAATAATGATGTAAGGATGACCGCATGAATTATATGATAATGTAAACATTTACTTGTTTCCATACCTCCCACCAGTAGCACTATCAACATAGCTCTCGATTTTACGAAATCCAAATAAATGGTGCCACATATCAGATTCTCCAAAACCTTTGACATCCACAGCAATAGTGACATTATATAATGATTGTTTGCCCATACCATTTGGCCACCAGAGATTTGGTTTGTAGAAGAAAATCTGCGCGTTGAATTTAATAGAGGCTTCAGAGCACAGAATAACTTGATAATTAAAAAAAATATATGAATTTCACTCCATTCACACTACCAAAGTTTCATTCTGAAAAATCTCCTGCAATCCTAATGACATTCATTGACCAATGCAAGGACTTGTGTCAAGGTCAAGGAAAAAAGTTAAGTCATTTTGAGATCCAACAGACTTAGCACAATACTCACTGAGAAGTGAGAACAAACAACATGAATTGGAACTCAGCCCAAGTAGCACCAATAAAAGCATAATCAATCATCTTCTGGATCTAGCAAATGCAAAATAAACTAAGTATAGTACCAACTGCCACAAGAGTATATGAGAAGGTCAAAATAAATGTACAAAAATACTGATCCACTCAAGATTTAGATTAAGCTGCTTCCAATGGTCTTGCATTATAAGTAATTTGATAAATAAATACTACTCCAACACGAATAGCTACCAACCAGCAAGGATCCAACAGATCCACATCTGGTATTTGTAAGATGTGAGCAACCTAGCCTTAACCAAGTACAAACAAAGATAAGGCTCTAGAAAGAATATGAAAAGTAAAGAGTATATCCAATGCATTCACCCCCAAAAATTTTTTTACACAAACTACTAGCAATAAATTCTCTGACTTGTATAAACTGATGTTTAATACACTTAGCAGTAGCTAACACAACTTTGGATTTGGGAAGTACACCAGAATGATAGCAAGAGATGACCGCTTTGAAACTGAAAGACAAGTACAAACCTCAGGAAATGTATGCTGCACTCGTGCTCCTGGAGGAATTGACAGATGTTGAGTTTGAAGATGCTCCACCAGGCAAATATTATCCTCAACTTCAGTTTCCACTTGGATGCTTAAAGAACATTCTGCAACCCAGCCACTTCTATTTTCCAGCTCTACAGTGGTATGCAAGTATGCCCTCTTATAGTCATCAAAGAATGAGGATACCAAATGGGGATCCATGATTTTAACTGGCTGGATCACAAGATATCAACATCATACATTCAACAAATTATTCACAAGATAATAATTATCACAAGAGCAAGTGCAATATTACAAATTTAAACATATGAAGTTAATAGAATACATTTGCAGTAAAAACCCAGTGCACTGTCAAAGCTATATCTTACTTATTGGTAATGACAGCTAATCCTTGCGATTTAGGCAAACATAAAACAGAATACACATACAATAGATTAAACAATATATTTGGGCCAATCTTACAAATATTAATAAAAAAAAAAAAAAAAAAAAACCCATTAATTCCATCCATCTTGAAATAATGAAATATGTATTTCCAACTGCTATGAAATTTAGAGACTTGTTTAGAAAAAAAAAACATAATGTAACTGGTATAGGGGACAGCATTTTGAAATTTATACTCACAATCAGAAAATCATGGTATACAAAGCTTGCTGAACCAATGCTTCCCAAGGTGTGGAAGATAATTATTCATAAGATGAAACCTCAAGATTCTTAAATATTTTGGACGAATACTTACCCCAGTGGTGGAAAGTGAAACCTCATCCCAAATGCCAGTGTTTCGGTCCCTGTTGTCAATTTCAACAGAAAATATATCTGCATAAGAAAACGTCAATCATTTGATTCATAACCTTTTCTGAATATGCAAAATGTATCATGAACACAACGCAAATTAAAATGACTACATAGTATATAGCCAGTGACAGCCAGTGTAAAACTATCACATCGCTGAACATGAACCACAATGATTGATAGTAGTACTAGGATGGGTGACCTCTTGGGGAAATCCTTATATTGGCTCATGTAGTTGACCCCACTTAAGGGATTAAGGCGTTCAAGCAGAAGAAGAAGAAGAAGAAGAAGACTTTGTATATAAGAGTAATATAGCCTTTTTTAGATCACTTATGAGAGTTATGCTAATTAAAACCAAGCAAGCTTTACAGTTACATGAAAAACCTAATTATGATTGGAAAATTAATTGTCATATACTACATTCATTAAATGTAGTAACATATTAGCTGTGCTAGCTCTATTCATGAGTCATTCTAGCAAAAAACTTATATGGCACGTAAATTTTGAAAGTATAATTTGAATTGCAATCAAAGCCAGTAGCAGAAGAGCAAAGGTATAACCTAATCCTACCTCCACTAAGCTTTGCTCCCTAAAGCTACTTTTCTCCCTCCCCCTCCCCCCCCCCCCCCCCCACCCCCACCCCTCCCCGCACAAAAAAAAAAAAAAAGAAAAACAAAAAGAAAATTGAACACATGGGAGAAGCAAAGAAATTCCAGACAAATACTTCATGTAGTCTCATGTGAGCACCACCTGATAGGAGTCATCCAATCCCAACCCTCCACATACTGGGCTGCAACATCTTTTCCAATCTACCATGTAGAACAAAGACAGGAAAGGAAAGGGAAATGGTCAGTGAATATACATTAGCAAATTTTCAAAGAAGTCAAGTAACATAAAATTGTACATTCACCGCTTTATGAATAGATAAAACACACTTATAAGTAATAACCAGACAGCTATATATGTCGCGTATTTTTCAATAGAGAAACTTTGTCAAATGAAGTACATATCTGTATTCCATCCACCAAAAAACAAAAAACGAAGTGGCAACATTGACTTATGAGGCAGACATTACATTAAATCCAACAAAATGCATATTTTGGAGTTCTTGTCTCAACAAATATCCATGTAATGACACCAACCCGGAAAATCCTGGTTTTTTTTAAAAAAAAAAACAGACGCTCCTTCAGAGCTCGTGATGGCAAAAAAAATTCTTATTGAGGTAGCCTTAAATCGTCAGCAAATATCTGTATTCCATCCACCAAAAAACAAAAAACAAAGTGGCAACATTGACTTATGAGGCAGACATTACATTAAATCCAACAAAATGCATATTTTGGAGTTCTTGTCTCAACAAATATCCATGTAATGACACCAACCCAGAAAATCCTGGTTTTTTTTTTTTTAAACGGACACTCCTTCAGACCTCAGAGCTCGTGATGGCACAAAAATTCTTATTGAGGTAGCCTTGAATCGTCAGCTCTTTCTCTACATGGTGCTTATGATTATAAGAGGGATCAAATTTTGTGAAGCCTTAATGTGGTTATTTTTAAGTCTTGGTTTCTACTAATCCCATATATGGCAACTTCTATAGTAATCTTTGTTTGAGTTGATATGTTCCAATAATTACAACAAGATCCACCATCATATGCATTCATATAGATTAAAAGCAGAAAATAGAACGAATATTTGCCACAAATTTTATGGAAACTTCTACAGTTAAATGCTCTATTAGACTATTACCTAACATCAATATAGACATACCAGTACCGTTCAAAAAATAAAATATAGACATACCAGCATCTGACACTGTTGTAACTTCAAGGGAATAGATTCCTCGGATCAATGTATACAAATAAAACTTGTGTGCAAAACTATAAAAAATTTATACCTCGTGATCACCACCTTGACCACCTGTAGACGGAATCTTCCCGGGATGATCCGGAGGGTGAACAATAACAGCTAAAAGGTTTTGACCATCAGGAGACAATATATCGGTGACATCAAGGGAATGCCTACAGAACATCCCCTTTCCAAGAACTCTTTTGTATCCATTTAAGTATACCTCTGCAGAGTAATTTATGGCACGAAAGTTCAATTCCACATGCTGGTTCACAGCCTGGAAAAGTTTGTAAAACACAAGATGGTGACCAAGTAATTTAAAAAAAAGTACATCCTGGATGAACATATCAAAGAAAGCAATTCTTCATAAATCAGAAAATAGCCCATATCTAGATTAGTGCGTCAAATAAAGCACCTGTACTAACAATATACATTAAAATAGATTCCATCTGTGGCATAGAGAATAGCAAGTCATCTGTTACACACCAGCTTACACGGAAATTTTGTGAAAAACCAGAATGTATAATGCTCCCTTCCAGAATCAGCAATGTCAATAATTGAATTGTTTTCCAAACCATAGAATGGATCAGGCAGCAACTGATTCTCTACCAGGGTCGTCAATACCCTGCACAAAAGAAATACATAGCATCCCTGATCAGCATGCACATAACTCTACTTCAACTACAGCATAAACCTTCTCTGTCTGCATTAACATTCCAATGCAATCTACAAATTTTTTCATATTAGAAGGGAAGAATTGTAATTTTAGCGAACTCTGCCAGAAGAATTTTCATATTTCATTCTTTAAGAAGAGAATCTATCAATCAAAGTTTGATAAGTCAAGCCAAGTTCTAAACTTTTAATCAACATCAAGACTCCTAGATTAGTTGATAAACCATGCCAACTTGCCGGAGTTAAACATCAGAAGTATTGTGGCCTCTACATCTGGCATTGTATTCTATCATGAGTAAGGTTTGGCCACTTCAGGGTTTTTTCTAATAAGATTAAACTAACACCAGAAATAAGTACTTTCAATTGAGCTATATTTTCATAAGACAATAAATAATTATACAAATCCAATAAGATTTCATCCTTAAACCAAATGACAACAGATGTAGTAGCCCACAGGTCTTACTTCATATATGTTAGTCACCCTACCTCTTCTTAAATGTGGGACAAGCCTGACAGCTACTCTCGTACTAAATATATTTCCTATAATGGGACTCGTAGTAGTTCATAAAATTCATGACAAAATCATGTGCACTATTATTTATATTTTTCTTTTCAATGATCATTAAAACAGCAACACCAGCCAAATTAAAACCCAAAAGAATCCACCATTTCATCAAAATTCAAACGCAATCAAACAATTAGACAAACATTAACACAAACCATCAATTAAACAGAGAGAGAAACGAATGATTACGTTCCAGGGACGACGGCGGTCATCCAAGGTGAAGAAGGACCGGAAGGTGGGTGAGTAGTGGTGAGTTGTACTCCGGTGAGGTCAACCTCAGTGGATCTTGCAGCTAACCATCCCGAATTAAGCAATGTTTTCCCAATTTCTGATGACAAAATTCAAACCATTGAATTGCTATAGTGCTTTTCAACATATATATATATATATATATATATATTTTTCAACTAGTCATTTGTGATAGAAGCTTAATGGAGGTACAGCAATTTTGACCATACATGTTAGTCCATGCACTTACTTAAACCTAGATAACTTTAATTATATATCATGATAAATTATTAAAAAAAATAATGAAACAATATATATTGAGATAAATCTAATAATAATAAACATATTGATATTTATTGTTACATACTAGTAATTAAACATCGTCAAAGCTAGTAGGGAAATATTGTAAAAAAATAATTAATAAAACATAAAAGCATTGTGAAATTGGGGAATTCAAGTATTAAATATTAATTTCTTAATGTTGGTTATATGCATTATTAAAAACACGGACACATCTTGTGCATAAAAATACTAGTAGACTAGTAGTTCACGTAGTGCACTGGGCTTCTTATCTTTACTCATAAGTAGTGAATCAGTTCCGGTTTCTCAACATGCCTTCCTCGACGTATTTGGCACCATTTTAAGATAAGATATTCTTTTCTTTTAAGTCATAACTAGTCCTAGTGTTGTGTTGTTATTTCAGTAATTTTGTTTTCTAGTCGGAGTTTTACTAGAGTAGGTGTTAGGATATACTTCCTCCATTTAATTGTATATACTTCCTCCATTTAATTGTAGTTTACAATTTTACATACTACTATATCTTTATGCATATTTGTCAATGCATGATCTCAAATATCAATATCTTTACTTTTAAATATAGAAATCTTATAAAAAGTTGACAGTCAGAAAATATATACAATAAGACAAATTTAACAAAAACTATATAACTGTATTTTTTTTCTTAGTGATAAATCACAAAAAGAAGTTAAAGCAATTTATGTGAGAAGTGTCTAATATAGTGTTTGAGTTGAATGTGTGAAAGGATTACAAAGGAGATAGTGGCGCATTATTTCATTGAAAAAACAAATATGGTAAAAAATACGAAGTAGTAGGATAATTTTCATTTAACATGAGAGAGCATGGGCCCTAATTTTTTGGTAACAATGGTGGACCTTCCTAGGCATATGATAAAAGAAAGTGTAAAAACTAATACACATAGGGATTTTTTTTTAAAACAAATTCAACTCAATATACAATTTTACATTATAATGGCCAAGGGTGACATTAATTTCTAACCATTTATGCTATGATAATGTATTTTATGTGATTGCATACACCCTTAGCCCCGTTTGATTTGATGTAAAACAATTTCGATGAAAAAATAGTTTTTATGGAAAACATAATTTCAAGGAAAACCACAACTACGAATTAGTTTTCCTTTGTTTGGATCCATCAAGACATTATAGAGAAATAAAAAATAGGGAAGGAAATGTGAGGATAATGTGTTTTCCTTCTTTTAAAGAAAATGTTTTCAGCCATTAAAAATATAATTTTCCACCATTGAAAAAATAATTTCCACTTCTTCACAAAACAAACAAAGGAAAATGAAAAACAATGGGAAAATCATTTTCCATGATAACATTTTACATTAAACCAAACCGGGCCTTAATCAAAGCCCGTGCTACACTTGTATGTGTTGTTACGGCCCAATTTTCAATTATTGTTTTCATAAGTTTGGATCAATTATAAACACCATTGTCATTGATAGGTATACATGAAGACTAATAAAAATAGTGGAATGAATTAGGAACTCAAATTTTAGTTGGCAAAATATATTACTCTTATATTACAAGTTAAATTAGATATAGAAACCACTTAAACTCAAGAATTTCACAGTAAACCTAGAGTAGTTTAACTGGATTAACAAAATTGAGAATTCAACTATCACAACAACATTAATAATAGTACAAAACCAAATCAAACAAACAATAAGGAAAACACAAGCAAGAAAATCTTAAATTGATAAAATTTAAAGTATCATTCAATTAAAAGTTACACACCATTGAATCAAAAGAAAAGGGGCAAAAATGCAACGAAATTGAAAAATCAGAAAGAGGAATTGAGTGGACTCACCAACCATATTTTCGACAATTGAATTTGCTCAAGAACAAGTGAACGGAAGAATGCTGGAAATGAAAAAAATTAGGGATTTCAGAATAATTGGAGAGAGAAAGAGGAGAGAGCTGTGATTTTGTGAAAGAGAGGTAAAAATAAGGTGGCAAAATCGCCGTTTGATTACAGTTAACTTGATTTTAACGGCTACTATTATGGTTCGAGACTCATTGAGACTTTGAGATTGAGAGTGTAATTTTTCTTGGGAGAAGGAGTAACGTTAGTGGTAAGATTAGAAATTTACTGACATCAAATTTACCTAACAAAAATATTTGTAACATGGATGGAAGTGGGTAGATACTAGATAGTGAGAATTGGAGCAAGTCGAGTTAACTATATATTGATAGAATTGAAGTCTCTATAAAAATCACAACTCGAGTTTAATCTTAATTTGTGAGTTAGAGTAAAATACAGTAGCAAAAGAATTTTTTTTAAGTAAAGAGCTTGAGACATCTTAAACTCGATTGATAAATAAACCAGTAAGAAAAATGCAATATTAAAAATGTACTAATAGTATATTTCGTATTCTTTCAAAAAAAAAAAATTGTATATTTCATATTAAACTTGGACGTAACGGTGCAGTATAACACCATTGAGAGATCATAAATTGAATGTAGTAAACAACGGAGTAATTACTACTCCGTATTGTTTTATCAACAACAATTTATTAGCTAAATTTGTTTTGTTAGTTCCTAACTTTTTTGGCAGAAAACAAAATAGCATCTAGTAAAACGGAAAAAAGAGCACCTATCTAGTTCTTGTTGCAAAAACAATGGGATGTCCTCTTTTCTTGTAGTAATTGTCAGGCAAATATCGTATGGGCTCACTGTCCTCATAGAGGAGTGCACGCCAATAATTACTCTTGTCATAAATAACAATGACAAGTGTCCGTTGGTACATTTAGACCTCATGTTAATACTAACATGAGTTCTAGATATACCAATGGAACGTTATTGTCATTGAAGACAAGAGTAGTTTCTGTTTCAGACAACCTCCAATTTCCTATTTATATACGAGTACTTTTTTTGGTTTTACATCAGGGTCAAGGAGCAGGTAGAACTACCTTGAAAGGTTAGTTCTAGTCAGGATGATGTATTAGCAACTGTATAGCAAAATTGTTTCTAGAACACTAAACCATTCAAGTTGATTGCAAGCTACTAGTTACTTCCAGTTGACTCTCTATTTCATTCTGACCCGTGTAATGCAGGATGAACCTTTTATCTGGCTTGTATCCTTCATCAGTCAGTTGCAAGAACAATTCTGCAATGACAGCATAAATGGTCTCAGATTGTGGATGCACCTGATCACATACAACGAAGCTATGAACCTTCCTCTCAATCTCGATCCAACTTTTACCAGTCTCCTTAGATACACCCACTTCTTTCATTCTCTTTATAGTCCTAGCTCTGTCTCTCCAACTCCCTTCCCCTGAATATATATTCGCCAACTGTACATAAGGAGCAGGGTTATCAGGTTCTAACAGAAGCAATTGATCAGCAGCATATTTCCCCAGTTCAGAGTCACCACAGACGGCACAAGCACCAAGCAGGGCTTGCCATACAAGAATTCCTGGCTTTACAGGTAAGTTGTCAACAAATTTTTTAGCCTCGCTAAGAAGCCCGGCTCTTCCTAACATGTCAATGACACAAGCATAATGTTCCATTCTTGGATTAATATGGTGAAATTTGCTCATTGATTCAAAGAACATCATGCCTTTATCAACTAGACCCACATGACTACAAGCATGCAGCAATGATATGAATGTAACATCAGTAGGCTCTACTCCTGCCAATAACATTTCTTCATACAATTCAATGGCTTTCAATCCATCACCATGGCGAGCAAAGGCTGCTATTATAGAATTCCAAGAAACTGAGTTCTTTTGAGGCATACGACTGAAAGCTTTCATTGACTCCTCCTTATTCCCACACTTGGAATACATGTTAATGAGCCCATTGCTAACAAAAAGGTTAGCACCAAATCTCTTTTTTATGACCAACGAATGAATCTGCTGGCCAAAAGCCAAAGAAGTGTCTGTACCAAACACACCAAGAATGGCAGAAACCATATTTGGATCAATGTCGATTCCTGCTTTCATCATTTTGGTAAAGATTTGGATGGCTTCATCTTCGAGCCCATTTTGAGCAAAACCGGTAAGCACAATGGTCATGGAGACCTCATCAAGCTTATCTGCAGAGTAAAAAATCTGCAAGGCATCTTCCATGCTTCCACATTTAGAGTACATGTCCATTAGTCCACTCTCGATACAAAAATCTGAGTGAAATCCTTGTTTTAACACTAGCCCATGAATTTGTTTCCCTTCTTGTATAACCTGCAAACTAGCACAAGCTGATAACACACTTGTATAAGTCACAGAATTCGGTTCCACCAATCCGCCACGCATCATACTGAACACACTCAAACTATCCTCACACAGTCCATTTTGCACAAGGCCAGAAATCACAGCAGTCCAAGTAACAACATTCCTGTCACCCATTTCTCGAAAAACCCGGTCCCCAGAACCCGAACACCCACATTTAAAATACGAGGTTATCAAAGCATTTCCAACAGTAACCTCACTTTCAAAACCACTCAAAACCACCAACCCATGAATCATTTTACTCACCCTAAGCAAATCCACCCCATCACAAGCTGATAAAACAGTAGTAAAACTAGCTTGATCAAGCTGCCCAATACCCAATCCAACCATCCCCTTAAAATACTTAAACCCAAATTCAAACTCCCCATTACTCAAAAACCCAGAAATAACAGAATTCCATGAAATAGTATCTCTAATAGGCATTTCATCAAACACCTTAAGTGCATCCCCTAACGCCCTGCATTTCGCATACATTGAAAGCAGAGAATTCCAAACAACAATCACAGTTCTGGGATCATTGTAAAATTTAAAATCATAATAGCAATAGTTTTTTATGATCAAAGAGTGAAGAGATGAACCTAATTGAAGATTTCTTTCTCTTCCAAATTGGGAAAGAAGACGACTTATATGAATGTGGGTGAGAATACATGGAGTAAAGTTGGGATTTGGGGAAGTAGTGAGATTTCTGGAGAAAATTGGAGGAGAGAGATAAAGAGGATGATGAAGGAAAGAGGTAAGTTTGTGAGGTAGCCATCTGAGTTTCATCCATGTACCAACTTAATTGCCTGGATTTGTGATACTGAAAACTGGGCGTTTCTATATTTAAACCTAAATTTCAGTGTTTATATACTTGTCCTGGTTGAGATAACTCGGTTTGATTTAATCTTTTTGAAGTTTTTTTCATACTGGTAATAAGGGTATATTATTCCTTTCATGTCAAAATAATTGACACTTTTAGCCTATTTTTTCATTATTACTCAGCCCCTGTTCTTTAAAGTTGTCCTATTTTGCTAAAATATGTTCTGCTATGCTCTGCTCTGCTGAAATCTGTTCTGCTCTGCTTCAGCACAAACTTAACATAAGTCATGCTTTTGCACAAACAAAAGAAATATTGTTTTAAATCTGCAACATGATATCAAGGCAAAATATTTATTAAAGTGTCATTTGATAAACAATTGCTTTTGATTATCATTATGAGTATCCGAAGCTTCCTCTCCATTTCTTCAATAGAGCTCCGAATATATATATATACTATATATTAAAATGTGTTTCTAAAAAAGTGTAGATACCACGTGGCACTCTCCTTAAGGCATTCCTGTAGAAGTTTAGGTGTCACGTGGCACTCTCCTCATTTAAGCTGATTTTCATTCCATGTCTAAAAATATTGTTCTTACGAGATTTAAACCCACAACCTCAAGTTTAAATTATTAAGCTATTACCATATTACATATCATTCAATAAAAATTAAATATTAATAAAGATTTTTGTCATGAAAAAATGCACTAACTCAGTACAACGCCCGGGTCTAACATTAGTTAAAATTAATACTCCGCACGTCACTTAATTAGTTGATAGTGTGGGCCAAATATGACAAAATTATACTTCCACAATCCACCTTCCAAGTTCCAAGTGAGAAAGTAAGAGGAAAAGGAAAAAGAACAGTCCCGCGTCCCCATCTCACTTGCTAGTGGAGTGAGTACTCCGTTGAAGCATAGTATCTGTAATTTGCTACTAACTCTATCATAATTCCAAAATTAATCCCCTTATCCTTCCTTAATCTAGAGCTAAACTTCATACCAAAATCATAATCACAGAGCCCAAAAAAAAAAAATGGATGTGCTAACCTTTGGAATAATAATCGGAATCATAATTCTATTTTTCGCCATTGTTTGCATCATCACCATTGAAGGCACCTGCAACCGCCGATCCACTTAACACCCCCTTAATCACTCTTTCTCTCTCCTACTCTACTCTAATGCCGTTGACTCAATTCAGTAGTCGTGAAATTACGATAGATGCATTAATCGGTGGTGGTTTGACGGCAGTTTACGGTGGTTTTCCGATCGCCGTCGTTGAGCGCCGCCGTGTCGGTGGTGCTGAGCAGTACTTTCTCTCTCTTAATACGTTTTATCTCTCTAAATTTGTGTTTCTCTGATGTGATATGAAATGGATGGTATGAAATTGAGATGCATGGATTTTTTTTATTTTTATTTTTTTTTAATTTTTAATTTTTAATTTTTTAATGTGGTGAATTGGTGATGATGATAGGGTATTGAAATTGGAGAGGCATGGAATGAAGCTGGATCCGGCATCGGTGTCGTTTACGACGAATTTGGATGAAGGATGTGTTGTATTATGGGAGCTTGATTGTACTGAGATCTCTAAGTTGTGCTTTCGAAATGCAGCTGCTTATCTTAGGTATCGTAATTGTTCATTTGTTTGTGATATTTGTTCGAGAGAAATAGATAAGTGGTTATATGATCATTAGAGGCTTGAAATTTGTTCTAGTAGCCTGAAAAATATAACAATTTGTTGTTAGTTACAAAGCATAAATTGTTGTATGATCACATGTATCTTGGAAATTGAATGATGTAGGATATATTATGAAAGATTCAATGGTTCAAAATGTCCTTGTTTTAGACGAGCTATGGTAATGACTGACCACCTGATAAGCAGCCAATTCAGTTGCATAAAACATTTATGAAATGATACTTCATGGTTTATGTTGATGTTTAAATTATTGGGATTCAGATTGTCAGATCTTATTCTCTGGCTCTCTGCTTAGTTTTGATTTGATTACAGTGGATTAATCTTTCTGCTTTAAACATTTATAATTCCGTGTTTGGTTCTATTAAAAAAAAAATAATTTTTATTGAGGTTTCTTTTATGCAGATATAAGAGTCAGCTTGAGAGTTTGCATAAACTCTTGGATCCAATTCGGGATACACCGACTTTTGGAATCTCTGAAGCTGCCTCCTCTTTTGATAGCAAGATGAAAAATAAGCTGAATGAGTTAACTCATTGGTCAGCCTGCCTTCAACATGCTGTCTCCCTTGGACAAAAAGAGATGGGGTAAGAATTTGTTGTGTGATTCAATATACTATACTAAATTTGAGCTTATAATCTTATGTTACAAACTTACAATTCAATAACTTGGATGATTTTAAGTAAACTTATTCTTGCAATCTACTGTTTTCTGCTGGATAACAGGGATGTTATGGAGTATGGACCTTCTTTTGTCCCCAGCTTCTAATGTACTGTTCTGCTGGATAACAGGGATGTTATGGAACTTTTCCGGAATTACTATTTTGCAGGGATAATTTCGAAACCCACAGAAGATACTAATGCTTATGGATCGGATGATGTAAAACAACTCATTTTCGAATTGTTCCAATCTCAGCATATTTATAGGAAGCAAGTAAAGCAGCATACTACATAGCTAATCTTGGTCACTTGACAGATTACAACAAAGATATAGGATGTAAATTTTCTTATTTTATTCTTGTAGATTGGTTTTGTTGGTAGAAAAGGTGCTTTGTTTTCATCAGGGTCCAATTTAGTAGGCGAGGCACCTTAGGAGTGGTGGGATGATAAGAGAATCCCGACCTCCAAAGTGGCCCTTGTAGAAATTGATCCCACAACCTCAATGTTGTAAAATACAAATCTTGCCACTAGACCAAGTACCACGTGGTAAAGCGTATGTAATGTTTGTTACCTTTCAAATATTATGCAAATTCAATTACCAAAACCCTTATTCACTTCGGAAATAAATACACTAAATCTTGGATGTTGATGCTCAAGCTTGAAAATTTATGTTGGAGAATGCAGAACTATTGCACTTCACTATTGCAAATCCCGTGGGCGAATTTTCTTCACCGCGTTTTATTGTCTACTTCGTATTATTTAAGTAACTACTCTCAAAATAAGTTATGCCTTAAAAAGAATGCCCCATACATAATATAAAAACACAATAAAAAGGCATGTTTAAGAAGATAAATTCAAGATCAAAGGCAAAGAACAAATTGAGCTTCTTATTACCTCAATGCAGTTTACAAAAAGGCAAATATCATTAATTCACAAATTGTTTATAAAAAAAATCACTTCTGCATTCTTATCACCAAAACATATAATGGCCAAAGTCTTTCTCAAAACCATCATTGCAGGAAGCGTATAGAAAATCGTCGAGAGCAACACCCCTCACAGCAATTGAAAAAATGAAATTCACCCAAGAACCCTTTTGTTCTCTATCATAAATTATTTCTATTGTTAACTTCTTTTGCCCTACTTGTTGGCGAAGGGTTTTCTTCGAGTTGAAACACATCAATATACACGAGCTTTAGGAGGGAAAGACTCAATCTCGTCATCCAATGTGTTCATGTGGACTGGCCGATAATCTAGTCTAACCTTCTCATTTTCCCAATATCTGCATTATCAAAAGAAATGTGCAAGAACATGTAGAATTATACACTAATATGTTAAAATTCAAGATCAAAATAACCAGAGAAGCAATTGTATGCAGACAAAAATGGAAGACAAAAACACTATATATTCATGATGCTAATTAATTGTTTTGATCATGAAGCAATGGAGAAAAAGATGAGAAGACTCGAGACACAAATATGAATGTAAACTAACAAACTGCATGCAGGAGATAATGATCCTATAAATAAGTGGGTGGACAAAGTTTCTTTCAGTAAGACGGTGAACTGGGAGTCCACTGTATTTCAGGAAACCAATTGTCATCAATCATTATGCCTTAATATTCATTAGCATTCTTGTAGTTAGAACAAGAGCATAGAGTGTAAACAACATACCCTAGAGTGTGTTTCATCCAGTTTTGATCATCTCTTGTCTGCAAAGGTGCAAAGCAAAGTGATCAAGTCAAATGTCAAAAACATTCAAGAGCATCCCAAAATTACAGTTTAAGATAAAAAGCAGCTGAACAAACCGTGAAATCTTCACGAGCATGAGCTCCTCTGCTTTCTTTCCTAGCCTCAGCAGAGTGCATAGTGATGCATGCATTAATCAACAAATTTTCCAATTCTATGGTTTCGATCAAATCAGAATTCCTAAGAAGAAAAAAAATGGAGTAGATAAATGATTAGACTGCTAATGACATAGTCATGAGTAAACTCGTATCAACGAAAACATTGCATATAAGCCGTACCATATTAAACTGCGATCTTTGACTTGAACATCTTCAAAACTCTCCCATGTTTTATCAATCAATTGACAACCTGCAATTTATTGATACAAAAACAGAATGTTACACATAGGAACTGTAATTTGCAATGGAGTTCATCTGTTATAGTAGAGCAAACCAAGTCCTCGTGGATAAGGAAAAACTATGTTTGACTTGATTAAAAAAATAGGGCACGGGATCTATATTAAGGACACTGAATAAGAAATTTTATTAAAAAAAATAATAAATAAATAAATAAATAATTGCTTCCTCTGCTTCATATTACTTGCAACACTAAGAGTTTCACACTTGTTAATGCACAATTTAAGCACATTGAAAATCATCCAACAAGATCCCACATGACTATAATTTTTTCTTCCCCACAAATCACAATATGTTGTAATAGGAAGGAGTATGAATAGCGCCAAAATCCTAATGATGCAACTAAAGTGGAGCAGAGGAAACATGAAATATCAAATGCAACCCTTCCTCTCTGTTTTGCAGTAAAACCTCAAGCAACCCTTCCCTTCCCATAATTCGTCTATTTCATCTATTCATTCATGGGCAAAAAGTTCTAAAAACCCTAAAAAGGAAAAGTGCACACTACATAGCTTATAACCACAGTAGAATTATTCAGGCATCTGGAAAATAGATCCTATATGCCAAAATAAGTAAGTAGTGATCTTATACACCAAAATGTTTAAAGCTAAATTCCATCCAAGCTTTGAACAAAACTTAACCCACAATGTTCTGTGTATTTATTAAGGGGTTAAGGTCACCATATCTGAGGTTCAAGCTTCACAGGTTAAGAGCACCTTTTTGGAGAATCAAAAACATATCATACCTTCTTCCAATGTACTCTGTGTGCGGAAAACAGCAGCATTATTCTGCATAACTCGTTGCATGTTTAGGCGGATTTGGGAAGTTGGAAGAGATCCATTTGAATTTCTTAATTTGTCTAACCACTGAATAGTCTTCTCCCCAGCATCTTTAGGCAAAGGTTTCTGGTTCTCCCCTGCAGAACACCAGATTATAAGTGTGTTGATGGAACTAAATTGTCCAGTAATCAGAATACAAGCAGTGAGAAGCAGAAATATCTTCACAAGTCCACTTGCCTGGTTTACTGATCTCTGAAACTCGGTTGGCACAAGCTCGACCGAAAACAACAATGTCAAGAAGAGAGTTTGCACCAAGACGGTTAGCACCATGAACTGATGCACAAGCAGCCTCTCCAGCAGCCAATAATCCAGGAACAATGGCATCTGGGTCATTACCTTTTATGGTGACAACCTGAGCAAAGAATCATTAAGACTCCAATAAACTTATATATACAATTGCAAAAAAAATCAATTTCACAGTTTTCTTACCTCTCCATAGTAGTTTGTGGGGATTCCACCCATGTTATAGTGAACAGTTGGCAAGACTGGGATGGGTTCCTTTGTAACATCAACCCCAGCAAAGATAGCAGCTGTCTCAGAGATACCAGGGAGTCTTTCCTGAAGCACTTCTGGAGGCAAATGATTCAAGTGGAGGTAGATGTGATCCTTTAAGGGTCCTGTTGATGACAGGATTTACATGAATACAGATTAGCATGAGTGACAGATGACAGGTAAGATTGACCAAATATGTAACAGAGGACAGATTGTGACTGAAACAATCATTTGCAAAGCTTCATTGATATTATTAGTGGCAATACACTACTTAGTTAAGTAAACCTCAAAGGGGGAGAGGGGGGATCAATAGTCAGTTCTAACAGCCTTCAAAGAGGTCAAACACAACCATCATCTTACTAACAAATAAATAGACTGCAAATTGAGAATTCTAGCAACAGCAAATATGAGTATCCCACAACAGTCTGGATAGACCAACATATTCTTCGAGATTCTTCCCTAAACCTAAGTATCTGACAGCCACAATTCCATATTTAGGCATATATCATGCACACAAAAATTGAAGAACAGATGTATCTCACCTACACCACGGCCTTCTCGAATTTCCATTGTCATAGATCTAGACACAACATCCCTGGATGCAAGATCTTTAGCTGTTGGTGCATATCTTTCCATGAAACGCTCACCCTCACTATTTCTCAGAATACCACCTTCACCACGGGACCCTGATAGCAAAGAACAAGTCATTAGATCATTGAACCATTGCTTTAAATTATCTAGATGCTAGATGGGAAGGAAGTTTTATTCTTAAGCAAAAATTGCCAAAAAAGCAGCCACAAATGTACATGTATAGCAAAATGTATTTTTTAGGGGGAAAAACCACAGCCTTTTCCACTACAAAATGATATTGAACATTCATTTGGAAGGATTAGGCATAGCTGAGAGCAGCAAAAAATCAGTATGAGAAGAATCAACCTTCAGTGATTAGGCATCCAGCACCATAGATACCAGTAGGGTGGAACTGCACGAATTCAAGATCCTGCAAAACAAATATGTTGTTATAGCAAAACATTAAAGAAGGTGCACAAATCATGTTAGAGTTGCCTCAAATTGGTGCCTCTAAGTAAACAACAGAGGACGAGAATGAAACAATGGCAAGGAGTTTAACCTCTAATGGGAGGCCAGCACGGGCCACCATTGCATTTCCATCTCCGGTACATGTATGCGCAGAGGTTGCAGAAAAATATGCTCGTCCATACCCCTAATAAAGAGAACACAAGCCAAAAAAGAAAACTTATGAACATGGCATAAATGCATAATGCAAGAATAGGGTAAATTTGAAACAATGAAACTTGAAAAACAAAACATACCCCAGTAGCCAAAATTGTTGATTTGGCACGGAATCTATGCAATGTCCCATCTTCCATATTCAAAGCAATCACACCTTGGCAAGTACCTGAGCATAATGTGCAACGGACTAGCGTGACACACAAAATAAGGCTGAAAGGTTGAATGTTTGATTGAGCTCTCAAGCTAGCAAAAGTGATAAATATGGCTTTAGGCCATAACTCTCCATATGTTCCTTACAATTTTCTCAGTGTCGTTCTATTTGCTATGCTATTCTTCTTATACTACTACTACCCTCATGTAAGTGGCAATACAAGCCTTAATTACTATTTGTACCATGTTTGGCACTTTACTACTTTAAGCTATTACAAACAAAATATAAAAGCAGCTTGTCCCCTGTTCTCTCTAACGGCCTTCTGCCTCTCCTGCCTCTGCTGCTGCTATGTTGTTGTTGTTAGTGTGTTGTGGCTGCCTCTGTCTTCTGCTGTAAACCATGGTCACAGGTGGTGGCTGATGGTGCGTTGCAACACCCCCCCCTAAAAGCGCCACCTTGTCCTCAAGGTGGAATGCAGGAAATTGGGCCTTGATGGATTCCGCTTCCTCCCATGTGGCCTCGAAAACAGGCAGCCCTTGCCATTGGACCAATACCTCCATCCCATCTGCCCTCCCCAGCTTCGGTCTCACACTTAGCACATGCTCCGGTTCCACCACAAGTTCCAAGTCGGGTGTGAGTTGGGTAGGGATGCTTGGGAAGCTCGGAACCGCCCCTAATGCAAGTTTAAGCTGAGATACGTGAAAAACCGGGTGTATTTTACAGTCAGCCGGTAAAAGTAACTTGTAGGCTACCTTGCCAATGCGTTGAATCACTTCGAATGGTCCATAAAACCGAGCGGCTAATTTTTCAAAGGGTCTTTTAGCCAATGAGCGCTGCCGATATGGTTGGAGCTTGAGAAAAACATGGTCTCCGATCTGAAATTCCACCTCCCTCCTCCTTTTGTCAGCATTATCCTTCATAACTTGTTGGGCCTTAATCAAATTAATTTTAAGTTCATCCAACATAGCGTCTCTCTCCTGTAAGTGCTCCTCAACCGTACCCACCGCGGTTTGGCCTAAGCCCACCCTTAAGAGACGAGGTGGATCCCTCCCATAGAGGACCTTAAAAGGGGAGGTAAGAGTGGACGAGTGAATAGCCGTGTTATACGAATACTCAGCCCAATGAAGCCATTTCGCCCATGATCTTGGTTGTTCCCCGGCGAAACACCGTAGGTAGGTTTCTAATCTTTTGTTGACCACCTCCGATTGCCCATCCGTTTGGGGATGGTATGAAGTGCTACGCTTAAGGTCCGTGCCTTGCAAACGGAACAACTCTCTCCAAAAAGAGCTCACAAACACCCTATCTCGATCCGAAACAATGCTACTCGGCATCCCGTGTAATCTAACTATCTCTCTAGCAAATAGCTCCGCCACACTCACCGCCGTGAAGGGGTGTTTGAGTCCCAAAAAGTGAGCATACTTAGACAAGCGGTCCACCACCACCAAAATCGTATCCACACCCTTTGATTTCGGTAACCCCTCAACGAAATCCATCGTGATATCTTCCCACACCCGCTCCGGAATGGGCAGTGGTTGTAAGAGACCCGCCGGAGACTTCTGCGAATGCTTGTTGCGTTGACAAATAACACACTCCCGGACCCAAGCTGCCACCTCACGTCTCATGCCCACCCAATACCACTCGTGGGCCAGCCTGAGGTAGGTTTTAGTTTCACCCTCGTGACCTCCCTCCGGGGAGTCATGATAAATCCGAAACAACTCCAGCTTTACTGCTGATTTTTGAGGAAGAATCAGTCGTCCCTTGTACAATAACTGGCGCCCCTCAACAGTAAATCCGGGCTGCCCTTCCCCCTTCTCAACTTCGCCTCGCATTTTCTGTATCCACTCATCAGCGGCAATTTCCCGATCAAGGCTGCTCCAATCTACGCCCTGAACCGACACAAGAGCGCTACATTCAACCCCTTGTTCATCATCTCCCCTTCTTGACAACGCATCGGCGACTCGATTAACCACCCCGGGCTTATATTGAATTTCAAAGTCAAATCCGATTAATTTGCGAATCCACCGTTGGTACTCCATGCCTACTTCTCTTTGTTGAG
The DNA here is from genome assembly GCF_948465745.1 of Chenopodium album. Lineage (NCBI taxonomy): Eukaryota > Viridiplantae > Streptophyta > Magnoliopsida > Caryophyllales > Amaranthaceae > Chenopodium > Chenopodium album. Next base: position 8,360,161 of record NC_137837.1, on the reverse strand, counting down.
TTATAAACCGTAAACTTTGTTGATCACTCCTAATTATGAATCTCCTTCCCAAAAGATAGTGTTTCCACCTTTGCACCGCCAAACACACCGCCATGAGTTCTTTCTCGTAGATCGATTTGCTCCGGCCACTCGGCCCTAACATCTTGCTATAGAAGGCTACGGGTCTTCCTTCTTGCATTAACACGGCCCCCAATCCGAAGCCCGAGGCATCGGATTCCACCACAAACGCCTTTTTGAAGTCCGGCATCACCAAAACAGGGGCGGTGGTCATGGCGAGCTTCAATTTCATGAAGGCCTGTTGAGCTTCGTCGCTCCACCCAAAATTGTCACGTCTGAGTTGAATAGTTAAGGGCTGAGCAATTTGGGCATAATGGAAAATAAATTTCCTATAATACCCAGTGAGCCCAAGAAATCCTCTAAGGTCTCTTAATGATTTGGGAGTGGGCCATTTAATCATGGCTTGGATTTTATCTTGGTCCACTGAAACTCCCTCTCTTGAAATTATGTGGCCCAAGTATGCCACCACATTTTTCCCAAACTCGCATTTGTTAATATTTGCAAACAACGTATGGGCCTTAAGAATCTCCAACACTAGCCTAACATGTTCCACATGAGCACTCACACTTGGACTATATACGAGTATATCATCAAAAAATACGAGTACAAACTTACGTAAATACGGCCGAAATACCTCGTTCATCAATGATTGAAATGTCGCCGGAGCATTCGTTAACCCAAATGGCATTACTAGAAATTCGTAATGCCCCTCGTGTGTACGGAATGCCGTCTTAGGAGTGTCTTCCGGTTTCACAAGAATTTGATGATACCCCGCCTTAAGGTCTAACTTGGTGAATACATGTGCCCCATGCAACTCATCTAACAACTCATCTATCACCGGAATAGGGTATTTGTCGGGAACGGTCTCCTTGTTGAGTGCCCGGTAATCCACACAAAATCTCCAAGAGCCATCCTTCTTCTTTACTAACAACACCGGGCTTGAGAAAGGGCTTGTTGAAGGGCGTATAACGCCGGCCATTAACATCTCACGGATCAGTTTCTCAATTTCATCCTTTTGAAATTGGGGGTATCTATAAGGCCGCACGCTCACGGGATTGCTTCCCTCTTTGAGGACGATTGCATGTTCATGTCCCCGGCTCGGAGGCAATCCTCTTGGCTCACTAAAAACCCCTTCAAATTCGGCAATCACCCCCTTCAAAAAATCTGGCACACTCCCTGCCTTAATAGGCTGCTCCACCTCCACTCTATTCAACTCCACTAGCATCCCCCCTTTTTCCTTCTTAATTGTCTTGAACATAGCCTTGAGGGTGACTCCCGTTTTCGCCAAACTCGGATCTCCCTTTACTGTCACCATTTTTCCCCCCATTGAAAAACTCATTTCCTGTATTTTCCAATTAGTCAATATTGGGCCCAACTTCTCCAACCATTGGATACCCAATATAACATCAGAATTGCCCAATTGTAGAGGCAAAAACTCTTCCTCAATTTCCACCTCTTCACTGAGCTTTAATCTTACTCCCAAACATTGCCCCTTCCCCTTAATATTTTCTCCGTTCCCCAAGGACACCCCGAACGACGCACTTCCGGTCACCTCCAACCCCAACTTACGCACCGCCTGCAATGAAACAAAATTATGGGTCGCACCGGGATCGATCATGACTATCACACTCTCCCCGTTTATCTCCCCTTTGAGTCGCATGGTTTTAGGATTGGTCAATCCCATGATCGAGTTCATGGACACAGCGGTGGTTGTCAACGGTCCCTCCTCCTCGCCGGAGTTTTCCAACACCGCCAGCTCCCCATCTTCACTCTTCTCGTCTTCCTCCACCAATAGGACACTAAGTCCTTTCGCCGTACATACATGAGTGGGACCCGTCCACCTGCCGTCACACCTAAAACAAAGGCCCCTAGCCTTCTTATCTTGGATTTCCCGGTCAGTTAGCCTTCGCACCTGGCCGCTGAACTGGGTGGTGCCGGAGTTGCTGCGATTCTGGTAAGGAGTAGGGTTGCTACGGTTGGTGTAATTGGAGTTCGGGTTTGAAACAGAGGCTGCGGAGCTTTGGGGTGTTGGGTTGGGCCGATAGTAGTTTGTGGGCTGTGGGTTGGTGTTGGGCGTTTGATTAAAAGAGTGTGGGCTGGGCTGAGAGTTTTGGGTTGAATTGTTGGTCAATCCCACTCCTAGAGTAGCTGCAGGACTTCGATTAAAGTAGGAGTATTGACCAGGTTTCGGGTATGCACCACCCGTTTTCCTTAATCCATTAACCCGGTTTCGTTCCTCGACCCGGATCGCAAGGTCCATGGCCTCTTCGAGGGTTAATGGGTTGAGCATCCGGATCTCGGCTTTTATGTCTTCTCTCAGCCCATTCACAAACTGAGCCTTCATTATGCTCTCTGGCACGTCAGCCAACGGCGCCGCCCTCTCTATGAAAGTTCGCCGGTACTCCACCACCGTCGTCACTTGGGTTACGGCCAACCACTGTTCGTGTAGGGTGCCTGTGTTGATCGGTCGGAACTGGGTCAGGACACGTAGCTTCAAGTCTTCCCAATTGATGACCGGTCGCCGGCGGTGCTCCCACTGGTACCACCTCAACGCGTCGCCATCCATGGAGACAACCGCGGCTTGAATCCTCTCCACCTCCGTCAATTGATAAAACTGGAAATATTGTTCGCCACGGAGTATCCACCCATCCGGGTCAGACCCGTCGAACACCGGCATGTCTAGCTTCCGAAACTTCCAATTTCCACGGCTCTCCTGCTGGTCATGGTGGCGAACACGGTACTCTCCACCGCCTCCCGCTTCCCAGCTTCCAATTCGAATTCCGTTGAACCTCCCAGCACCGAATTGTTGTTCGTCGTTACCTCCGTTCAAATGAGGTGTTCCCCCAAAGCCACCCAGGTTAAGTGGTTGCTCCACTTCCTCGTTCTCACCAGTTGGTTGTTTGCCCAGGGCTTTAAGAGCGTTGCGAATTTCCTCCAAGGCCTGGTCATGCCGACTTGCTGTCATTACCACCCGCTGGGTGATTTCTTGCCGGAATCGTTCCATTCTCTCGTCTTGCTTCTTGAGCAATGTGTTTTGCATCGAATGTTCGCCATCTCCGAGTTTCTCGCAAATCTCCTCTACTCGTTCCTCTAGTGCCGTCACCCTCTCCGGCGCAACGGTTATCGGCGTTGGCGGCATGGCTGCTCTGATACCAACTGCAACGGACTAGCGTGACACACAAAATAAGGCTGAAAGGTTGAATGTTTGATTGAGCTCTCAAGCTAGCAAAAGTGATAAATATGGCTTTAGGCCATAACTCTCCATATGTTCCTTACAATTTTCTCAGTGTCGTTCTATTTGCTATGCTATTCTTCTTATACTACTACTACCCTCATGTAAGTGGCAATACAAGCCTTAATTACTATTTGTACCATGTTTGGCACTTTACTACTTTAAGCTATTACAAACAAAATATAAAAGCAGCTTGTCCCCTGTTCTCTCTAACGGCCTTCTGCCTCTCCTGCCTCTGCTGCTGCTATGTTGTTGTTGTTAGTGTGTTGTGGCTGCCTCTGTCTTCTGCTGTAAACCATGGTCACAGGTGGTGGCTGATGGTGCGTTGCATAATGCCAAAAATCAGAAATATTTACCACAAACAAGAAAAACATGCTAACCTATATTATGACCATAAGTTCTAAAAAATTATGACGATTGAAACTATTCAATCATGGATAGCAACTTGACTCAACAAATTAAACTTGACAAAGAAAGAAGGGTATTTCAATATATAAGATTTCAGCAATAACATGCAAACACCACAACTAGGTATATTGTATATATATTTATTCCAAGCATAAAACTCAGTCTCAATAAGAGCATTCTCAATTGATCAAAAGCTTTCCTTCCAAAAGGTAAATTCTAGCTCAAAGGTAGGTCATATTTTCATAGGTAGTACTTCCATCCATTTATAATTAGATATTGAAACAAAAATCAGTATAAATATTATGAATAATATAATCTTGCCTTCATCATCCATAATAAGATCCAAAGCAAAGTATTCCACAAAAAATTGTGTATTATGCCTCATAGCTTGTCCGTAAAGAGTGTGCAATAAAGCATGGCCAGTTCGATCAGCAGCACATGCACATCGATATGCTTGACCCCCTATAATAAGATGAAAGGCAATGCAGAAAGTATAAGAGATCAGATTCAGTAATCCATAATAGAATTTGAGCTTTTTTTCTTATCCACAGACCTTTCCCAAAGTTCAAGCTTTGACCACCGAATGCACGTTGATATATTTTGCCATCTTCTGTACGAGAAAATGGCAAACCATAGTTCTCAAGCTCAATCACAGCTTTTGGTGCCTCTCTGCACATATACTGTATGGCATCCTGATCACCTGCAAACATAAATTCCCCTATATGTCATGATCCAATCCAAAAATATATACTAAGGAAACCACAGTTGTCCCGTAGATGAAAATGCAGATGCTGTTCAGCTATAAAAAGATACAGGAGCATACTAGAATATCTATTACTTGAATCCAAATTTCACTTTGTTTTTGAACCTAGGAGTGGGGGACCAGGGGAAGGATGGAAGATGGAAGGCAACATGGGGCAGTGGAGAAATAAGTCCACCTTGTTTGGACAGCACTAATAAGGGGAAGGGAACTATTCTTTCCATAGAAGACCCTCAAATTGCCATTGGAATTCTGAATTTTGATAATAGGATCCAAATGAGGTAAAAGTAAAAAAGAAAATCAGTTCCCCATATATAATCAAAATTGCCGAAATAAACACTACTTGGAGCAAAGAAAGAGGCAAACGTTCTCTCCCTTCCTTTTAAAACAATAACTAGAAGTTCAGGTAGCCACGAATTCCCAGCATGAGGTAAGACAAGTTAATATCAAAGGCTTAAAAACTTCATTCTCAAAACTAGAACATGCTTTCGTAAAGTAATAGAAATGAGTTAAATTGCACGCACCTAACCAATCACTTCCTTTCACGGTATCATACATATGCCATCTCCAGTCATCTTCAGTCATATTACCCAAGGCAGCATTGATTCCACCCTGCACCAATTCCCCATTTCAACTTACAATACATTCAACAACTAATATCTTCCACAACACACACAGATTGCACAAAACCAACAAAAATCAAACAAATATTACAGCTGCCCACACTGAACTCGAATCGAACACCAACAGAATCCCTTAAAAGGATGCACTATTCTAGTTTACAATCTTGCAGCAACTGTAATTGGATAGTATCACATTCAGTTAAACCCTTGCATTAAACTGTTCTATAACAGTATAATCCATCAAATTACATCACAACAGATTATAACCAAAAAGTAAAAATTAAAACAATTACTTTTTCCGGGTTTTTTTTTTACTTGCAACACACCTTTTTTACACGCGTTAAAACAAAAAAAACATTAGACAAGGTAAACGGACAAATTAATAAACCTGGGCAGCGACCGTATGAGAACGAGTCGGAAAAAGCTTAGTAATACAAGCAGTATTAAACCCATGTTCGGATAATCCGATGGCAGCTCTTAAACCAGCACCACCAGCTCCAACAACCACCGCATCGTAAGTATGGTCTACCACCGTATAGTTGGACCCACCAATCGAACTCTGCCAAAATTCATCAATTAATCAATAAAACATTCATTGATTTCCAAAGATCGCAAAAAACAATATAAAATCAAAAAAAGGTACAAACTTTAAATTAAAAAAAAAAAGGATCTTACAGATTGGGAGGAAGAGAATAATCTAGAAGAGAGAAAATGGGGGGAAATAGGAGAAGATTTAGAGGTTTTCCATGAATGGGATCGAAGACCACGCGAAACACATCGCCACATTTTTGGGGGTGTTGATGAATCAGAGTTTTGGTGTGAATAATTTTCTGGGTTTTGTTTTTTCAGAGGAGAAAGGAGGGGAGGCTAAATTTGCAGAAATTATTTTCCAGGTTTAATGCTTAATTAATTGATGCTGATGAAGGATGAACAATTCATTTTTGATTATTGCTTTGTTTGTTTACCATTTTGCCCTTTTTAATTCTCTAGAAAATCAAGTCAAAATAAAGGGAAATTTGCAAATTGCACTGAAATTCGTATTTTGCAAATTGCAGCTATTTAAAAAAACGATCTTGCTAACGAGCGCCCCGAAGCGTTAGTTAAGTATAAATTATATTGGTTGAAATGGTATTAAGTTAGGAATTTATGACAAAATCACGCGTTGTTCGGTGTAATTAATGTTAATTTTACTCTAATATTTGCACTTTAATTCTCTTATCTAATGCCCCGGGGGCGCTCATTAGCTTTTGCCTTAAAAAAAATTGCAACTTCGTGTAAACTGTAAATTGCAGCCCAATTCAAATTTTTGATCGATTTACATGTCGAAAAATCTTCGTTGAAGGTTTTAACTTTTAAGGGCCATTTTAGTCCTTAGGGTTCCTAACTGTGCTCGGAATTAGCAAAAAAATGACGTGTCTCATTTTTATAGTTTTCCACAAATCGATATATTTTTGTTACGCAAAACGAGGCACTTATGTTATTTTTTTGCTAATTTCGAGCTCAATTCGTTTCCTTAAGGCCTAAAATGGCCCCTAAAACCTTAACCGAAATTTTTTCGACATGTAAATCGATGTAAAAGTTGAATTGGGCTGCAATTTGCAAAAAAAAAAAATTTAAATGGTTGCAATTTGCAAAATACGAACTATAAATATCTGCAATTTGCAAATTTTCCCAAAATAAATACTCGTAAAATTGCCTCAAAAAAAATACTCGTAAAATATAAATACTTTTTTTTTTGGTGAAAATAAAATGTAAATACTTTAGCACACAAGGAGTATAATTTTAAAAAAAAAAAAGTTATAGAGACATAGAGTAATACTCCCTCCGTTTTTAAATAGAGTACTTGTTTTATTTCTCAGTTTTTGGAAAAATTGGAGAAATTAATAAAATATAAAGGTAGTGGGTTGGTGAAAGAATTAAATTAAAAATGTAAAAAGCAAAAGTAGTGGAGATTCGGAGGAGAAAGAATATGAAAATAATAAAATATTATTTATGTTGGATCCACTGGTTGAGAGAAATGAATTAATTATTGGAAAAGCTTTCTAAATAAAGAAATGGAGCAAATATTTAAAAATAGCCGCAAAAGGAAAGTGAAACAAGTATTTAAAAACAGCCGCATAAGGAAAGTGAAACAAGTATTTAAAAACGGAAGGAGTATAAAAATAAAATGAAAATAATAAACATATCATAGCTTGCAGTTGCTCCTTTTGTTTCAAAATAATTATTCAATTTTTGACTTGGACACAATGTCAATGTAGATTTTTGATCAATATTATATTTTAAAATCAACAAGTATAAATTATAAAAGTTGATATTCATAAACCATAAATTGTGACAATTTACTCTTTTTAAAAAAACTGTGACAATTTACACGGACAACATTACTACTTTTTTTTTTCTTATGTAAATTATTAACATCAAAGTAGATTATGCAAATGGGTTGATCTGAAACTTGCAGGTTAACGATGGGGTGATTAAAAAGGTCTAAGACATCGGCATTCCTAACGGCGTCTAGTGTCACGTAAACCCCCTCACTACGCCACATCACCCACTCAAACTACTCATTACGCCACGTAGCTCTCATTCTATTTGTTTTTGTTTTTGTTTTTTTTAAAAAGTCCTAATAAAGGACACTAAATTTCATTAATATAAGCCATACGACATCTACAATTGACAATGAACGATAATGAAAACGAATTTAACAAAATCAAACAAAAATTAATCGGGGGAGGGCTAAGAATCCAAATACATAAATGTAACAATTCATCATATTATCGATTCCTTGTATCATACAACTTTTTGAGTGGATCCGTTGTCGTTTCACAATTTTGTGAGAAAATAAATTCTTGTGTTGATTCCGTAACCCGAATCCGAGCCATAATCAATAGTAGCCCCGCACAACCGGAGACCAAATTAATTAAGCACAAATAAAACCTTGTATTTCGAAGGAGTACGAAAAACCTTGTCTTTCAAAGGAGATCGAAAAAACCTTGTCTTTCGAAGGAGATAAACCATTTATTTCGAGGGAGACATTATTGTAACGTAAAACAGAAGGCTTAAAAAAAAATAAAGATTGGGTCTTTCTATCAGTAAAATCCGATGAAAGCCCCTTTAAAATTGACAATGAAGACTAGGTTTAGGAGAGAGAAGAGAGAAGAGAGAAAAGGAGGCTAGGATTTAGAATTAATGCATTTATTCATTCTATTTGTTTTTCATTGCATGTCATGCACTCATCATAATATTAAAAAAATAAAAAATTCTCCACAAGATTTGAACACGTAATCTCTAAGTCTAGAACTAAGTTTGTTACCACTAAGTAAGCTATGTGATTTTTTATGTAATTTTTTGAATACAATATATTAATAAGTAGGAAATGACAATATGAGCAACAAATTTAATACAAGAAATTAAAATTGAATCATAAATTACAATGTATATTCATAATCAGTTCCATGTAATAACCCAGGGCATCGCCCTACCCAAAAACTAATTTAGGATTAAATGCAACTAATGTTGATACTATAATAGCAAATCCAATTGTTGTAGTTGAAGAGTAGTTTGTGATTTTTAAAACTATTTCTTTTGCTTTTGCAAGTCAATGATTGAACTATAAATGTCTTTTAGAGGTAGCAATCAGATCGTTTGAATTGGGTGTAGTCAAATCATGTTTAGTTCAAGTCTTGTTCGGGTAATAGATTAGTTTGGAATGCGTTGGGGTTCATTTTAAGGGTTTATTAATGGAATATATGTGTGTTAATAAAACATTTTATGTTAAAAAAAATATATATTGGGCCAGCCCAAATTAGAGTACTTGTAAACCGTAGGTCATGTAATCAAACATTAGTCAATTTTACCAAATTATGATGTAGATCCAAAGCTTATTAAGTGACTTAGACTCTTTATGTGAACTGATTGTGGTGTAAGAAAGCGTAGAAAATATAATAGAGATGGGCAAGTGTAAGAAAATACAAATAAGAGCAAGATTAACGCAATCTCATCTTAAGACTTTAATCCATTGCCACATTAGCTTTTTAGATTAATTTTTTTTTCTTCTAATTTATAATTATGTTAAGACTCCTTAAGACTCGATAAAATTTATGTCTTCAATCGCTCAGACTCATTTTTTACATATAAATTAAATTATTAAAGTTTTTTTTAAAAAAAATAAAATAAAATTAAGTGTTTAATTGAGTCTGATGAAGTTAAGTCTTGAATTTTCAAGACTCCACCTCAGATTTTATTAAGACCATACTTCATAAATGCTTAAAAATAATAGAGTCTCGTCTTAAGACCGCAAAATTAGAAAATGATGATGTCATCTAGAATCTTAAGACCTAGGGGTAATCTTGACCTAACGTAAATAAACTATGGGAAGGAGTAGTAATTAGTAAAGTATATGTTTGTTAAATGAATAAAGTGAAAGTTTTTACATAATCTGCTTTTAAAATCAAGATTATGGTTCAAATTATTTGAAATGAAAGGTGGTTATATCATAAAATAAAAGTAGTAGGTCGAGTCGGGTAAAACATACGGTCTTCCAATATATAAACTCAAAACACTATGAGGACTTTATTGTCTTCATCTTAATTATCTGTTTCCGTTAAAATTATATCATACCAGAAAAATGCAAATCAATTCAGAAAAATAGTATAAAGATAACACTTCAAATCAAATCCAAATTAAACTAGAGAGATGCATATCATATCACATAAGACTAAATCATAAATAATTCAAGTCAAAATACCATAAATTAGATAAAGAGAACAAAGTTTACCAATGAAATTATTTAAGAAGTTTTATTTATATTTTTTTGAATACACATTGATATTTTTACTTGCTATTACATTAATAACAACTTAGCTTTACATATCATATCCAAAATAAATAAATAATGATAATAAATTTATTTCAACCCACCTATAATAAAGAAAGTAAATTGTTAAATGGTACAAAAAAAATTTACTCAAGTCACATAATTATATTTGCAAATTAATTATTAGCTTAAAATTATTGTACTCTCTCTCTCTCTCTCTCTCACCCTCCTCCCTTTCTCACACCAATTGCAAGTCACACCAACCACAATACCCTACAAAAATAGGCTACTTTACCAAATAAAGTTGGTTAATGGAGTATGCATTATATTAATTAGGTTTTTGTATCTATTATCACAACAAAATTATTATGTTAAGGTGGTGAAAACTAAAAATCTTGCCAAATTTATTAGTGGACATTAGACAAAGATGGTTAGTAAGTAATTAAGGTCATTTCAATCTCAGCTAAAATTTTCATCACCAAGGAAAAAAAAAAAGAAAAAAAAAATGAAAACATGACAAAAAATCAATAATTCCAACTTTTATTTTTCCTTATCCGTGATTTTGGACTTTTTATTTGGGCATGATTATCTATTGATTATATTAGACATCACCCCCTTTGAATAGCGTGCCCCAAATTCTCATCTTTCCTCCTTACCCTCAAATTCTCTGATCTGATCAATATTATTACTATTATTGCACTAAAATTCATAGTTTAAACAAAATCAAATCAGAAATTAAAAGCATTAAAAATTTCAATCTTTACAATCACCCAGTTGCAGAAAAGCTTCAAAACAGCATCAATGGAGGCTCCTGCTCAACGTCGGTTGCAAGCTATTCAATCCCACCTTCTTCCTCTTTCCATTGACGATGATCCAAACTCTATTATCACCCGCAGTCAAACTGCTGGAGAATTTTACCTTGGTTTCTCTCTCTTCTCTTGTTTTCTCTCATTCTAATTTGATCTACCATAGTATTTAATGAATTATGAATGTATATATTTATGTGGGTGCATTGAAAGTTGCAATCTTTTTTTGTTGGGAGAAAAGGGTTTCCATACCCTTTTGAAGTATTCTGTTAATCAGTCAGTTAATGGAGTTGAATAAACTGGGCCCCCTTTTTTAGAGGTTCATGGATGATTGATTGGATCGTGTGATAGGGTTTTTTTTTCACTGTATGTTAAAATAAGTATTTGGAAAGTGAAAGAGGGGAGAATTTGTGTTGTTAAGATTCTTGATATGTTGGTTGTCCCTAATTGGGTTAAATTGTTTTTGGGATTTTCTGATGATGGTTTGTTAGGTTACTTTTTCTGGGGTTTCTGGAATTTGGCTTTTACTAGTAGTTTCTGGGAATTTGCTTTACTTATTGTTTGGAATATGTGCTTTGTGATTGATTACCGTTAATTGGCTAGCTTTATGCCTTTTTTCAAGATACCAATAACAATGTGTCATGGACTAATTGTTCTGAGTTGAATATGTACTGCCCGTTTATTGGGAATTTCAGATGGGAATCGAAAGAAAAGTTAATGAATAGTAATTTTTTTGTAATTTATATGATTTGGTCCTTTTGGAAATTTGAAAATGACTCTATGTTGAAGCATCTTACAAGGAGAGCTTATTACATTTAAGCTTTTACAAGTATGTTTTAATTATTAAAACATCATCCAATCTATGGTTAAAGTTTTAGCATATGTATTGGCTCAATTTACATTTGTACAGTTGGTTAAGCTTCTTTTTTTTCTTCTCTTCCCAATTTGACCTTCCTGTCAAAAGCCTTTTCTTCAAGCTTTTAGAAAGTTAGAACTTGAATATAGGTAGGGGAACGACGTCAGAGGATTTTCTTTCCATTGGCAGAGATTGGAATTATTAAGTGGCGAACAATGTGTTTATGACTGTTATGAGTTTTGATTCTGTTGGAAGATGTGGTTCAAGGCTTGATTTTGATTTTGCCAATGTCAGTTTATGGGGGTAGTGAAGTTCTTCAGTTAAGCAAATTATGATCTGGAATTTTAGTGGATAAGGGGATTCTCAGTGGCAAGTTTCACAGAGTATCATAAGAATCACAGAAAATGCAATACCTCATGTAGGATTAACTGGAACTCTGGAAGTTTGAATTTTGAACAATGTATTTTCATGGTGTTCACACAATGCCATTTCTTCACCTTAGATTAGAGATTTTGTTGGAATAGTACTTTAGTAGCAAAGTGTGGGATAGTTTATTCGTTACTAGTTGCCTAGGAGGAGTGGGCATGTTACCTGCTTTGGGGAAGCAGTTGTCTTATGGACTAAGGATGTTGTGGGCTGTGGACGTCAATTGGCTTTGTACAATGCCTGTGCATAAGGTTCAATCAAATGGTTATGGAATTAAACTATTAAAGGAAGAATTTATGATGTATGGCCAAACAATTGTAGCCATATTTTTGGTTATAACCTATGTGATTTGGAAAGGCTAATAATGCTTCATATTATCAAATTCTGTTGTCAGTTGATCTTACCTCTGTACAATTTCATACAAGAACTATTTTCAGTATTATAAAGTCAAAGATCTTTGTGCTGGAAAATAAGACACATAGGTGACATAGCTGATGTCAGAGCTGAACATGTCATTACTAAGTTGAGGAGAGGAAATGAAGAATTTAAAAGGACTAGATTTAAATGATTCTAGTTTACAGATGCTTTTTAATGCAGTTAAAGATATTTGAATTTGAGATTTTTTTTTAATTGTCTTTTTAAGTTACAGAGATGTGTTACAACAAGTAAAATTGCTATTGACTACTGTCTTTCTTAATTTCATATTTATGTGATAATATACTCATACACAGGTACAGAAATATAGAATGTATCAGTTTATTGGGAATATGTGATCAAACAACCTTGTGTTTTCTACTTTGTAGGTGAAAAGTATAGTGCAGTCCTTCCTGAAAAGTTACAGACAGGAAAGTGGAATGTGTACAGGTAGGCTATCTTGTGTTGTGTTAGTTTTTTCTGTATATATCACTTCTGCTTTTTTTTTTTTTTTTTTTTTTTTTTTTTTCTGTGTATCTTCTTACCCCTGTGCTCATTTATTTATCTGTATTAACTGAGACATGGCTTTATCATACTTTTGAGGCAGGTCTGCTCGGTACCCTGTGAATCTTGTCACTAGATTCCCAAACCATCCAGAGATTGGGACATTGCATGAGAATTTTGTGTGAGACTCTTTCATATATTTGTTTGTGGCACGTTACGTATTATTTAGAGTAATCTTGCAGAACTAACACTATCTAATTGTGTAATGTTCATGCAGACATGCAGTTGACAGTTTCCCAGATTACAAATATTTGGGTACAAGGGTGCGTGTGGATGGAACAGTTGGAGAGTATGTTGACAGATTCAAACTGATCTCTCATACTGGCTTGTGCCAGTAGGTTTATATACACCATAACAATTATGTCTGATCATATTTTTCTGTCTAATTCTAAAGGTACAAATGGATGACTTATGGAGAAGTTAGCAATGCTCGGTCTGCTGTAGGATCTGCTCTTCAGAACTATGGTCTGTCAAAAGTGAGTTTTCCTATCACCCCCAACTCTACTTGAGTCCTAAAGTTTACCAGAATTACAAATTGTGGGAAAGAACTTAAGGGCTCTGCCAAATTCTTCTGGAACTTTGTCAATGCATTGATTGTGCTTCATTCATTATTATTACCTGATCCTCAAATTTCATACTTGAGCTGTGAATTTTTCTGCCTAGTCATCTGATCTACCCTTTGAATTTTATTTCTACTATATTACACATTTATACCCATAAGTAACTGTTGGCTGTCCATTTCCTACAGGGCATGAGCGTGGGACTTTATTTTATCAATAGACCAGAATGGGTGGTTGTGGATCATGCCTGCTCAGCTTATTCATATATTTCAGTTCCTTTGTATGATACACTTGGTATTTACCTCCTCAATCTGTAATTCTGTATGCTTCTAGAATGGTTTTACATTATTCACTCTTTCTTGGATTCTGATATTTGTTTGCTGAACCACCTTCAGGTCCAGATGCTGTTAAGTATATTGTTAATCATGCAGATGTGCAGGCCATCTTTTGTGTTCCAGAAACATTGAATTCTGTGAGTCTTCTTTCTGAGTTCTTGCCCACCATTTTGTGCTGACTGCAATGTAGTGACATGAAGCAGAAAGAGATTTGGGGCTAAGGTATCTAGGAGAAATAGTGCACACTGCACAGGAGTCCCTGTACAATGAAGAAAACTTAAAGTTGAGTTAAGGTGCCAAATTGGTGTACTAGTTAAATGAGAAGATAATAATTCTGGCAGCTTAGGATTTTATACCCTTGAAAATTTCTTAAAGGGAATGAAAAATCACCCTAGGGTCATAACGTGAAGGGATTTTCTATTTTTATAAACTAATAAGCTGGTGAGCTCTGGAGTTGTTTTATATCCATGGTATCAGGGACAAATAATAGTTATGTAAAAGTTTTGTGTAGAACGGACTCGCGTGAGTCCGGTCATACAAACAAGAAAAAAATTGAAGAATAAAAATCTTAATGGTCAAAAATTAGATAATAATAGTCAGATAATAGATTATAATGGTCAGAAATTAGATTATAATGGTCATAAATTAGATAATAATGGTTAGATATTAGATTATAATGGTCAGAAATTAGATAATAATAGTCCGATATTACATTATAATGGTCAGAAATTAGATTATAATGGTCAGAAATTAGAATATAAAAATCAGATTTTAGATAATATTGATAGGTATTAGATAATATTGGTCAGGTAAAAAAAAAAACCAAACACCCATCCTATCAACTCCTCCCCTGTAGTACCGTCCACCACTCACTGAAGAAATCAAAGAAGAAGGAACTGGCACTGTTAGATAAGGTACTGAAATTGCTTGGAGTAAGATAAAAGTATTACCAGGAAAAGAAGAGTCTTGGAAAATCTTGAGGAATTATGTGTAGAAGCTAGACTATTGAAGTCGTTAGACCATGAAAACATTACGAAGGCTTCCATTATTGGATTGACGATGACCAGAAAGTCGTCAACATGATTACTGAGTATTGTTCTTCCGTAAATCTGACAGACTACAGAGAGATAATCTTGTAAGAAATACGATGATCAAGAATTGGTGTAGACAGATTTTAAGCGCGTTACATTATTTTCATAGTCATAAAACCGGACTCACGTGAGTCCGGTCTACGCAAAACCTTCTAAATTGTTATAGGAGGGAGTGAGGGACTTTTTCTTTTTTTTTAGAAAGTAGAAAATCTCAACCTACTTAAAGAAAAGATAACTTATTTTAAAAAAAAAATGAAAGATGGGATGGGGGCGGGGCAAGGAAGCTTTGTTCTTGGCCAATATAAGCTTTTTGCTGGCAAGCATGAGAATTTATTAAGATTGACTAGCTTTGTTACTGATCAGTAATTATATGTTGTATTTATAGCAATTACTATTCTTGGTTGTTTTTCAAAATTGTGATAAAATTTGAAGCAATGACAATTAACTATTACCGTGATTTATTATCGGTTTGTTGTTAAATTGTTACCAGATTAAGGGATGTGCTTATCTGTGTTTTTGTGAGGAATATTTTATGAGTTCCTTGGCTTCAGTGCTTCTTTGTTCTTTTTGAAATTACAAAACTTTGCTTCCAGCATTTCATGAATACAGATATTTACGTTCTGCTTGTTGATGCAGTTGTTGAGCTTTTTGTCAGAGATTCCAACTGTGCGTGTTATAGTGGTATGTTCTTACTTGTTCTTTGTATACAACATGTTGTATGATGAAGTTTGATTATATCTCAAGTTTTCATACCATGCAATCTTCACAGGTAGTAGGCGGGGTGGATGAGCACTTGCCCTCTCTTCCTCAGGCAGCAGGAGTTAAACTAGTATCTTATTCAAAGCTATTAAGTCAGGTAAAATCAATATATTTTTTGAGTAATTGCCTTTTTTGGTTTCTGAAATAATATGTCCAGTTGGACTTCTAATTTCTTTCCTTCTAATAAAATTATCCTATTCTTAAAAAAGGAAAATCAACTGTATGTGTAAAGGAAGTCTGGAAAATCTTCTTGAAGCATGTCTGTTATTCTTCCCTTGTATTTCAACTGGAACCAAATAATACACCATTCTTTGGCTTCGAGTTGTAGTGGTTTCTTGTAAAGGGCTCTTTATATATAATCCGCTGTTTTTAATTTCCTCGCTGTTATTGTGGGGTAGGCCTCCTTATGTCCAATTTCACTTACTGCACTTGGTCAATTAGAGACCTTGGGGCAACTGTGATCTTCTAAAAAGTTTGTTACATGATCTGCTGACTCCTTAGGTTTCTGTGATCCTTTTTGATTAAAATGGCGACATGCTTCTTTTTCCGATCTATCTAAAGACTGATTAGCATAGTGTATGTGTTTATTGATGAATGTATCTTTTCAGGGCCGAGCTAAAATTCAACCATTTTCCCCTCCTACCCCGGATGATGTTGCCACAATATGTTATACTAGTGGTACAACTGGTACTCCAAAGGTACAAATTATCCTCTCCTTCTGATGAAACTTTATATTTTATTAATGGCTTATATCTGGGTTCATCTTGAAGGGAGTTGTATTGACACACGGAAATTTAATTGCAAATACTGCTGGTGTGAGCACTAATGTCAACTTTTGCTCCTCTGATGTGTAAGTAAATGAAATAGTTCTGCAGAATTTCCTAATAATTATCCTCTCGCACTTTTATGTTTGTTAACTTGCTAAATTTGGCAGCTATATATCCTATCTTCCATTGGCACACATTTATGAACGAGCCAACCAAATCTTGGTAGCCTACAATGGCTGTGCTGTTGGCTTTTATCAAGGGGTACTTGACAAAACTTGTTATTTCATATTATTGTGGAATGTTGGATAATGCTTTTTCTGTTCTTTCTCCTGATTATGGCCCTTTTTTCCAGTGATATATTTCGATGAACTTTTGGCTTTCTTGTCAAAATTTTGATATAGGGGCTGTTATGTCCTTTGTTTTTTTTCCTCTAGGACAACTTGAAACTGATGGATGATCTGCTGGCATTGCGACCAACCATTTTTTGTAGTGTTCCTCGGCTCTACAACAGAATATATGCTGGGTAAATTAGAGTTGACTTCCATTTAGAATTCTAACATTGGGCTTGTATGTGGACTCTGACATAGTGTTTGTGTTTTAGAATTATCAACGCTGTAAAGACTTCTGGGGCTCTGAAAGAAAAGCTTTTCAACGTTGCCTATAACTCAAAGAAGCAAGCAATAATAAATGGTATTGAGAACCAGCCCCTGCATTTTCTTTCCTTCCCCATTATCTTGCATTATCCTGTATGATACATTGACTGATACCTATGTGTTTGTCTATGGGTGTATCACTTGTGTAATAATACCATTTGTAAGATGTTAGGATTTTCCAAAAGAAAAAACAACTTTAGACAAGATATGAACAAATCAAAGGCATAAAAAAATATCAACATTGACAAACACGATTTTATGTGGAAAACCTCTCCCTTGCCAAAAGAGAGCAGAAATCACACTAAAATACCTTGAGCATTAACTCCCACTAGCGATCTCTCAATTCACCAAAAAATTACAAATCTCTCATTTAGCTGGGCTCTCAGGGTTTTTGTAACTCTCTCGTATTATGCAATAGACTAACCTAAGGAGGGGCAATATTGGTAGTCTAGTATTATTAGGTTATAGTCTTTAGCTTTAGTATTAATAGAGAGAGGGAGGAAAGGGAAATATAGGCAGAAATTTGTATTGAAAACCTTAGAGAGTTATGGTCTCAAGCCATTGTTAGAGAGTTATAGCCTCAAGTTATTTTGAGAATAATATCCTAAAGCTATTAAACCTATCATTTTGTAAACCTTTTGCCATTTCCAATCGATATTCAAGCTTCCATCTCTATTATTTTGTCTGTTTCTTACCTGCTTCACTTTGTAGCATCTTCATACTTGATCCGTAACCCGAAACCGACATGTCTTGGACCTAACATTTTGTGCTAGGCTTGCGAACTAACCTAAGATATGATCATTTAGGGATGGTCTGGGTTTGAGAAGGTAGAAGTGAATGTAAATTTTGCAAGTGACCTAAAAACATTCTTGAGACGGTAGGTGACTATTTGATCTTTGATCCTCCCCGCCCTTAACTCCTTGACCAGAGAAAAGGTTAAAAAAAGTTTGGCGATGAAGTAAATATTGCATCTCTTTCTTTTTTTGTAGTAGATGGTGGTATCTTATTATTCTCTTGATCTGATAATAGTGCCTTTAAGTAAGCGTATCCAATTGTCGGAAGCATATGATTTGTAGTGTTACTTGTTTATCTTCGTACTTATTCAGATGCTATATTTCAGGGAAAAATCCGTCGCAAATCTGGGACAAGCTAGTATTCAATAAAATTAAGGCCAAGCTTGGTGGCAGAGTTCGCTTAATGGCTTCTGGCGCTTCACCATTATCCTCTGACGTCATGGACTTTCTGAAAGTGTAAGTTAATCATGAAATGATATAGTCATGCTTATTGAAGTTCTTTATTTAAAGCAATCTTTAGTGTTGATTATAGCAAATATGGTATTTTGGCGTTAATGTGTGCATCTCTTTAATAATAGGTGCTTTGGTTGCCGAGTACTTGAAGGATATGGTATGACTGAGACCTCCTGTGTCATAAGCTCAATGGATGCAGATGACAACATGTCAGGTCATGTTGGTTCCCCTAATCCTGCTTGCGGTAAGTGCACTTTTGCTCGAATGACATGAAGTAATATTAGGTATATTGGCTGCTAGAAATTAATCTTGACCACTTAGACTAATCAGCTATATGACCCCAAAAAAAAAAAAGGTTATCAGTTTGGCTTGTTCCAAACTGTCTTGTCTCTTCGTTTGTATCAGAGCTTTCTGGTGAACTCCAATTCATAGTGGAAAATTGCCAAATCCTTTCAAGTTTATGTCATTTTTTTGTTCATATTATTTTCCTGATAACATTTTTATGGCTTATTGCAAGTCATGCATTACAAGAAAAGTGATTATTTTTTGCTTTTAATGCAATTTCAATTCCAGAGGTGAAACTGGTTGATGTTCCTGAAATGAATTACACATCTGACGATCAGCCATATCCTCGTGGTGAAATATGTGTTCGGGGCCCCATTATTTTCAAAGGCTACTATAAAGATGAAGTGCAGACGTACTGAATTTCTTTTAATACTATTATTATTATTTTTTTATGTTCAGTCTTGTTACACTTAAGAAACCTGATTATCATTTTCTGTTCCAGGAGAGAAGTAATTGATGATGATGGTTGGCTTCACACTGGAGATATTGGGTTGTGGTTACCTGGAGGTCGCCTCAAGATCATAGACAGGTGAGTTGTGCTTAATTCAGAACATTGTCAATGACTTGGTAACCATGCACCTTTGATATCAAATAGCAGTTTAATTTGTTAAATCACCTGTAGAACTACTATAAAGAAGATAATTTAGGCCTTGCCCTTCAATTTGATACTCCCTCCGCCCCTAAATTTTAAATTAATATCTACTTGTTGCATGCAGACCAAGAAGAACGCAAAGTTAAAGGTTAAATTGGATTATATAATGTATCTAGCCATTCTATGTCCCTTAGTTTTGTTTGCTGACACATCTATCCACAATTAGTTTCCTGGTATCAGCCGTTTACTCTAGAACTAGCCTTTTTTATTTTTCCTTGCAACATTTGGTTAATGTGCGGAAATTAAAGAAAGTTGAAATATTGGGGTAGTGGTCCACGAACCCCATGTAATTAGCAAAAGAGATAAGAGAAATTTATATATTAGTAGAGATATCAACACATGCCATAACTGGATATTTTTTTTTTAGTAATACACAAGTTCCATGAAAATAACCAAAGGAAGAAATTCTAGAATTTTAGATCATTCCTGCCAGATTAAGACTTATTTATTACAGACTTTGGCAGACTAAGGGTTCTCTCTTGCAAATTATTAAAATCTCTGCCTTTTGGATATTCAGTCAAAGGATGTGAAGGATGCTAGACTGTGTTTGGAGATTTACTGGGGTTTTTTCTTGCACATCCTTTCTTATTTGCTTGAATCGACCATTTGACCACCTATGTATCCAGATATTCCAGTAGCAACCTCTATCTAAGAGGCAAAGGTCCCTCTTATGGTGAGAGCAATTGTGTGGATGTTAGCTTTGGGAAGATTTTTAACATGAATGATATGTTGGCTGGGGATGGCTATCCTCACCTAACGATTGCTTGCCTTGCTGAACTACTATTGAATCTTGTTCAAATATTTCCATCGCTGTGACATGGCCTGTGACCATTGGAGATGGCTCTTTGCGGTGTATAGAGTGGATTGGCTTTTTCTGTTGATACACAAGAGTGGTTACAGAACTACAGATTTCCTTTTATGGGTTAGGTATGGAAAAATAGAAGAAAACGCTTAGTGAATGTCTATGATAGCTATTTTGTAGAGTGTCTGGCTGGAACGGAATGCCCATGTTTCTGGAGTTGCTTTGTCCTGTGTGAATCATTAGAAGTAATGCTGTTGTGTCTCTATGGGCTTAGGCGGCTAGGGTTGTCAAAGATAATCTAGCCAAGAAGATAGAAAGGAACTAGGCTATTTTATAAATTTACTTTTGTTTTCTTGGTTAGGTTACCATGCCCTCGTGCTGTACAACTCTTCTATTGCTTTCGTAAAGCAGTTTTTCTCTTAAAAATTATGTTAAATTCGAAGCGCTCTGCCGTTATTGAGCATTGAATTCAGATCTCTAACTAAATGTGTGAGTCCAGCTGAAATAATGAAATAACATTAGAGCAGAGAGATGACAAGGTAGAATCTTAAACTCATGGATGGGAAACTTTACTAAGGTTGTGTTTGGTTCAAGCAAAAACACTATAAACTGTATAATAATTTAATTGGAAATCAGGTTTCAAATTTCAAATTTCTTTTATGGTTCTTTTATAGAAAGTAAGAGTGGAAAAAAGGGAAAATGGAGGGGAGGGAATGGAGAGGAGGGAATAGGGAGGAAATTACGTTATTCCTTCCTTGCAAAAGAAATATATATTCCATGTTGATGAAGTTTATAGTTTAAACGACCCATTTGCCAAATAAAAGGGAATCAAATATTCTGTTGTAAGCATTTATTACTCTTAATATGAGCATATATGCTTATGCTGCTTGTGTTTACGTATATGCCAAGTCCAGGAATCAAATCTCTGATAATCCCTTTTTTTTTTTTTTTTTTTTTTTTTGGGTTTACGTCTATTGGGAGGTAAAAAAATCCCTATTTACTCAGAATTGCAAAGGTTTCTTGGATTTGATAAATTGCTTACACCTACCTATATGGTGAATTTATTGTGATGATATTTAAATGTATTGTGTTGAGTTTTTGTTGATGATGGCTCCTTCTGTTTTACTGACTTAATGAAGAAATTAAAGGCTTAATATCCGACTTTGATATAGGTTTTTTTGGCGAGATAATTAACCTTTTTATTGCACTGGTCAGGCATTTTTTTTTCCAATTATGCTGTTGATATTTTTGATGAAATAATTTTTTCTTATGGCAGGAAAAAAAATATTTTCAAATTAGCTCAAGGAGAGTACATAGCACCAGAGAAAATTGAGAACGTATATGCCAAGTGCAGATTCGTAGCACAGTGCTTTGTATATGGTATGATCATACAAGGCACCGTTACTTTTAACCTCACTGTTATAATTTATTATTCTTATGCTTGAGTGCTTGACATTTTCACAGGTGACAGCTTAAATTCCTATTTGGTAGCAGTTGTCGCTGTCGAGCCAGATGCATTAAAGGATTGGGCTTCAGGGGAGGGCATCAAGGTAGTTTGTAATATGATTGTAGTTCCTGACATATTGCAATGCAAAGTTAGTGTTAATAAAACATATTTGCTTGACACCTAAT
Source organism: Chenopodium album (assembly GCF_948465745.1). Classification (NCBI taxonomy): domain Eukaryota; kingdom Viridiplantae; phylum Streptophyta; class Magnoliopsida; order Caryophyllales; family Amaranthaceae; genus Chenopodium; species Chenopodium album. Next base: position 8,338,359 of record NC_137837.1, on the reverse strand, counting down.
TCTTTTAAAGTTTAAAAGAATTAGGTGTCAAGCTATGTTACTCAAACTCGTCACTTAACCTCAAATACCCGTGTCGGACCCTCGACACTCGGACATGGGTATGACACTTGGATACTTCATTTTAGTTCAAAATGATAGAAATTTTTCACAAGCCGAGTCGGACACTTGGACAAGTACCTGTGTCGGACATGGGTATTTGACTATCCGGGTCCGAGTAACATAGTTTTAAATCATCTTAAAGTGCTGGGCTGTAAGCCTGTAAACATATCCTGAACTTAACTTTATCATGATCAATATGCTCTTTTAGGGTATTTGATTCCTGGATCTGAGTAGCCATTGCTGATTTGAGGTGATGTAAAAGATTTAGACTAGTGTGAAACATGGTAAATTATTTACATTTTATGGATGCCTTTCCAGGAGGCTACATAAGAGCTCCTGTTTGTATCCAGGCTCTCTTAGAAATAGAAGAATGGGAAAAGTACCAAATTACTCAAATTTGTTGGTTTGTTATTTACATTTGTATTTGCACAATATTGGTGATTATACTTGTACCATCTTATATTTTATCAATGTGCTCTCTCAAGGTCCATAAAGTGCTATGGATCGTGTTTTTTGGTTGATATGTAAGGCAGCTGATAGTCCTGATACTAGTTTATATCTGTTAATGGTAATTTGAATTGCATGGATGCAGTATGAGGATCTAGGACAGCTGTGTAGACATCCAAGAGCAAAGGCTGCAGTTCTTGCTGATATGGATGCTTTGGGAAGAGAGGCTGGGGTAAGTACTTCCATGGACTCCTGGTTTATTTTATTCAACCTTGCAGTTCGACCCTTTTCTAACTTCTCTTGATGGCTTTCAGTTGAGAGGGTTTGAATTCGTGAAAGCTGTGACCTTGGTACCGGAACCATTTACCGTCGAAAACGGTCTTCTTACTCCAACACTGAAGGTTATTTTCTTCTCCCCTTTCACGTGTTTGTTACTGTAAAAGTAGGAGTCTTTTCACATGTTCTGATTGTCGTTTTGAGTTTTGAGACTCACTCCTACTCTTAAGTAAAGATAATAAACGGTTGACATTATGCATATTGGAAAGCATGAATTTAGAAGTGTAGGATCTAAAACTAGACAGGAAGTACATATATTCTTGCCTGCTCATAAGCTATTGGATCAAACTTAGTATGAATCGTCTTTAAAGTTGAGTTCACTCAAACTATATTCATTACATAACCACCCATACATATAATGCTGAGTGAGTTCTTCACTTGTCTAACAAAGTTCATATCCTTCTCAAACTTTTTGACAGGTAAAGAGGCCTCAAGCTAAGGTCTACTTTGAGAAAGAAATAGGAGAAATGTACGCACTACTTTCGAAAGCTGACCCAACGAGCAAATTGTGATGAAATTTGGTCCGTGAAAGAAGTTTAAGGTAACAGTCCATTGGGAATAACTCGAGGCCAACATCCGGTCGTTTGTCAAGGGATAATGAGGGAAGATTTGCTTGTAATCTCTCTGATTCTGCTAGTATTAGTATTTGTGTTAACCTAGCAGGATTATTATTAATTTATTTATTATTTTGGGGATCATTTTTGCTCTAAAAATAGAAAAAAAAGAAATGTCTATATATATTTAGTATATTAGCAGGTTTTTGGAAGGTGGCTGACTGTGCCTGCTATTTGTAATTTTATATTACTCCATAGCTTGGTATATGATGCACACTTGCTGTAATACGAATATACGATGCATATTGTAAAATTCTGTTAAAATAAACTGTACATGGTTATACATATTGAATATTACAGTACATCTCGTCTTACGTTATAATTAAAATTAAAGCCCATGTGTTGCACGGATATTACTCGATTTCCATGTAAAGGTATTTTGTTCTAAAATCTAATCACCTGTTTTTGTTAATGTTTTTATATTCTGTCTTCTATACTATATTTACTTTTTGATTTAAACAACACTAAGATCAGAGGTTGCTAGACAAAATTAATTGGGAAAAAATAGGGTTTTTTTTTTTTTTTGGGGGGGGGGGGGGGGGGGGGTGGAATAGGAAAAAAAAAAAGTGCTTCCAAAAAGCATTAGGAGTAATGTTTTGAGGTTATTTGTTTTAAGAAATACTTCATAATTTCGTAATGTTTTGAGATTATTTGTTTTAAGAAATACTGAGTATATGATTTAGGAGTTTTTTATTTTTATCTTTAGTATTTTCAGGTTATGTTATACTTTAACCACGTATGTTGCATAATCAACATGTGAATGTAATTATGAGGAGCTGGTGAGAATACTAACAATAGAAAAAGTGAAAAACACAATTAAATTTACAATTATACAAGGCAAAACTGTTTAACTTACGTAGTAATTTTGATCCATTTATGAATCTCAAATATTTGTTGTAATGTTCCCACCAAAATTATGCGCATGCTTTAAAATCACAAGGTCTCACGGCTTTTGTCATATTGTTTTTAGAAACCTAATTCCAAACTTGCCAAAAAAATCTAATGAGTCAAATCGAAATGATTTCGGATTATTTTGGTTAGATTCAAGGCAGATTCAGGTTTCTCTCGATAATTTTGGGTTGGGTTAGGGAGGCAGCCCTGCGGATTTAAGGTTGAAATCTGAATCTGGTTACACACTTACACCAAATAATTTCATAATAAATGAAAACAATAATTGAAATGGATGTCAGCAAGTGAAATAAAACATGAATCTTAACAAATAAATGGTGCCGAATTCTGTACAAGCACAGTATATAATTGTCAACCAAAGTGCACAGCATATTGCACCCAGCATTATGTACAGACGAGTACATTTTTGTAAAAGCCATGAGGCAAAGTAAAACAAGAAGCAGATCAGCTTCACTGTTTGACAAGAGGCCGTGTGTTTTCCCAAAGCCATTGACGTTCTGAACCATCCAGCAATGGTGACACCTGCAGTAGCAAAGACGACACAGCTCAATTAGTCAATTAGAATGACAAAGCTGGAGAAGTTTTCCCCCAAGGTTACATGCTTGGTTCTGCAAGCAACAGTTTCATTTTCATTAACAAGCATTGTTCAATATGCATTAGTAGCATTACCTTTTGCCAAACTTGGTCATGATAATCATTAAGCCAATCAACTTCAACAGCAGATAGTAAGGATAAATCGATCAATTTGCTCTGCATAATGCCATCACTAAACATTAGCTTCACATTATATTATGCTAGGAATATTCAGAATTTTTTTAATGCATTTGCCTTCCATATATGGATTTCTTAGTTGATCTAGTTTATTGGTAGTTTGAATTGGTCTAATAATGGGAAGAGGATCAACATCCAATAGACCAAGGTACTCCCAAAAGCAAGAAGTCAAAAAAACAGGTGAAAAGGATTCTACAAATAAAAAGTGCACAAGGATTTTAATACTTCTCTCTTGCTTCTTTATTTCCCAATTCTTTGTACTTTTACTTCTTTAGAGACCATAGATGCAGCTCGAAAAGATTGAGATCGCTTAATGAAGTCCACTTTATTATAGAGAAGAGACAATTGACAACAAGATAAAATGTGTCATGAACCAACAAGATAAAATCTCGATTAGGAGCTTCATTAAGAATTATCAAAGTAATAAGAGAGTTCAGAAGAGTCTTTGATTAAGATAAAGCCAAAAGTTTTCTTACAAGTTACAACGGTAACTTAAGGCTAACACTCTCCAAATAGTGACTTGAGGTCACAACTGTCCTACGAATTAACTCAAAAAATGCCTGCCTACCCCTTTCTCATCTCTCCCTCTATCTTTGTACATGGTTTCAATCCCTAGGATGATTCTAGACCAAGCTTTTGTCTCATGTGCACACGTGGCAGCTCTCTCTATTTTCTTTATTATTAATAACTTTGATGACTATTAACAGAATAATACTAGTACAGTAGTACCCATAATTCCCCTCCTTAGGTCGGTTCATTATAAAATGTCAGTATGCCTTCTACTTTAAATATTTCATTAACCCCCCACTTGACAATAACAATCCAAAAATGCTGAATACTGTCTGCAAATCAGTACTAGCATAGCTAAGAATCTCTGTTCTTGTAACAATAACAGGGGAAAATGAGAGGTCTCTACAAAACCACATCGATTTGACTGGTATACCTCTAACTAGGGCCTATTTGGCAAAAGTAGATGTTAGCTCTTGTACCTGCTTTCAGATATTGGTTATATAGGAAATTAGATGTCAAGACTGATTGTTGTAAAAGTTTGAGAGAAAAAATACTAAAATAGGACTATACTCTACCTACAACAACTAACTCTTTGCCACAAACTACTTTCTATTTAACTTTCCCAAAACAGTAGTTCAACCACTAAATTCTAACTTAAATCACCATAAAGAACACTATTATACACCTTTAGTTGGTCTAAACTCTTAAAACTATTTCACAAAATGTTACCAATCTGGAGAATATCAGTACTATAGCCATTCAGCAGCCTGAATTAACCAATGGCAAAATTCTAGTTTTGGGACGTTAGGTGATATGAAGATGTTGGCATCGGTGAATTAATACATGTTAACAATACTCATAATAAAAAAGCTCAAGATAGCAACACCTGGATAGGAACAAAAGTAAGCTTTTCAAATCCCAGATACGCAAGACCTCCAAAGCGGTTTGGTGTATCCATTTCTTTCACGAAAAGGAGGTTCTGCATGACAAAAGAAAGGATATCATTAGAGGCATATCATGTCTGTTACATAGTCCAAGTAACTTCAGAAGAGATTCTCATCAAACACCTCCTCTGTTTTTATTTAGTTCCAATAAAGTACAATGGAACACAAGCCAAGGAGAGGGAGCTAGGATGACAATTAAGAAATAAGCATACAAAAAGAATGTAAACAATGTTTATACTAACATTAGAGAGAGCAATGCAGACAAGCCAGAGACGGGGGCAAAAGAATCAATAAGGCATAAAATGCAACTTTAACAAAGATAGAACAGGACCTCAATGCGTATACCAAATGCATGATCTTCATAATACCCAGGTTCATTGCTAACAATCATGCCTTTCTGCAAGGGTGTCAAGTTTCCAAATCGAAAACTAATACTTTGAGGGCCTTCATGAACATTTAATGCAGCTCCTACACCATGGCCAGTCCCTGAACATAAAAGGGTCCTATCCTTTTAGCATAATAATAAATTGTCACCACAAGGATAGGAAAAAAAATACTTGCTTACAATCAGGAAAGACAGCCAGAGAAATAGAAGGTATATGTTATTGGAAGTACCATGGCGGTAATCAAGTCCAATTTTCCAAAGAGAAGAGCGCGCAAAGGAATCCAAAACAAAGCCAGGTGTATTTTCGGGGAATACCGCCTGATCAAGAGTTATATGACCCTGCAATGAAATTTAATGACTAAACTCTTCAGTGATTGCAGATTTTTAAAGTTTTAATCACCCATTAACAAAAGTTATAAAACATTGTATTTCATTAAATTGAAATTGGAGCATAAACAAGCTGAATCAAATGAATTTTTTTTTCTCAGGGAGCAATTTTTTTTTTTTTTTTTTTTTTTTTTTTTTTTTAAATGTTATAATTAAGTTCCTAATTGGTAGCCTCCAAGGCTCAAAGGAGAACAAGTAGAAAGCAATGACAACAAAACCACCTTCAGTATGAACATATCATGTTATTATTCACATGCCAAATTTTCTCCTTTTGACTTTTGACACTTGGCTTCCTCCTTGGATGCTAGGTGTTTTTGCCTTTATTGAAAAATTAAGAAATACTCCGTATAAGAGATTATGTTAGTTAGAAACCTAGAGTTGTAACAATATGAAGAAAAAAAAAAGTGTAAATTATGTTGTTTATACAATTGTTTAACACTCGAGTGTTTTCTCCAAAAACAACAATACTAAAAAAATGAGAGATGTCTATAATACAGACTAAAATAAAATCCCTTAAAATATACTGATTTTTAAATATGCTTATGAGGCTCTTATTTAACTCCACTTTTCTTTCAGTTGCATTGGTTTATTCCCTTTTTTCAGTAGAGGTAATGGAATGGGCCCCAAATGGAAAAGTTAGTTAACTTTAGATTATAGAAATTACTGTTTTCAACTTATTATACTAGATTACTAGTAGTATATTATTCTTCCATTCCAAAAATCTGGTAACCTTTACAATCAGGCAAGAGCAAAAGAGTTTCATATGTCACACTGCTTTAGTCAAGAGCCTGCATTTATCTTATCGTAAATGAATATTTAATACATATATCCATTTTATTTATTTTTTTTGGTGCGAGGAGCCTAGGCAATGGCCGGCAAATAAGCATAACAAATAACAAATAGCTAGAGCAAGTACACGTGTTAATTTCTCATAAAAGATGAATGGATTTGGAAGTTGTAATTAGCACCTGTAAAACACGAGTGAAACACTCTATTTCTCGAGAAGTAGGTTCACCAAAATGAACCGTCCTTGTTATGTCTGTTGTACCATCTATATATTGTGCTCCACTGTCAAGCAAGAAGAGTTTTTCAGGATCCACAATGCTGCAACTATCTGGTTCTGGTTTGTAATGAATTATTGCACCATTCGGACCAGAACCTGAAAGCCATTTTCCATGCATTTGGTAAGTGGAAAGAGCATTTTCATTAGCAGGATTGTTGAAAGAAAATGAGATTGAGAAAAAGGTAGCATTGATTAACGCTACACCGTTATAATAGTTAACTTTACATTTGATGAAATAATGCTTGTTCCTACACATCTTTAATAAAACTTCCAAGAAACATAGAGTGAAGTATGCTAGATGAAATTTTCAGGTAGCCAAAGTATCAGAATTCAAGAGAATGTTGTATTTTACAAAAACAAACTTCCTTAAGACCAAGTGGATGCATCAAATGGTAGAAATGGATAAGGTAACATGTCAACACCAGCAATTAAACAGATTGTACTAATATTAATTTCAAAATCTTATCAAAATGGTAACCAGCGTAACCTAGCAGCCTACATACATACAAAATACAAAGATTCACAAAACAGCGTTTTTTTTTCTTTTTTTCTTTGGGTTAAAGGTGGGGGAGAGAGGAGCCTGAGTCCACGATCCAAAGAAAGGGAGCATAAAAAATACAATTGCTCCAAAAAAGTAAAGAAGTGCAATCTAGATTACAAAACATAAAGAGAAAGAAGCTAGGGTAACCCTTACATGAAGCGCTTTATAAATACCATTTCCAGTAAATCAACAAAAAAGAACCAGTCATACATATACACAGGAAGCTGCAAAATCATGTTTCTGAACCAGGTTTGAAAGTTGGTCAAATACCCTTCTTGTCACTAGAAGTGAATTATTTAAAGCCAGTAGGACAAAATTATTTAAGCCAGAAGGACGAAATCCTACAAGGTCATATAAGCTTCTGCTTGACTGCTTTGCCATATTGCCTGGTATGTTATGGTGATCATAGACACAACAATATTCTTAGAAGAATTATCACTTTTACATCAATCTCAATTGAATTACTAGTTTGAGCCACTGTGTAACTTTAGATTGGGTATGTTATGATAGAACAGTACTGTGTCTACTACCACTCCTTTTTTTCTGTGTTTCCACAAATTAATTTATTTCTCACCTAAAAAAACATAAATCAAAATGCCTAACAATATAGCAGCAAAATTCACAAGAATTAAAAATAAATCACTCGTGTATTTTGAGGTTCTTCGCAATGACTTAATATAAAAAAATACTCAACAGAGTTGGTTAAAAGATATTTAAAAGGATGTAATTCAATAGTCAAAAGAACAATAGAATAGTACCACTTATAGTATCAAAACTTGTATCCACAAAACCATCTTGCTTGGAACGAAACTCAAGAAGTTTGTCTGACACTTCCACCTCTGTCAATGTCAGACCCTTGCTGATTTCAGCTTCCAGCCAGGACCAGAATTGTACTACAGCAGCTGCATCCCTACAAAAAAAAAATATGATTGATGTTAAACAGAAGGAATTTCACTCATTTAGTCATTTGTGCTCTCAGCGCATTATAAACTTTTGCACAAAAGAAATATAAGTGGGAAAAAAAATGCCAAAATGGATATGGAACATCATCTCTAACGGTGCATGTAAGCAAGAACCTGGATATTTACCTGCATGCACTTGAGAGTTGAGCGCGAAGAGCTTAAGAAACATTCTTTAAGCTCTCCCTCTTCACCCCTCTTATAGAAATGGCAGGATAAGAACAGACCAGAGTATGAAATGATTGTGCACACAACTACACATTTCCATGTACATGTGACATTGTGATGTGTATGCATTTGTATTCAAGCAACAAGGAGCACTGAAAGTGTGAAAAGTGAATATACCTTAAATGAGAATTGCGCATCCCTTCTATTTCAGCATGGTTTTTCAGTGCTTTTGCAAGGGAAATTGGGGAGCTCCTATACACAGCAGTTGCTCCATTAGAACCACCATTAGAGCTACCATATGACCTAGACTTATATTCCTTTTTGTTATTGGAAGCTGACTTAAAGGTGTTGGCAATAGCAGCATTTACAGTTGCTGTGTCGATCAGAAGATGAGCCCCTTCTAGTGCCAAACTGTAGAAGAAGAAACGAAACTCAAGACACCAATATAAAAATAGGTATGTTAAATCCAGGTATTCAAAATCCAACAAAGATGTTATATCACAAATGTTTTCAAGGATGTCTAGCAAATGCTTAGATTTAAAATCTATGTAAAAATCCCAATTGGTTCGTATCAATAGCTACCATATCAGAAAAGGAAAATCAGAATCCAGCACACAATTAAGTTGACTATATAGGTCAAAAACTTGGAAGCAAGTAAACTAGTTCATAAGAAATATTAAGTAATACCCCCAAGATTAAAATTAGAAGTATGTAGAAATAGTCTGATCTTTGCGAAAAATAAGTAGAAAAATCTACAACCCAAAAGAAACATGTGTATGCCTAGAACTAGAACTGCACCTATCTCCATTCTCCACAAATACAATTACAACAAGATGGAATACATAATATCTCGTGACAGTAGCTTCTTGATGACTCATTTATTTTAAAAGGAGGATATCTTCAAAGATAACATGCATATATATTGATATTTTCTGGTCTAACGTATATGCAAACTTACTTCTCAACTGCATTCAAGATTGAATCATAAGGTCTCAACTCTACACCAGCATTCTGCAAGTAACCCATCACCTCTGATGTGATTTTACTATCGTCAATAAATAACTTGGATTGATCAGTCTCCACAACCAAATATGCATACATAACAGGAGAATGAGGAATATCACTTCCTCTCTGCAAAAACAAAAAAATACATATATTAAGCATCAAAGGTGCTACTTCTTCTTGGGTTTTTTTTTTAAAAAAAATTTTAGTTGCAACATTTTGAAATTCATGGCTGTTTATAAAGTATAAAGAGTTGATATTTTTTTTTCAAAAAAAAACAAAGAGCTGATATTTTAGAAATATATATTGAGACAAAGCTAACAAGATCCCTTATTTTCCCCCCCTCAAAAAAAAAAAAAGATCCTTTTTTTTTTTACCCTTTAATTAGTCAAAGTAGAACGTGTGAATAGTGCACAAGTCAGATCTTTGAAAGTTAATAAATTGGAGGAAATTATATCTTTATGTAGCTAGGCCCCTACCCAGCCCCGTATAAAGAATTACCACAATTTTTTATTTCCCAAAAAATAGCAACTAGAGTAGGGTTGAGAACCTTACCAAATTAAGCAACCAAGCAATTTCGTCAAGCTTGGTAATCACCATAGCAGAACAACCATCATTTGCAAGCTGGGATCTCAACCAAGATAGCTTTGAAGAAACATCTACTCCAGCATACTTTAATTCATGCAATCTCACAGGTTTTCTTGGAGGTTGTGGCCTTGAATCCTTCCAAATTTCATCTACAAGATTGGCCTTGGACAGAAGAACTAATTCATGGTTCTTTTTAGATATATCATCTCTGAGTTCTTCAGCAGCATCAAATGAGAAGAGGAACTGTTCCCTTCACATAACCAAGATGTAGTGTCATGAAAGACCAGTCTAATCAATATAATTCTTAACTATGATTTACAAATGGGAAGAGAAGTAAACAAAAAAGGGAAAAGAGCACTTGCTAACCGAAGGATTTCAACAACTCCAAAACCATAAGATTTTGTATGAAAAAATGTCATATAACAATGAAACAAACAGTGCAGCGACCATAATATATGATAAATAAAAAGGAAAGAGTTCCTCAACATAGAAAAAGTCAGATACTGAACCAATCAAATCATTGGTCTTACAGGATCAATGCCAACTCTGGAGCCAGGTGTAAGCACGTCATTAAGCCACTCAGACATAGTGGGGACACCCATATTACCAGCACGCATGAGTATCCAATCAGAGCTCAGTTGCTTTTCAGCCTGATCATGACACAAAATGAAACAAATGAGGGTTGGAATTGTGATATAAGACCAACTGATAATTCATTTGCATAGCTTGCAAGTAAACTGACACAAGGTATCACCAAGAATCGCTGGTTACAAAGAATTGTAATAATAGAGTATGATAAAAGATTTTAATGTCTTATGTACAAATAGAGGTAGCAGCTAGATCGCAATGGTGCACCACCATCTAGATTTCTGAATTATTGGCAATCATGAGATTAGCACAGACTATGTGTTGTCTTCCCCCATCTCTCCCCAAAAAATCCCTTCTCCCATTCATTCCCCTGAGGTCCCTAACCATAGCTTGTTTGTCAAAACGGTTACATAAAAAAGTGGCACGGCAGAAATTGAGCAGTATGGCTTTTAGGGATAGTTGAGGACACGGATGCAGGGTAATGATTGCTTAGTAGTTAGTTGCTTACCCCGCCTTTTTAGCAGCAAATTAAGATTGATACACACATGTTGATCATTATGGCAACAGAAGAATCAATATTTTAAAAGGGAGGGGAGGGGGATTCCTGGAATTATCATGAAAAACAAGTAAACATTAAATTCTCCAACCTGCAAAAAGTACCGCCCATCTGTCCACAAAGCCGCTTTATCCTTTGTGACAACAGCAGTGCCAGCACTCCCAGTAAAGCCAGAAATATAGGCCCTCCGCATATAACATTCAGCAATAAATTCACTCTGCAAGCCAAAATCCAAGAATGTGACAATTTAATACAAGCTTACTACTGTTCACACCAATGGCAGCATTAGTCCAGCTTTGCCCAAAACAAACATGCAATTCTATATAGATTGGTGTTGTTAAGGCACTGCTACCCAAGTGTCTAGAGAGGCCTAGGCAGTGGTGGGAGAGGCAATTTTTTATGAGGCACACTTAAGCATAATAGGTGCATTAATTTCAAGTCTGCAGTCTATTAACACAAGGAACTATAATTTTATTTAAGTGCACTTCACTGCAAGCCTTACACATGTGCTTCACTCATGTTGCCTCAGAGCATCATGAGCCTTTTCAAACACTGATATTATGATATAGTTGCTAATGAGAACCTTGACTGGCAGCCGAAAATCTTCTTATCCTCTTTAATCAATCAAACGGTGAAAAGCAGAGTATAATAAGGGATTCAACCTTTAATAGGAAATCAATCAGTATAAAGAAAAGTCACAAGAATAATTAAGTAGCTTATTTGTTTTACATGGTTTAGGACTTTAGGTTTGGCCCTTCAATTCATACAACTTGGCAATTATTTTTTTTACAGCTGAACTAATGATAAATTTAATTCGGCAAAGGAAAACAACTCCAAACATGATAAGAATAAGCCCTTTTACTTTTAACACTAGACTTGGAGAATTGTATATCAAAGAAAATGGGAGTTCTTGGAAAGAAAAAAATAGAAACTACAATCATTTGGTTATGATTTATCCTAAAATATGCAACATATGACTTTTTTGGCAGTCTAATTATCTATCATGATAACTACTTTGAAATCATAAACATGGGATGCCATGGGATGATTTTGAACACCTTCTTTTAGAAGTTACCTCGCTCTTTAAGTCTCTATACCAACCGCTTCATCATTTCTTTCTCTTTCCTTCCCTCAATCTTTACCCAAAATCTATCATTTCTAATTCTAGATTCTACATGAAACAAATCTATAGCACCTCAACACATAACTAATAACAAACCAATTGAATTTTATTTACATCGTTTACATCACCAATTGAAAGAGATTGTGTTCTAAATATCCACATGACCAACTAAGTAAGCAACACAAATGATTTGGTGTAATGCCAACATGAAAGTTAATACTCATACTATCTACTTCATCATCATATTCCATTGAACCATTTAGTTTTAACATATCAACAACAAACCGTGGAAAACGATTTCTAGTACAACAACCATTACAAATTGATTGAAACCTCAAATAAATTCTAATTGAATTGCATCAATACAATCACTACCTTAATGTAATTTACATGCTCAATATCCCAAAATCTTACACTATAGCATCAAAATTGAATACCCAAAAGTAGAAAATACTCCAAACAACAATCAAATTCAAGAAAAACATCAAAAATTGAGATGAAGAAATCGAGAAACCTGGTGAGCATCCTGAGAAGGGATGATATAAGCATCAATACCAACGCCAGGCTTAGAGAAAAGCTCGCGCAATGCTCGGAGCTTTTCGTCGTGATTAGCACGCGCTTGCCGGAGTTTCCGGAGCTCCGACGAGGGTTTTGCGGAGAAAGTACTGCAGCATTTGATGACGGAAATGGCGGAGCGATTTGGGGAAATTGAAGGAGGGGATTTGAATTTGGGGAAGATTGAGGGAGATGAGAGAGAGAGAAAGCGGAAGTAGTTAGGGCGAAAGTGAGAGGGGTTGAAGGCGAGCTTTGCTGAGGAGAGAGATAGAGCTTCCATGGTTATGGAGTGAGGAAGGTGGAAGAGGAGAGAGATGATTGGGTTGGAAGATACTGAAGGCAATGTTTGGAGTGTATCACTGGATTGAGCAATGAGTTTATGTTGTGTTCAACGCTAACCCGACCCGCTTAATGAATGTGTTATGTCGTGTTGACTCGTCTAAATATTTTTTAATCAAAAATTGTTGACACTAATCCTTTTTTTTTTTTTTTTTCCTGCATCTAATTCGTGCTTAAAAAAAATAAAAAAAAAAATCGTGTCGTGTTGTAACGAAAAATGTTGGCTTCATTTAAAGTATTTATCATAGATTTCAAAAATAATGGGTCATTTTTCTTAACCGAGTTGATTTGTGTTGGAATTCTCAACACCTAGCCGACATGTTTAATTACATGTGTCATGTTGACCCGTTTAATTATACATGTCGTAAACTCTTTTGTCACTAACCAGAATTTCTCGTATTTGATTCGTAACGTGTCAACTTTTGCCAGCTCTAAACTGAACCTAGCTAATTCTCAAAAAAATTAATGAGGTGGGTTAAGTTTAACATGGATGGTGCCTCGAAAGGAAACCCGAGTCGAGGAATAGTGGTCACATGAAGCTTTTGGTTTCTATTGATTTGGAAGTTGTCGTTAAAATGCTAGTGGAGGAATGTTCTTTTAATTTCCTTTACATTCACATTTTGTGCAAGTGTAAAGCTATCATTATGCATCAAGGTTGGGAGATGAGGATTCATCATTGCTACATGGAAGCTAATCAGGTGGCAAATTGGTTAGCTAACTTTGGAGTAACTCGACTTAAAAGATGGTGATTTTTGGAGCGGTCTTGACGATCTTCAAGTCGTTTTATTGAAGGACCTTAGTGGCGTTGTTTATTCCTAGGAATAAGGCTTAGTTTTGTTGGGGTTTTGCTTTTGTGTTTTGATTGTTTTGGTTTTTGCGTTTTTTTTTTTTTTGAAGGGTGGTTAAGGTCTCACTTTACGGTATTACTAAATTTTAAATGGATTACACGACGGTAGTATTTATTAATCATGGTTACCCTAATCCTTCACTACATTAATTAACCTACACTACTCTTGATCAATTATATCATCACTCCACCGGTCCAACCACATAGCCAACTCTTGTCCAACCCACCACCAACGACCACCTAGCCAAACACCAACACCCACCCATCGACAATCACCTACTAGTCTACCACCCACCACAAATTTCAATACTCCGTACTTTTTTGTTTTTTTTTTTTTTGAGACAAAACCCCAACGGGGATTAACTTTCATTCATAGGAATATCCGAGCTCAAAATAGGAGCAATACACAATTGAAAATTAGAAACCCATACCCTTCTACCTAAAGCCCATGGCGAGTAATGAGCAAGCTCATGCTCTACTTTATTGCCTTCCCTATGAACAAAGCTCCAAATAATACTCTCTAAGGAGTTACATAGATGAGATGTAAATTACTGCAGCCTCTCTCTTGTGACTTCAAAGCGTTCACCAAGCTAGCACAATCACTTTCCACAACAATACGACGAAAACCAAACTCCACCGCAGCCTTTAACCCCAGCAAAAGGGCCATAGCTTCGCCAGTAGCTGGCTCCCACCTCTCCACCATACACCAGGCCCCAGCAAGGAGAGCTGAGCCACTGCTGTCTCTCACAATCGCACCAGCAGTCGATCCCAGCCCCTCCACCGACCCTCCATCAACGTTCAGCTTGACATAATTACCTTCAGGAGGCTTCCACTTGTTGCTAGCAGCCCTGCTAACCACACCGACTTCCCTTTCTTCCCCTTGTAGCTCTTGCACTTGCTTTACAACATACTCCATAGAACGCTTAGGGTCACAAGCCTCTCCTTCGAAAACCCACTTGTTCCTAGCAATCCACACGGCCCAGCAAAGAGACATAAATAAACCATGATCACGACTCGGGAGTTTTTCAATACATGACAATGCCATATCCCCAAAGCTAGTAAAGTCACCCCTCATATCAAAATCAACACCACACTCATCCCAAATTAGCCTAGCTATAAAACAATCACGCAAGCAATGAAGCTCAGTTTCGTATAGAGAGATATGCTAAAATTATTTTTAACGTATTACTCATTCAAAAAAATTGCTTTAAAAATCTTATACTTTTTCCAAAAAAAATTCAAAAAGTGTTTTTATTTTTTGTTCCCTATGTGCTATGACACCCGTTACCTCGGATGCATTTGAATCTAGATATTCCCGAAAATAGAATTCAAACACTCACTTCGATTCATTCTTCCTCTCACTAAGCTCAACCCCTGTAAAGCACTCAACAATGGCGATCATCACTGAACACGAAGACAACCAGAATAACCAACCATCTTCTCCTTCCAAATCCAAACCCAAACCCAAACCAAAATCCAAATCCAAACCCAAATCAAAACCCAATCCTCAACCCAAACCCAGAACCCAAACCCAAAACCCCTTCATCTTCTGGTTCTACTTCACTGTTACAATCTCTCTCATCACTTTCATCTTCGTTTCTCTCTCCTCTTTCTCTTCCCCTGATCCCAAAACCTGGTTTTTGAAATTACCCACAATTCTCAGAGATCATTATTCTAAAGGGAGAACAATCAAGGTTCAGATTAACCCTAATGAACCCCCAATTGAGGTATTTTCTTACTCCCAAGGTTCTAGAACTTCTGAAAATGTGTTGATTGTTCATGGGTTAGGTTGTAGTTTTTTTACATTTAAAAGGGTAGTTGATGATTTAGGTTCTAATGGGTTTTTTGGGGTGGCTATCGATTTACCGGGTTCTGGGTTTTCGGATAAGACGGTGGAAAGAGAGATTGAGGTTGTTCGTGAAGCTGGGGTTTTAGAGAAGTTTTCAGAGATGTATGAAGAGATTAAGGAAAAGGGAATTTTTTGGGGTTTTGATAATTTGATTGAAAATGGGCATCTTCCTTATCAAGAGGTTAAAATTCGGGTTTCGAAACAGAAGATTGTTGAGCCATTGGAATTGGGATCACAAGAATTGGGTAGGGTTTTGGGACAAGTTATTGATTCAATGGGATTAGCCCCTTTGCATTTGGTGCTACATGATTCAGCTTTGGTTATGGGAGCAAATTGGGTTGCTGAAAATGCAGGGTTATTGAGGAGTCTTACACTTATTGATACTATGCCTAGGGGAACAGCATTGCCCTTGTGGGCATTGCAAGTGCCCTTGATTCGGGACGTGGTTTTGAGGGTTGATTCTGTGTTTGGAAGATTGATGGGTTCGTGTTGTTCGAAGTCGTTTCAGGGTTCGAGTTTGGAGGCTCATAGGGTTCTTTTGAAGGGTAGAGATGGGAGGGAGACAATTGTGGGAGTGGGGAGGAATTTGAATCAGAGTTTTGATTTGGCTCAATGGGCTAGTATGGATGGTGTTAAGGATTTGCCAATGCAAGTGCTTTGGTCTGGTAGTTGGTCTGAAGAGTGGAATGACGAAGGTAAACGTGTCGCTGAGGTTGTATCTCAAGCAAAGTTCAACAAGCATTCTGGTGGGAGGTGGCCTCAGGTAGGATCTCAGGATTCCTGTATGAATTGTTTTAAAGTATTGTTCTTTTGCTTGAATTTTTGCTGAAATGTTTAGTGAACCATTTGATTGTTAGAACTGAGATATGCAACATTAGATGAGCTGAAAATGCTTTTAAGGGAATAACACATTTTATTCAGTCATAAACATTCTTAGTTTTTGAATTCAAAATCATGATATCACTGGAAAGACTGTCAAGTAGCTCTTAATTTCATCTCACCTCACATTTGGATCAAGTTGAGAAGATTTTACAGTGACATGGAATTCTTTGTATAATTGAATTTTAGTCACACCTCATTCACATTCTCTCAACTCTAAATTGGGACATACAGTTCCTATTTGACTTCTCCAAGAAAGTAAGTGCAGTGGAATGCAATATCATAATGTATTACTGTGTGAGAAGTAAGTGTAGATTGTCCAGTCAAGGTGTCAACTTTTAACGTTAGGAGTTCGATTATGGACTAAACTAAAAAGATATTTAATTGCTTTCTCTGAAGTCTGCACCTTGCCCTTTATGAGATGTTGCCAAAGCAGTTTTCATTGATATTGATGACTATGCTGTTCAAGTTCTTCATTTTGCATCAAACTAGCCTTGTCCAGCACTAGTCATGGGATAGCATATGGAGACTGCAGCTTAGGTCCTTAACATTTAAATTTTATCTACTCTTTGGACCTATGTAGCATGGAAACAAAAACAAGAAACAAATAGGGGAAACATGAAAAAATAAAAAAAAAGAAACATGGCAATGTCAAGATTGAAACATTAAGACAAAGATATTTGCTAGAAACACAAAGTTATCCCTTTTTTTTTTTTTCTTTTTTTTTTTTTTTTATATGATAGGAAAATAAATAAATAAAGAGAAAGTAAAAGTATTTTGTTGGGGCTTATATTAGTTTAATGAATATGTCATCTTGGGCCCTTGGGGCATTAAGTATCTTTAAGGATGCTACTAGGTAGTCATTTGAGTTACTAAAGCTTCCAAATTTCTGAAACAGAAACAGGAAATGTGGCCTTCATGAGAGTTTTTGTGCTTCATAACCTTTGGGTATTTTGCTGTTTATGTGGAATAGCAGTGAACACCCTCATCAATGTCTAAGTAGAGTCGATGTCATTGTAATTTGTTCTTGTTGCTGTCTAAGTGCCCAATTTCTTCTCACTAAAACTGTTTTCAGTTGTTATGGTTGGGTAGGCTTTCTGTTTTTATTTTTACCAAAAAATGTTGCTTGTCTTCTATCTTGGGCATGTTTTGTTTGAGGCTACAGTTTTTAACTCTCGCATGTCTTTCTGCTTCAATTATGAACTCTTATCTTTATTTGTAATAAATAGTATTGTCAAATTAGAAATTTAGATGATATAATTTTGTATTACAATCGATTCTAGACCCTTTCCATGAATATTTGTTTCAAATGATTTGCCTCATAAATGATGACAAATCTAACATTTACTTCAAGGATCATGTACAAATTAATCCATGAATTATCATAAGCTGGCAATCTCCACTGTCCAGAATTCCAGCCTAAAGCAATATATCCTGGAAATATATTAACATAAAAGTTGTTGCTGTATGAAATTCTGTTGCTCTTGATGATCTTGGTTTTCTCTTTCATACCTTTGACCTAAGGGGTACTGTCATATTTTTTACATGAGACTGTTTCGCAAAACTTTAATGTGAGGTAAAAAAAAAAATCTATCTGCGGAAATTGTAGCACTCCACTCATCCCTAGAAGTTACCAGGTCGCTGATAGTATATTGTTTGCTGATAGCAGTTGGTATTGTGCAGCAATAGACTGTTGTAAATTGGAGACAGTTCTCAGGTTTGTTTTTGGCCTTCTGATTATTTCTATTTTCAGGGATTCTCTTTAGACCCTATTGGTTAATTATGATCACATTCTTGTGATTGGGTCCCGTTCTTTTAAACATTATTTTGGACTTGGGGAGGGTCAAGGGAGGCTTTTTTTTTTATAAAAAAAAGGGGGGAGGGGGGGTGTTGTGTTGCGAATCAGACCACCGCGTGCTCATAACCTGATTAGAATTTGAGCTATTTAACTTATCTCTCTGTCTTTTATATTTTAAAACCTTTTGCTTTGTCAAATGCAAATTTTATGTGCTCTGATGACTATTAAAGTGTTCAATACATGTTCTTGACAGTCTTTGAGTGGGTTTGACAAATTGACTCCACTTATGCATAAGATTAAATAAGTGCATTAGAAATTTTCTGTGAAAATCTGATGATGTACAAGAATTATGATGTAATTTATAATTATTCTTACTCAATAGAGAACCTACATGGAGTGAGAGAGCCAAAATAAAGCCATACCAATATACCATACATTGTTTTGAAAAAGGCCCATATGGGTTAATTGACCAACGGCCGCCTCATGGCATAGCCTTTGCACCATGCCTTAATTTTTTATCTGGGACAAAAGGTAATGCTGCCGTGTCATGATTCCACCATGTCATGATCCTGTGCTGCTGGCTGCCCCAGGACAGCACATTTGTAGCACGGTCTTGTGCCACCTTTAGTTATGCATTGCTGGTCTTTCTACTGTAGTTCTATAGAAAGCTTAGTCAGTTATTATCTTTATTTAATGTAGTGTCTATTGTAATTATTGCAGGATGACACTTCAAGTGAGGTAGCTGAAAACATCATTAGTTTAATATCTTCTCTACCAAAGACCGAAAGAAAAGCTGATGATGAACCTTTGCCAGAGCATATTCAAAAGATGCTTGATGAAGCAAAAAGTGGAGGCAGTAATGACCAGCATCATGGTCATGGCCATCATGCAGATTACATGGATTCCTACGGTCTTGGTCAAGGTCATGGATGGGGAATGTGATCTTCGACTCATCCTTAATTTCTGGTAAAAATATGATACTGGCCATGATATAGTTGTCGAAACCAACATAAACCTCAAATATTTGCGAATATGAAAGTGTCTTGGATATGGCCCGAGTTAACTAATTGCCAAATTTGAGATCATACATAGCAGAGCATTGACATGCTAGATAGTGGGTTTCTTTTTTCTAGATCCTCATATCAGTGTACTTTGATTTTTTTTTTTTTTTTCCATCTTGTTTTCTTCTGTTTCATATTTGAATTTGTGCTTGTGATTTTAGTAGTTTACCGGGCTTCAATTTTGTTGATCTACTCGGTTTTCCAGGTTGTTGGGTATATTAGATTTCCCCTGCTCCTGATTGATGTAAGGGATGGTAGGATGTGGTATTTTCAGGTTGTCGAACAGTTTGTTGTATAATGAGCTTGTATCTTCATATGTAGTGAATGAAATTAGTGTTTTTCGGTTTTGTTTTTCTGCTTTGGTATGCTTCCAAATATTCAATGACTTTGATCACATCTTATTTGTCAGCTACACTTGCTGAAACTACTTCCATAATAAACAGGAAAACATATCATATAAAAGTGCTACAATGTGATCCAGAAAACCATTTGAAGAAGCTTTGATTCCTCATTTCTATCATTAGCCATCAGTAACTTAAGGCTCTAGAAGCCATTCTTTAATCCTTATCACAAGTTCACAACATTGTACTTGTATGGTTTTTATGTCAATAATGTAAGTCCTCTCTAAACATTTCATTAAAAAAGAACTGAAGAAGCTTGATTACCATCCCTTAAAATTTTCCCTACTTAAAATGAGTCCCCCACCAACCACACCGAATTTGCTCGATTATAAGAGAATGTCTGACTATATTTGTTTATTAACCTATTCTAAAAGTAAATCTTTCCCTTACAGTTACACTTGTTATTACCTTGTGAAATATTTTTCCGTCTTTTTTCGTTTCTCTCTTTTCTTTTTTATATTATATGTACTCGTATTTTATTTGTAGTTTGATAATCATATTTCATATTATAAAAAATATTTAATAATTGAGCATTACATATAATTTTAACTTAGTATTGCGCAAAAAGTAAGTCAACCAAAAATTAAAAAATGACCAACAAGAGTACGTCAACTTGATGTCGCTTAAGGAGTTAAGGGAGGTCTCGGATTCGAGCCTCACCGTATGCAGAAATTCTTGTTAGGAGACTCATCCACCATAAGTTAGGTGTGCTAGCCGAGTCGAATCCAAATGTAGTCTGAACTAAGCTCCGGTGAACCAGGTGTACAACTTAAAAAAAAAAAAATTGAAAAATGTATGAACACTTCATATTTTAGGCACTTCGTATCTAATCTCTTTACCACTTATTTATTTGTCACATAAACAAATTCTCAAAATTTCATATCAAATCAATTTATCAAAAGAATGGGGTGTTGTGGAGATGAAGAGGAAGACAACCTCCTCCACCAACCCCTTATCTCATCGGAAAATCTCGAAATCACCGCCAAAACCACCGTAGAATCCACCATTTCTCCGATGAATTCACACTTTTCCGCCTTAATTTGCCGCGACATCCTCCGAATCATCTTCCAGAAGCTTCCGATCGCCGACATAGCTCGCGCTGCCTGTGTTTGCAGGACTTGGAGTTCCGTCGCTTCTGATAGGGACATTCAAACGACGTCGTTTAAGGCGCCTTGGAAATTGAAGGAGATTGTCGGTGATCCGATTTCTGGAAGTTTCTGGAGAGATAATAGTTTGAATAAGTTCGCTATTTCTCATCGTATTCGTAGCGGTGATTCCGTTGCTAGCCTCGCTGTCAAGTACTCTGTTCAGGTTTTGTCTCTCTTTCTCTTTATTTGCTTCTTTTGATTTGTTTGATTTGTTCTTGTAAATTGTGCATACATTAACTTAATATTGATTACACTGGTCGACGCGTGATTTTGATGCTCATTGTTAGCCCTCGAGGGTTGTGTATATCAAAACCGATTGTGTATGGATTAATTGTATTGCCAATCTAGTTAATTGGTTTCTTGTTAGGATTTGATGATTTTTATGAATGGCAATGGTTTATGAATTGCTTGAATAATGAATAATATTATTATTATTATTTGAATTTAGTGGTATACTTAAATTGATTTAGTATAGACTGATTGAGTTTTTATGTGTTATGAATGAATGTGTTTTGGAAAATATGTTAAAAAGATATGTGGATTGTGGAGGGAATTTTGATAAGGTTGTAGAATGATGATTAACATGAACAGTTAGTAGAGAGATTGGTTTTGATAAAAATGTTGTGCTGCTTGAAAGTCGGTGTGTTATACTGAAAAAGATCATTAATTTAATAAAAGAAAGAGTGAGAAATGGCTCAAATTTGTGGAGGGTAGTGTGGTTCAGTTGCAAGCAGAATTCGTGAGCTTGTGCACTTTGTTATTGTGAAGTGTGTGGAATCGCGAGTATCTTATTGAAAGTAGATTTGGGTGCATACTTTTTTTGGCTTTTGTTTGTCTTGCTGTTTGAATGGGCACCTGGTACTCTGGTAGGTGATTATCGCTGCACATTGTGGAGGTTCAAGGCTGTAATGTTTAGGCGACGGTTGGGGCCTTGAGAGGAGCTTACTTAGTAGTGTAGTTTGTATGTAAAGGGGATGTCTTGTGGCAATTGATAAGAGTTAGGATTTTCTATGATGTTTGCAAGAATGGATATTTAGTGAGGTTAATTAACAGCAATTGGCAGTTGAGATAACTTTCTAGCAATTATGCTGAAATATACACCTGCTCAGTTGCTCCTATTAGATTCTGTTTTAATTTATCTGATAAATGTGGGCTTACTGGTTTCTTGAACCAGTCCAGACTTGAGCAATAATCAGCTAGATAGAGATTACGATACCATCTTCCAATCGCCAATTAGCCATAGCATAGGTTATGAAAGTTTCCTAGATGGTTGGTGTTTACTTCGTGGAGCTTTCAAAGTGATTTTTGCTATTGTTTTTTGTTTTTTGATGGGCATTCCATGACCAGAATGGAAGATGATACCCTTAGTCCTTAGAGCGTGACCATATATGTATAACCTGTTTACTATCTTGAATCTCAGATATCATTCGACCTTGATTGTCTTCCTTTGTTTTCTTTCCCATAACTATAAATGTATGGCTACTGTCTATTCCTTAGTTAGTGCTACTTTTGTGGTATTACATTACCAGTTTACAATGTGGGAATAGGCCCTTTTGCCAGTCTTCTCTCTACTTGTCGAGTAAGTGTTTTTGTGTGGATCCTTGAAGAAGCAGTACAGAATTGAGAAAATTTTGATAGGAGGGTGATTAGGGTGGCAGTGTTGCTGTTTTGATGATCGGATAGCGAGTTAGGCTGGTCATAGATAATGCAGTATAGCATGGGATAAACTCCTCCGTAGGCATAGATGTTGTTTGTAGTCAAGACCTCTAAGCTTGCTGGAGAAGTGATGACTTTCGGAGTATATTGAAAATTGAAAAGAGCAAAGTTAATTTCTGTGGAGTAAAGTTCTAGTAAGTACATCTTATTGGAATGCCCTCAGATGTATATGAAATAGAGAGCATTGTGCAATGGGGTTTCTGAGCATTGAAGGATTTATTTAGATCTTGGTATATATTTCCATGCTACTCCTTGTGGAAGCTTTATCCCATGCATACTGTTTCCTGGCACTCTGCTCTTTTGGTGTGTCCCATGCCCTCTAATATCCAATGTACCTTATACATATGTTTGATAAAATGATACCTGCCTTCCAGGGGCATAACTATTAGCAAAAAGGTTATGGGGCGCATCAAATCATGTAGAAGAAAGAGAAAGTAGGTTAATTCAGAGGATAGAGAGAGGGAGTGGAGAAGGGGGGATGAACTCCATAAAAGGGCAAAGCTATTATTACACATGCTTTTAGAAGATAGTAATTACAGGACATACACCATTATAATTACTTGCACCATTATTTATTATTGGGACTTCTATGACCGGAGTGCCTTTTCCAGTTTACCATCTTTTGTCTTGTGGAATAAGTGCTTGACATATGTGCTGCAGTTGGTGATTTTATCTATCATGGACATTCAGGTTATGGACATAAAACGACTGAACAACATGATGAGCGACCATGGGATATATTCAAGGGAAAGGTTGCTCATTCCTTTGAGCAATCCAGACATCCTTATCAACAGTATATGCTACATAGAGCTTGATGTGTATGCAAATAGAGAAGCAGCAGTCTTGTATCTGGAGGGAGGTCCACCTGAGAATAAGTTTAGCTGCTCCACTAGTAGAGCAACCTCAGAACTGGCTAAGAAAAGAGTGATCGAATCTGTTAGGAGGAGCCTGCAGGTCGATGATGAGATTGCTCGGTACTATTTATCTATAACCGATGGAGATCCTCGATCTGCACTCTCCGAATTCTCTGAGGACCTTAGCTGGGAAAGGCAGACTGGTTTAGCCTAGTCGAACCTTCAAACAGAAAGCTAGCCATTGCTACAGCAGAAGGCTTGATCACATTTTATATGAACCCTTATTGTCAGTACCTGATTTCGGACCTTGAGAGGCTTACTCGCAAAATTCAATATACAATAATTTCCATAGTCATTGCTGCGCGAATCTGTTTGCCTAAGATCAGCTCTAAATGGCAAGTAGATACCATATTGCTCAAATTTGTAAGTTTGTTAGACTGTAAATTGTAAGTTTCTAGTAAATTAAGCTGGCTTTGCCACACAAAATAACATACTATGATAAGGCCAAACAAATATTCTGTATAGTGTATGCATTTACTTTCGTACTAAGTAAGCAGTAATTTGGTTGTATTTGTTGCCTAGAAACTGTAAAATTAAGATATGGAATTGTGTGAAATCTGGGTTAATTCTTATACTGTAGTTATCTCTTGAGAGCCGCCTCTTTTCCACCACCCAGGAATAGAGCACATGAAAAGTACTCAAATACAAGCAAAGGTAATAAATTGCTGATGAGAAGAAGATTATGATTGCCATTTGCCAACATTTTTAGGAAACGACAAGTTTTTACACCATGACAGCAGTGACCCCTGTTTTATATAGAGTAGCAACAATATAAAAATACTCCGGCCAAATTTAAAATTAATTGTCACACTTATTATTATTGTTTTTAATCTTTTGATATGAACCAACTATATATTATACGAATTACTTTGAGGAGTTTGATCTATCTCTGATACTAAAAGTTACTCCATCCGTGCTTAAATTATATTTCTGTTTTTTTCTATTATATTTCTGTTTTTTTCTATTATGTGAGGAATAAATGCTAGAAATAGAAATGTAATTTAGGGATGAAGGGAGTAAGAATTTTTATGTTTTCTCTCATTTAAATAATTCCTCCTATCTCACCTATAGAAAAATATCCATTTAAGGAGTTTTAAACTTCTAATATTAAGCTAATCAACTCATCATACAGATAAGGGTGAGCAACACAAGGTACACTATCAAAATTTCTTGGAATCAAAATCCAATCTATATGTAAGTTTTTGGAAATGAGAATTGGGGCCAAAATCAAAAGTTGCAATAGGATCAGAAAAATAAGAATTGGAATTAGAACTATTTGATACGATTATTTATATACTAGAATAAAATAATAAATATAACATTTTTTTTAAAAAAAAAATTACAAAATATATGATTTAGATACTTAATCAATTTATTATTCTAATTAGATGAAATTTCTTCCTTTTTCTATCTTTCAATTTTTTAAAAAAAAAAAATTTGTTCCATCTAGTAATATTAAACTTTTTATTTGTAAAGTAAACTTTTTACCTTCACGCTGTAAAAATATATGACAAAGACACGAAAGATTGTTATATACACTTAGGTATACCGTATACTCAATTACTCATGAGTATTTTGTTCGCATTTTGATGTTATTTTTTATTTAATCATCAAAAACTAACTTTAAATTAGCTGAGTGTACGATAAATTCGGATGTATATAATAAATTTTACAAAAACAGACATTAATATGAGCATTTCTTACTAAGTTTAATTTTTAACTCTTATATATAGCCCTAACTGGTAACATTATCCTTTAAAAAGATGATTGAGAATTGAGATAAGCCTAAGAAAATTAAACTGAAACCAACATTTTATCTATTTATGAATACAAAAATTACGGTAAAGCAGTAGAAAGTCAAATTTGGTACGTCGTAGAGAGTATCGTATCACAGTGATGTACCAAACGAGCACAAGACAAGACAACAGGTAGCGCAGCAGATGGCTTAACGTGGTACAATGCTATGTGATGCTGCCACATACTTGTTTTTGCATGCTCTTTCCTAATACTATTCAGCCACGCATTTCTGTCACCATACCTTCCTCCTTCCCTCTTTCTCTTCCCTCATTTTCTCTCTCCTCCCTTTTTTAAAATTTAAATAAATATACTCATTCACTCACCATTATCTCTTTATAAAACCACCTTTCTTCCTTTCATCCCTCTTCAATTCATTCACCACTACATACCCTCTTCTTAACCCCTTTTTTGGTTGTCGTAATAATTGTTGTTTGTAAAAATATTTCTTATAATTGAAGATATAATTTTGTGATGGGGAGTGTTTGTGCTGAGCACCACCACCATTACAAGTTCCACTCTTTGATTTCGCCTAAGAAAGCCCTTCAAGACCTTAATATTCCTCCTAGGAAGCTCCTTTCTCGCCGAAGCGACGCGTCGTCTGCGTCGTCTTCGGATTATTTCTCGCCTTCGTCTGAGGCGGCTGCTGCTATGCTGCATAAGTTTCTTCCTTATAATAGTAATAATGGTGGTTCGTCTTCGTCTAATGGAGATGGTGGTTCCGATGGTGGAGGAGGAGGTGGTGGGTTTGACCCGGATGATGACCCGTACTCTTCTGACGAGTTTCGGATGTACGAGTTTAAGGTGAGGAAGTGTACTCGTAGTCGGTCCCATGATTGGACCGACTGTCCGTTCTCCCACCCTGGGGAGAAGGCTCGTCGTCGTGACCCGAGACGGTTTCATTACTCGGGGACTGTTTGCCCCGAGTATCGCCGCTCGGGGAGTTGCTCACGAGGCGATGAGTGTGATTTTGCTCATGGTGTATTTGAGTGTTGGTTGCACCCCGCGAGGTACCGCACTGAGGCGTGTAAGGACGGGAAGAGTTGTAAGCGTAAGGTGTGTTTCTTTGCTCACTCGCCTCGTGAGCTTCGGGTCCTTCCCGCCGAAGAGGATGGGGACGAGAAGGATGGTTGCACTCAGCGAGGAAAACAAGATCAACATCATCATCATCATCATCATCAACAACATTGTTGTAGGTATTGTTGTGCACTTTCTCCTACTTCTACTTTGTTAGGATTATCCAACTTCTCCCCACCAATGTCACCCATGAAAGCGGTCGGTGCACGACCGCTTTCTCGGTACTCGGACCGAGTGTCTGCATGTGGTAGTAAGGGTCTTAGTTATGAGGATATGGTGATTGCTGAGCTTTTGGGTTCATTGGAAGGTATTAGCCTCAATGAGGCCATGAGCCCCAACAAGGCTAGTCATGTTCAAGGACATGGTCATGGTCGCGGTCTATGGGTTGATGTGGGTGGTTACGAGTCGGGTTCAGGTATTGTCCCTGGGGACGAATACCAACAACAACAAGAATACCACCACCAACAACAACAACAACAACAAATGCAATTCTCTCTTTCACCTTCAACACCAATAAGGAACCATTTTTTCAATGCCAACAACGAATCCGTTGTTGGCGGTGTCATTGATGAAAGTCCGGACATCGGGTGGGTAAATGATCTTCTAATGTAGATGTTGTTTTCTCTATATATAAATATGGATCAAAGATGAATGAAGATAATATCAAGTGATAATAATTAATAATAATAAAAATAAGTCTATGTAAATAACTTAGACGGATTATGGATGTTATTTTGGTATTATGATGATGTGCCTTCTAGTAGGAAAGTTGTGTATTGAAGATAGACTAGAAGGGAATTTTCTATGTAATATTTTTTTGTGCTTCATCTTTATTTAGATTTTAATTAATCCTTCGGATTTGTATTTTCATTTTTCCCACGAATTTCTATATTATGAATATTATTATTATTATTATTAGGACTACTTTTCCAATGTGTATGTAACAATAATGGGTGGATTTGTAACTTCAATATTTCAATGCTGCTTTATTTTGTTGGCAGATGTAATGTTTATGGTGTGTTTTGCATGGTGATGTCTACAAAGTATAAAAATGGTTCATATTTTGTAATTTCATGGCAGTTATAATAATGTACTGTAATTTATTTTGTGATTTCTAGTAACTGATTTATGCAAGGTAAAATATGATCAATTTTACTTGTATATATCAATGGGTTTATACGAGTTTTATCACATGAATAGTAAATGGGACAAACAAGAATGAACATATATAGTACAATTTGGTTGGTAGATTTGTGCAAATGATCCAATTGATAATTAATTACAGTGTTGTTTATAAATTTGATGATAAAGTTTCTGATTTTTGAGAGCATTTATGAAAAATGTCCAAATGATTCAACAGTTTGCTTATATATCTACAATAAAACAATTATCATGACAACATAGAATTTTGCTCATTTGTGTAAATGACATATAGAAGAATAATCTGAAAGTATGTGCTTCAATTGAGTTTGCATCATTTATATGTGCTTCAATTGAGATTTTGCATCATTGCAAGAAATTGGAAAACCGAGGTCGAATCCACCTATTTTTCAGCTTACTTAATTGGCGACTTAATGCTTAGATTAAAAGGGTATTTGGTGTACTTTTTTACAAACCTCTGGCACACGGTGCATTTGAAAATTTTCAGGGATACGCATTTTTCAAAAGGATACACGGAACTATTTCCCTAATTAAAATGGGTTGTTTCTCATAACTTGACATGTTCAAAAGGCTGGATCAGGGTTGGGCCTTAATTAAATGGGCTAGGTTGGACTAGGGTCAAGGTTAATCTAAAATGGATCGGCCAAAGGTTAGGAGTAAACCTGTACAAATGGACGTGTCCCCACTAGAAGCTCTGATCCAGTCCTAAATTAAACAAGGTCGGGCCGAAAAATTATCAAATTATAGCCTTTAAAAAGGTTTTAAAGAGGCTTGAAAAAGGGTTACACTTTAAGGGCTTTGTATCCTCTATTGTAACTTTCTCTCCTTGGAAAATTACACGGTATGTAAACATCTATCTATAGATCTGTTCTTATTGACTGAAATGAGCTGAACTAAATTGAACTGATTTTATTAGAGTTGAACTGAACTGATTTTTTAGAGCTGAACTAAACTGAACTTAACTTAACTAATTAGAGCCGAACTGAACTAAACTGAACTGAAATGAATATTTTATAAGAGAAGGAAATTAGGAGCCGAACTGAACTTATTAGAGCTGAACTAAATTGAACTGAACTTATTAGAGCTGAACTGAACTGAAAATAATCATATGAGAACATACCCTATATCTATCTATATATATCTATACATATTTAAAAACACAAATCATCAAAGTAAATATAGGCCCATACCTGATATGGTCCATACCAAGTATTTTATTTTGTTTTCGTTTATATACTGTTATTATTAATAAACATACTGTTATTATTGATTTTATACAGTTATTTTTTATTCTATACTTTTTTTATTTCAGCGAGATTTTAGATGAAGAAAGAGGGAAAGAGGAAAGAGCAAATTTTTATTATTAAACTGTTTGTAGGCACGAAAAATTTATACAAGTGCCACATCGGATATTATATGGGTCAAAAGTCAATTTGTTGACTTAATGGTTTGACTATTTATTTAAAATTAATTATTTTGGGTAAAATAATACTTGTATAAATTAGCCCATTTTAATTATTTTGATTAAATTGTTCATTTTGCATATTCTTAGGTGTAACCTCCTACACCTAGAAGTAGGTGTCACTGCTCAAAACGCAGGAGAAACTACGTGAAACGCAGCCCACCTATTTAGTGTTCTCTAATGTTTCTTCCCGCTCAAGTTTCTTAGTTTCCTTTTTTAAAAAATTTGGTTTCTTCTTTTCCAATTCTCTCTCTTCTCCTATATTTCCTAATTCTCATCAAAGTTTTCCATAAAAAAATTTCATTACTATAGTTTGTTCTATGTTTATTTCCTGGAAAAATTATTCTATGTTTTTTCTCCTTCTTTAATTTCTTTTTCCTCTGTTTTTTCTGGAAAAATTATCCTCTGTTTTGCGATTGCATATGTTTCGATTGGATAAATATGGAATTGGTTGTTCTCGACGAAGACATCGTCAATGCAGATTAGTTGCTTGATTTTTCTATTTGTAATTAGAATTTTTTTTTTGTTAGTTTCAATTGTAATTGTGTTTTGTATGATTTTAGGTTAGCTTCGATTAGTTTCGATTGATCAGTTATTCAATTTCATCTGATTTTTGGTTATGTTCGATCAATTTGATGTATTATGTATAAATTTCGATTTCTTATGAGCTGATTAATTTTGATTAATTTCATCTGATTTTCTACATTTTTTTTTATCAATGAACATAATCATGCAAAATATTAACATATGCATAGGTTCCCTTAAATGTGAATATTACCTTTTCAGAAAGTGAATATAGGCAGAAAAAAATATGAACATTTGTATTTCAGAAAGTAAACATAACAATTCAAAATATGAATGTAAGCATTTGTTTCCTTAAAGTGAATATAAGCATTTAAAAGGCGGTGAATATATGCGTAAATAATATAAACATATGTATTTAAGAAAGAGAACATATGCATAAACAAATTTAATGAGAATATGTCATGAACAACAAATATTTACTATGAATATTTACATCATCAACATATAAAATATTATTATGAATATAAGGCATTTAATTATGAACATAAAAAATTGAAGAAATAAAAAATAATATGATTATGAAACATATGCATCATAAGTATTAAATGTGACATATGCATTGGTTCATTTTTGAATGCGTATGAACATAATTAAGCATTTTAGAAAGTGAACATATACATAAAAAATATGAACATATGGATTTAGAAAGTGAATATATGCATTTCAGAAAGATTACAAGGATTCAAAATATGAACATAAACATCTAAGAAAGTGAACATACGCATAAAAAATATGAACATATGTATTTCAGAAAGTGAACATAAGTATTCAAAATATGAACATAAGAATATTTCGAACAATAGAGTATCGAACAATATCCAAACAGGTTTCAAAAAAAAAAAAATAATATCCAAACAAAATTAAGTGATAAACATATAAATTCAAACAAAATTAAGTAAAATTTAAAATTAAGTGATAAACGTGTAAATTCAAACAAAAATTAAGTAAAATTAACATTAAATTGCCTTTTTTAGGGAGAATTTGTTTGATTTTTCATCTCATCTCAAATATTCATCTCAAATTTCTGAAATTTAAATTTAAGAGTGACGTTTTTTTTTTTAAAAATAATAGCTGTTGAAAGTGATGGTTGAGTGGGCTGTAATTTAAACATATGTTCAGTTTTTGGGTGGGCTCATTTTGGTTTGGGGCTTTTTTAATGGGGCACGTTTGAAATTGGGCTTGTGGGTTGATGTTGCATCTAAAATAGGTGCACAAGGATGCATCTTAGACCTATTGTGTTCATTTAATAGTAAAAGCCTACTTAAATGGGTTAAGCTACATAAATGAGTTAAGATTACCAAGTCAAAAGCCCAACTTCATTGTACAACAAACCCTAACCCTAAGAGTTACTCACTCTATAAATAGAGCACTCTTCACATCATTTGAGGAGAAAAAAAAAGAGGAGGAAAAATTCAGAGAGAGAATTAAAATATAGAGAAAACTTCTCATCAAATACTCTAAACTTCTCCAAAGAAATCATCTCAAAACCTAGAAGAAGAAGAACAAGCATTCGACGTGCCGTTCTACTCTAGAAGATCACTCGTGGAAGAGATCAAGTCTCGACGGCCCTCAACACGAAGGAAAGAAGGACTTCAAATCATCAAAATCTCTACATCAAATAGTCATTGATCGAGATCAAGCCTCGTCGGCCCTCAATCAAGAACTCAAGTCAAAAGTCTACATCAACAACAGGTCAAAGGTCTACATCAACATAAGTCAAAGTTCTGCATCAAATCTTCGATCGAGATCAAGCCTCGACGGCCTTCGTTCGAGAATCAAGTCAATTCGTGAATTACGTCAAAGTCAAAGTGGGGATCGAATCAGAGGAGCAAATTAGAGATTGTAACCAAAATTATCAAATTAATAAAATTTACACTTTGTTTCATTTATTTTGAATCTATATTTTGCAGATTTAAAATTTGTGTTTACACTGTCATTATATACGAAGTATTTATTTATATTGTTATTATTGTTTTTTATACTATTTTCGTCTTTTGGTATGGATCATACCGGGTAGCGGCCCATCACGCCTCCAAATCACGCCAAATGTCACCTCCTTTCATTAATTAATCCCATTTCTTATATTTTAATAATAAAAAAAAACTGCAATTCAATAAATGTACAAATGTTATTTACGAAAATATGTATTTTTCGAGCCTTAATTGATAATTGAATCAAATTTGGTTGCTAATGTATTGCAAGACCCTTTAATTTTAGGATTAAACTATGAAATTATACCTCATATTTTTTGTTGTTTTCTCTCAACAGAACGTCAACTTTAACCCCAGCGTTTGCTGAGCTGCATATTGGATCACCTCCTCGGCCTCAGGATGAAGAACTAAGTGACATTAACTTGTAAAGTTTTATTTTTTACCGTTGAATGATTGTGTGATACTTAGTTTTAATTGCCTAAATGATATTTTTGATGTTTATCTAAACAATGAACAGTACAAAGTTTTGAATGATCCTTGGTACTCGTATAGTATGTATGTGATGATGCCTATTGCCAAACCTTGGTTTTATGCTCAATTTCTTTGGTGTTTCTTTTACTCCAGTGATCCTGCAACAGCTTAAATAAGGGGCTCAAAATCCAATGGTACCGTGCTCACAGCACTTCTTACTGATGATGAGTACGCAAAACTGAGTGGTTAGTTTTTGTCTTACTCTCTTTGTGCTCTTGTACATCCATCTCTTCGAGTTTATTTTACTACCTCCGTTACATATTATTTGTAACGATTTGACATAAAATATTATTTATTTTGCATTTCATTTATGTTCGTGTTTTTATGGTTTCAGGAATGGATGAAGTAGCAGAAGCTGTACAATTTGTTATAAAAGCTACTGAATTTAATGTTATGTTGAGAGTCAGTTTGAACCCCTATTAATTTAAATGACTTTGTTTAGGAAATACCTAGGACTTAAAAAACAAAAGGCCAGGACTGTACATTTGCATTTCATTCATGTTCGTGTTTTTATGGTTTCAGGACTTAAATGACTGGTTTAGGTACTACTTTAGATTATACCTGTACATTTGTCTGAAGACTTAATAGCGATATTTATTTTTATGATGCTTTAAAAATATATGAACAATCTCTAAATCTTTTAACAAATGTATTGGTAAAATATTTCCTTAAAAAAATTTTAGGTATGATAGGAATTAGGAAGTATAAATAATTTCTAAACGGCTATTCAATTAAGGGGTGCTTGGTTCACAAAATGATATAAGTTTGGAATTATGAATGAAATTAGGGTGGTGTGAGTTTGGAATTAAGAATGAAATTAGGGTGATATGAGGCTGGAACTTGATTCTTAATACATTGTGATTGGTTTTATTTGTTTTAATTTTTTTTTTAAGGTGTGGTATGAACAATACTTACCTCCCCTACCTTGTTGGTTTGAGGTATAATTTAAAAATTAGATTTTTCTTAAACAGACATTACTGTCAAAATATATTCACATATATCTTAACAATTAGGTAGTGGTTTTACTCATTCCAACCCCATTCCTCACACATAGACCTGGTTATTAGGCGGGTCGGGTCGGTGTGGGTCGAGTCAAAGTGGGTCACATTTTATAGGGTCAGTATAGGGTCGGGCCGATGCGAGTCACGGGTCAATAATGGGTCGATAATGGACGGACCTACAAAATATTAATTACAATAAATATTGGACAAAGCCATTATTAAATACATATGAAAACTAATTTATCTATATAATTATTTTTACATTATTTATTTTCTTTATCAATTAAATTGGAAAAATATTTTGGCCGTATATTGACCCTACCCAATAAGGGCCCTGTCCATTAAAAAGCCCTATAAGTTTGGCCCTGACCTTGTTATCATTGGGCTACCCTACTGAATAACCACCTCTACTCACACATAAAATCTACGAATCAGACGCCCCTTTAAACTTCCACCGAATGAAGCTTACTCCTACCAAGCATCTCTTGGGAAAAATGGTTGTAATTTTTTTTAAAGTTATTTGTAATCTTATATAGTTTTGCATGTTATATGAAATTGAAACATATTTCAAGGTATTAGAATATCGAGGTAAAAAAAAAAAAAACAAAAAAAAAAAACACATTGAGTTGTAATTTTTTTTTTCCTAATATATCATCTAAAACCTACTCACTACAATTATTGTCCATATAAAAGGAAAAGGTACTTTGTTATGTTGAATTAGTTTATAGTTTGTCTGCAATTTAGACATTGTAGGACTATAGTTTTACGAACAATGCAAGTTAATATAAAGCTGGATAAGTTTTGAAATAAAAGACCTAAATTCTGTTGCGACAATAACAAGCCAAATTAACCAAACAAAAATCATCCATGTAAAAATGGCTAAACTTCAAACAGTTTTCAAATTATTTGAAGCTCCGTTGATGGAGATTGATGATAATGCTGCAAGTATTAATAGCCTAGACTCTAATTAACAAGCTCCTCTATCTTCGGTAACTTCCTTGAACTGTTCATCTTATAAGTACGACACTGATGCAGAGTTAAAGCCACTACATTTGCCATGCTTGCTGATCCTGATAGTGCAGCGCTTATGTTTCTTTTGCAAAAGAAAACTCAGCAAGTATAACCTGCTTAAAGTTAAGTTGAATAAAGAATCATTAGCTACGGATTATGCAAAGTTCTTATAATTGAAACAAATTTCTTTGACATTATCTTATAAACTGCTCCAATTTTAGCTGAAGCAGTAATTTGTGTATAGCTAGAGTGATCATTATACGCTAACCAATCATAGCAAAACAAAATCAGCAATCAAAATGCGACCAATTACATTAACACATAAACAACGACTAATTACACACTAATCACCGAGGTGAAATCACCAAATTGGGCTACGCGCGCGGGCCAACAACTAGTTGTATAAAGTACAAGATTATGGTTATGGTGGCGACTAGGGAGACAACGAAACTAGTGATTAGGCTAGCCGCTAGCTAATTACCATTAAACCTCTTACATTTAATTAGGCTTATTTAAACTACAAATTTTACAATTATAATTAGGAACTAAATATAAATTTATCAGGTTTATTACAAAGGCTATTTTTTTGGTTTTGGTAGCACAACTAGCTATGACTACGTATATAATTAGCATAAAAATAATTAAGCTTTGTGAATGTTGATGGCTAATCTTAGAATTTAATTTCTTTATTTCATTTTAAGATGAAGTTTACAACTTTTTGAATAGTCAATAATAAAAGACTTATGACTTGTCGTATTGGTATGCTTTTTAGTCTTTGCTACTAGACTAAAAAAATCTTATTTGATATAGTTTATTATATTAATGATACAAAGTTTATAATTTTAGAAATATGTCAAACCTAGTCCGATCCTTAATTAGAGATTAGAGTATAATAAAAGGTACGGATTAGATAGAGACAAATTTTTTTTTGATGATAAACAGACGAAAAGGAGTAATATTGAATGATTCAATTTCGTCATAGATTGAACGAAGCAGTCTAATCTAATTTACCAGTGGCACTTTAAACATTTTTTTTAATAGGTAATTGATATGTACAAAATAATTAAACTATTACGGAGTAGTTTATTAGATTAAATTAATTATTTGAGTAGACTTTTACTAAAAGGGCCAAAGACTATATATAATACGTACAAGTATTTTTTTTTTTGGAAGATTAATTAAGGTAGGAATGAACTAATTTTTATTTTAATCTAATACATCAAACATTTATGTGTGCCAAATTGGCAAAGGTTTTTTTAATTAAAGAGTACTTGACTGTGAAAATATTAAGTGAATTTTAATTTATATGTAGCATACCTTAGTAACCTTACATTGTTAAGTTAGGTATGTAGTTGATGGGAAGAAGTTACAACTTACAAGTAGTTTTTTTATAGGTATGGAGTGAATTTTGGGTGATTGTTAGGAGATAGCAAAGAATTTGAAGGCGCTTTTGGACTAGTAAAAGGTAATCTATTGATTTAGGGTGTGTTCAATTCACCTGATTTTTTTTTTTTTTTTTTTTTTTTAACAAAAGATTTCCATTTATCTTAACTTAGGGTCTGTTCACATTTACTTAATTTCAGTTCAGTTCAGTTTAGTTTAGCTCTAATTAGTTCAGTTCAGTTCAGCTCCAATCAATTCAGTTCAGCTCTTAATTTTCCTCTCTCATAAAATATTCATTTCAGCTCAGTTCAGTTCAGTTTAGTTTAGCTCCAATCAGTTTAGTTCAGTTCAGTAAATGTGAACAGGCCCTTAACCGAACTTATCATCAGAATTTATTTGAACTTAATAGACATTATTAAATCTTAATTTAGTTGTAATCTAGTCTTGGCCGAGTGACAATCCTTATCATAACTTATTTTTCTTGAACTCATCAACTTATCTAAACTTAATTGAATTTATTTAAACTTATTAAACTAAACCTGAAATAAGTGAAATAAGATGAAATAGGCCCTTAATTTGTTATTTTATACGGAGTACTAAGCTAATAAAATACAATCATGTTCAAGTGGTAAAGATCGAGGATCTTGTTTAATCGATCGCATAAATGAATCTTTATTTTTCTATTTGTAATATTGTTGTTGCTCATTCAAAAAAAAAAAGTCATCCACATGGTTATAAAGTCAACTTCAAAAGGTTGACATGTTAATATATCCATTTTACTTCGCATGTTTTAATGGAAGAGTTTGTCATGCATGTAAGCTACGCTCTGTAATACTTATCTTATTTCCACTTATTTTAGAAATTGAATAAGACAATTGCTAATGAATGCTTAATTCCGAGCCTTCATGTCCCAGTCGCAAAGAAAATATCAAAATGTTTTTTCCTTTTTCTTTGACAATATGAAAAAATGAGTATAATTTAATCAAGAGAATATTGAGAAATGAAGTTAACATATATTGCATTTATGATTTATCAAAAAAAAAAAAAAAAAATTGCATTTAGGGCATTAGTACCTTGGTTCAAAAACTATGGAGTAGTTTAGTAAGTTTACCAATCAAAATAGGAAAATAATCCAAAATAAGGTATTTATATTGAAACAAAGGTAGTATATTTACATTGATCAAATGCCATTTAATTATTTACACAAAAACATGGAATAATTACAAAAATAAAATAAAAAATATCATACTCTACAAAAATTCAAATAATAAGACAATATACGGAGTAAGAAGATTATTTTAAATAAACTGTGAACAATCAATAATTATCATTCATTTTCAACAAACAAATTAATTATAAAAATTTCCGAACAAATAAAATTTCAAAAACTAAGGTTAATAATAATCATGAATATATACGAAGAAAGTTTCAAAACAAAGGTTAATTAATAATTAGATATTATTTCACAAATGGATTCATGTTTGTAAAATTACACGGGAATTAAGGAACTAAGAATAAAACAAATAACAATAAAACAAAACACAATGAGAAGTACAAAAAATTAAATAATGGCTTTGAGTAAAACAAAGATGGATTAATATTTAAAAAAGCCATGTCATCAATCCGTTGCACAAAAAAAAAAAAAAAAAAAAAAAAAAAAAGAGAACCAATAACATGGTCCTATTGGAAAATTAAGAACCAATCATATTCATCTAAATTTAGGAGTGAGAATAGGAAACTAAGAGTGAGAAAATAAGAGTGAGCATTAATTACAAAACAGAAAATAAAAGAGGGATAATTTGGGATATTTGAAAAAAAAAATACTTACTAAAAAAGGAAAGGAGGAATGTAAATTTGGAATACCCAAAAAGAAAAGCAGGAATGTAAAAAAAGGACGGAGGGAGTAAGTGTTTAGAGAATCACAAGAGCGAGGGTGAAAATCGATCACAGGATCTCCTCGAATCGGGAGGGAAACGCTAACCACTTGAGCTATCCCTTGCTCTCAGTTAGAATTACATGTGATATGTCTACGAAATGTCATGATCATTATTGTAATTTTTTGCATTGAACAGTATGTGATTCTATTACAATTTATAACGAGAAAAAGAAAGAAAAATAGAAAAAAAAAATATATTTTGTATTATGAACTTACAACCTTCAAGTTCTCATATAAATAGGATATTTATTACAAACAAAATACTTTAACAAACTTCTAATTGATTCCCTGAATATAAGCCACTAAATAAGGGTCCAAATTATGACAAACTACTGATGATTTAACAATTCTCCTGTTTTTATTTTCAAATGAAAATTGCGAGATGAAAGAAAATGTAGGCCTCATATATTTATGTAGTTGTCCACACGTTCAACTTTGATGTAGCTCGCTGTTTACTTGTAACTTGCAATGTTAAAACACTTCAATTTAATATATTTTTTTTCCATGCTCATGACACACTAATCATTTTATTATTAATCTTGAGATTTTATGATATTGATCGATCAATATAGAATTATACTTGTACGTATTCCATGCTACAATTATAAAGAATTTTTTTTTTTTATTTTATTTTTTTTAATTTTTTTTTATTTTATTTTTTTTTTTTTTTTTTGACACAGGCTGAAACAGAAAAAAAAAAAAAAAACAAAACCACAAAACAACTAAGCTAAAATACTAAACCATAAAGATTTTGTTCAATTTGTCCAAATCTTAGGTTCCGTCCCCAATGCCAAAATCAAAGTTAAAGCGACAATGCACCATCCAACTCAATTATCATAGAGTTTTGGAAGCCACATAAAGATACATCTAAGTGTTATTAATTGATATATACTCTTTAAATTAATACATATGATTGGCTTGTATATATAGTTTGAGAGTTGAGGTACGCATGACCTATATCTTGTTTGTTAGTTATTATGGATACGTAATGGGATGATGACAATACATACTAGAGAAAAAAAAAAAGGTAAAATTCGCTGAAACTGATAGAGTATATATAAAAATATATTCCCGGGTCTCAATCATTAGCTTAACCTTTTGGTTGAGTTGGTCCTCTAACATGGTATCGGAGCCAACGTGACACAAAGGTCACGGGTTCGAATCTCATCCGCCCCTCCTTCAAAGTGGAATTAATTTGCACCAGGTCTGGATGTGTTGCATCCATATATCCGGTGATTACAAATTTTATCGACATCACAAAATCGTCATTTTCATAATCGATGGAATTTTTATTGTAGTTAATGTTAACATTTAGTTAAGAACTTAATAACATTTTGAATTCTTTTTTTTTTTTTTTTTTTTTTTTTTTTTTTTTTTGAGGAAAATAACATTTTGAATTCTTCTCCTTAAATACAAGCCCAAGGGTATAAATTAGATTTAATAAATTATGCTTTCATAATCGATTGAATTTTTAACTATCAGATTCTATTTTATACTAAAATGTGCATTGCTCCACTTAAAAATTGTGCTGCTAAACCACTGCCTAAACACCAAAACACGTGAGATCGATAGTTGGTAGGTGTTGTTCCAACCTATTTTGCCAAAATAAAGTACTTGGTTATTTGAGCTAATATATAATTTAAATGAAAAAATAGTAGGGAATAACTTATTAATTAAATAGTGATTATACCAAATCGATATTTTTAAAGGCATGCAAGTTGTTTTTGTATATATTGACTTCGAGCCTTCGAGTGATACAAGTTGATCAATATCTAGTCATCCATCCGTGTAACGTGTAAGAATTACTTATCACTTGGTTTGATTTATTTTCAAATCCTTACTACCATTTTGCATTGATTTTCTTCTTTTTGGCAAGCCAATAGTTGGTTCTTTAATCCAACTATTTCATTCGATCATCGACCAATTCAATGAATATATAACGTAAAATATTTTTTGGTCAAAAGCCTATCTTATCTAAGAAGTATATCATCAATCTATTCAAAAAAACTATTCTAAAATACATTTTTAAATATCTTATGGTCATTTTAAATTGCAATGTGAGACAAACAGACAAGATTTTTTTTAATTTTTTTTTTTTTTTGTGGAAAGACAAAAAGACGAGTTGCATATGCATGGTCAACTTAAAATTAAAAGCTAGCTAGAGGTTTTATTTCCATGTATATAGTTTGAAATAAGACGATAAAATGACTTAGGGTCTGTTCTCTTACGTCGAAATTCAGTTCAGTTCAGTTCAGCTCAGTTCAGTTCAGCTCAGTTCAGTTCAGCTCAGTTCAGCTCAGTTCAGTTCAGTTCAGTTCAGTTCAGTGAGAACAGGCCCTTAAATTATGTTCAATTCACCCGATTTTTACTTATTATGAATTTAATAGATTTTACTTGAACTTATATGAACTAATACATCTATATTAAAATCTTTTTTTTTTTTCGGAAAAATAAAAAAGCTTATTCTAGTTGTAATTTATACTTGGGTAACATAACATAACAGAACTTTTTTTTATCAAGAACTGAGCTTATTTGAATTTAATTGTGTGTCCTATTCACTTGATTTTCACCTATGTAAACTAATATGAACTTATTAAAACTTATTTTAGTTGTAATTTATTTGAACTTGGGTAAACTTTATTAAAATTTATTTTTTCCTTAATTGATAAACTTAGGACCTGTTTTAGTTCGCCTTATATTTCTTTGTCGGAACTTATCTGGTCTGATCTGATCCGATCTGAATGTCAGATCTGACCAAACTTTGACATTACATATACTATAATCTATACGGAAAAAATATATCAAGTGAGGTTTTGTTAGATTCGTAATAATGTGTATTTTATTAATATGTGATTTTCATAATTTATTTCATTATGAAATTAAAGATATTTAGCAATAAAAAAGTGTACATAAAATGATGATCTGATCTGAACTTATTTTTCTGATATGATCTGATCTGAACTTATTATTATTATTTCTAAAATAAGTAAAAATAAGGTGAACTAAACAAAGCCTTAGTTGAACATATCTAAACTACTAGACCGGAAATAAGTAAAAATAATGTAAATAAAACACTCTTATTATACCAGAATTAAGTGAAAATAAGATAAACAAAATACACCAAAGTATGGAGTTTTGGTTGACATTATTTATTTGAGTAATGGCTAGACCGTTTACTTTATTTAAATGGATAATAAAAACCCATTCCACTTTTTCTTACCCTTTTATGGAATTAAGAAACGATACATGCTGTATGTATTTCTATCGTGAAAGTCTTGTGTAGTTGCGATTATATATGCAGCCTATTTATATTTATTTGGTGACAACTTAATTAAGATGGTTGTTATATATCAATATATATATGATATGGTGTACATCATTGGAGGAAATATTGTAAAGCAACCCATCAAATACTTCGTAATAATTAAAAGTTGTGAATCTTGTGATGCAGATCAGATGGATATGTTACAAGTCAAATTCACTCATCTGCCAATTGATTAAATTGATCGTCCCCGTCAAAAAAAAAAAAAAAAAAAAAAAAAAAAAAAAAGTTGATCGTCATTATTATTCAAGCTGTTATTTGTATAGTGATTAAGATTGGTCTTTGTAGAATTCTGTATATGATAACCAAATAATATGTGGAGCACATAAAACAGTAGTAATTAATAAAAAAGATAATGTTATACGCAGCCCTTAATAAAATGGAAATGTTAGGGCTACATAGCATTTAATGTACTTTATTTTTTTAGTACGGAGTATTTAGTTGAGAATTTATCAATAATTCACGAATAAATCGGTGTAAATAATGTTTATTTATTAGGACTGCATATATCTTTTTTCTTGATAAAATTATTTACAAAATGCATGTACCAGTACC
The DNA here is from genome assembly GCF_948465745.1 of Chenopodium album. NCBI lineage: Eukaryota > Viridiplantae > Streptophyta > Magnoliopsida > Caryophyllales > Amaranthaceae > Chenopodium > Chenopodium album. The sequence continues at coordinate 8,297,113 of NC_137837.1, read as the reverse complement.
CGACTGGCCGGCTCATACATACCTAAATTTTACTCACTTTAACATGGCGAATTTTTTTTATTTTTTTATTTTATTTTTTAAATTCAGTTTTATAAGACAACTAATTACTCATATTCTGATGATTAGAGGCAAAAAATGTTTAAATGGCTTTTCAAATATATTTGAATACTTCAATCAAGCTTTTAATGATGACAACGATATTCTAAATTTGAAGTCATGAAACCTCACTATAGACAAAATGTTCATTCAAGTATTCAACTCTTAACTATAGATAAAAAAAATATAAATATACAAAACTTGAAATAATTATGCATCCCATATAAGACTATGATGGCGTTTCTCCAAGGAGGGCAATTTGGTTAGAAAACCCACCGGAGTCTGGACTAAATCAGCAGTGCAAGTTGTGAGAATATTTAAGCCTCCTATGTGGACCTAGGTTAATGATGGCTTTGTTTATTCATTGGTCAAGGTTCAACCACGTACGTTACCATTCTACACCCTTGCTCAATTCTAGGAGGGTCGGGTTTAAAACATTTATGCCGTATAATAATTAAATAGAACTGAAGTCAAAGTGTTTTTCGTAATTTTTTAAAATTTATAAAGGGGTAAACATTTCTGTAACTTTTCAATACAAGTACCCCTATACCCCTAAAATTTCCAAAAAATTCTTATTAGTTTATCAAATTTTAGTTATAAAAAAATCATTCAATTGTTAATGTATTATCCACATAAAACAATCTTAAAAAGTCACCCGAGTTCATTTGTGTTCCATGGTCCTCTACTCTTATGGTTAGTTTTATTAGAATTTAACTTTCAATGTAAATCAAATACTACCACAATTACTTTTGCCGAACAGGGTTATTATAGTAGACACTTTTCTTAAGAAGCTAAGTCATCAATTAAGTTACTTGTCCTTAATTAAATTACTTGTCTTGCACAAGAATAATTTTTCCACGCTTACTTTTTTTTACAAAAAGAATTAAGCATCGTACTTATCAAAACCTAAGTATTAAAATAATAAAATCAACCAAACTTGAGAGGCTGCCATTTTTATTATATGGGACTCATTCAACTAACACAATAATAAAATAATTAAACATGCGCGTGTAGGTTTTATTATAAATATGGACCATCATCACCATCATTTTCATACATCATATTCAAAAACTTACTAGGCATCACATATTATTCATATTTTGTTACAAAAAGAATTGAAATATATATAATCATATACTTGTATTATATATCTTCAAGAATAATCATTCAATAATTTAGAATTAAGGAGATGGTTAAGGTGAAGGGGATAGTTGTGTTGCAAAAGAAGAACACTTTATTGGATTTCAAGGATTTGGGTTCATCATTTCTTGATGGTGTTCATGAGATATTGCTAGGAAAGAAAGTATCTTTTCAGCTTGTTAGTGCTGTCAATGCTGATCCAGGTTTGTTATTTTCTCATTATTCTTCTCGAATATATAATTTTGGAAATTTGAAATTCTTTCGTATGGAATTGAAGTCGATAGATGCATGGTGATTGAATTGGAGCACATATAATGCACATATGTTACATGAACTTGCTATTTAAAAGCATTCGTATATGCACAAGATAGGAGGATATAGTAGTTGACTAACTTTGTAACGAATTTTATGTGAGAGTTGATGTTTGGGGTTGAAGCTTAATTATAAACTATTTTGATAAACAGAAGAGAATCACCTTTCCATCATAGCATAGAGTTTTAAACTTATTATCACCTAACCTAGAAAATTAAATATTGCATCCATGCAAATCAATATGTATGTAATAGATGGTTGATAAATAAAATAAATAAAACCTTTAATTACTCTATTTGGCTTTTGAATTTGCCATGCATGTCAAAATTAATGTTATACTTCCTCTGTTTCATTTTATTTGACCTATAGTCTCATGACACACAATTTAAAGAGTTAATTAAAGAAGACAAACGATATTTTTAATACAAAAAAATAAAACCACCAATAAAAGGGATAAATTGGGGTTTCATGACATTTTTTTTTATTTAGCTTATGTTTATCTTCTTTAATCTCTTCCTTAAATTGCGTGTTAAAGGGATATAGGTCAAGTAAATAAAAACGGAGGAAGTACTAATTTATGTAATGTATGCAAGCCACAAGGGTCTTAGTATATACTAGTAATTGTGTAATAGGCTATAGTATGGGTTTAGAATATTGGATCTAGACTCAAACCACACTACCTACCTATTAAGTTCTAAACTCATATGGTATTACTTTATTCAAACTAGGGTAGTTTTAACTCTTTATCATCCCCCAGTTCGACCTAATGATGATTCTCATATAGAATTTTCAATTTTGAAAGAAGTAAGGGTGATTTTTATATGAACATAAATCATTGAAATATAATGTTTAAGTATATAAGGGTGGCAACGCGTCTGATTGCCATTGCTAGTCTTGTCCGAGGATTTTTTTTTTCAAGTTTATGGTTACATTCTCGAAGTATAATATTTTTTTTTTTTTTTGAAGACATTACTGAAGGATAATATGTAAACACAAATTTGGGGTATAAATGTTTGCATACCATTTTAAATAGTTTAACAAAAAAAAAAAAAAAAAAAAAAAAGACCAAGGCACAAACATAAAAAAAAAATAAAAAGGCAATTAACAAAGCAAAATAAAATACTTCCTCCGTTTTTCTTTTATTGCACCATAAGGACTTTTACACTATTCACTTAATCTTGTATGACCATCTTTTGTGATTTATCCATTAGGAAAAACATAGTCATGTGGGATCTAGTTACATTCGTCTTGAAATCTACTTTTCAAATATCATTTTTTAAAATTTTTTACAAAAGTATAATTAAAGATATTAATAGCCAAAATAATGCATTGGCAAGCGTGAAACCCCTTATGGTGCAATAAAAAAAGAACAAAGGAAGTATGTAAATGCACATTTTGAAGGGTATAATTGAAAGTATACTATTCGTAAAGTAATCTTATCCGTACTTTTTACAAGGTAAAGAAGGGAGATATAGTAATATATTAATATTATATTTTTATAACACAAAATGATGAATAACTTAACATTATTTGACTTTCCCAACTCAATGGTTTTCAATAATTAAAGTTTTTTTTTTCTTATTATATTTTTTTTTTTTGATTTTAGAAACGTATTTATCATTTTTTTTTTCAGAGAGCCATAATGACGAATTGACGACTGATAAAAATCGATTATAAGTATTTTTAAAATCACAAAGAGAGCTCCAACCACTTGAGCTATCCCTAATCCCTTTACTATAGTACATTACAAAAATGATACTCCTTATTATTTGATAGAGAGAGAGAGAGAGAGAGAAAAAAAAAAAAAAAAAAAAGGAGGGGAAATAGAAAATTAAACATAATTATTTTACGGGAAAATGGGAATGAGTTATTTATTGGTTGAAAGAAAAGAAATGAAAAAAAATTCCATCAGCATTCACCGCCTTCTCAACAAACCTTGCATCATCAAACTCACATTTCCACCTTTTTCCCACAAATCTCTTAAACGACTGCGTTTATCTAACCTTTGTCAGGTACTGTACCTTATAACTCATTATTATCCTATTTAATCTTAATTTAATTTTAATTTTTTTTTAATCGAATTTATAGGTTTTCGGTTTTCCGTCAAAATTGTTGATTATAAACTTAATGTTGTTTTGATTATGCGTTTGTATGTAAAGGGGCCAAATAAAACAAATTTTGCTGAATTGATGAAGTTAATATACTCCGTATTTCCATTGTAATTTGTAGTTGATATATAATTATATTCAGTTATCTGAAACTTTCTTTATTTGGGTATTTTTACTGTTTTTGACATGAATTTCTAATAATGATTGCTACGCTAGAGCTGATAATCTTTGATCCGACCCGATAATTTGACTTGAATGAAGTTACTAAGAAAACCTGAATTGAACTTGAATAACCCGAATTCTATTAGCAGTTAGCACAAACCTAAATTGATCCAAACTAAATTCGTATATAATTATCCTTTAGTATACCTACCTCTACGTGTTCTTGGTCATTTCGTGTACCCGGGGTACGTATAAGAATTGGTAGAACTTCTATAGTAGTTGAATCAATCCTACTACCTCCGATTTTTATAATTTGCAACTTTAGGGTATTATTTGTGAGATATAAAATATTTCAAAGCTGCAAATAATAAAAATCAGGGGTAGTATATTCTTTCGACCCCTTAATTCATACAACGATTTATTAGGGGTTTCAATAATAAACCTCTACTTATTAAGAAATGTGTGACATTTTTTACCTGGACAAGCTAAAATAATATACGTAGTATGTAATTTCATATGATGGGATTGGATCAAAAGTGCAATGTATTGTATCATTACTGAGGAAGTTTTTTTCTTGATAATGATATGTATAGGAATAAAGCTTGAGTAATTTATTCTTGCAGAAGTTTCATGTTAAGAAAACTTGAAATTCTAGAATCTAAATTATAAATATATACTTCATTTGTCCCTTAATAACATGGAAAATTGTATGTTTTTCAGCTAACAGCTTGAAAGGTAAGCTTGGAAAACCTTCCTATTTGAAGGACTGGAACACAAAATCCACTGGCTTAGCAGTTGATGAGGCTGTATTTAATGTGACATTTGAGTGGGATGAGGAAATTGGTGCTCCTGGTGCATTGATCGTTAAGAACGAGCACCACAGCGAGTTTTTTCTGAAAACTGTGACCCTAGAAGATGTCCCTGATCATGGAAAAGTTCTCTTTGTTTGCAACTCGTGGGTTTATCCAGCTCAGTATTATGAGAAGGATCGTGTATTCTTTACCAATAAGGTTACATACTACATACATTTATCTAGTTTTCGCTGTTTACACATATACAAATTGTGAACGCCATGTTTGTCTGAATAAATCCTGTTGGTGATTTAATTGTTGTTAATCAAATTTTCGGGTGTTTTTTTTACCTTAGACATACTTACCTCATCAAACGCCTGCATTGCTGTCCAATTACCGTGAAGAAGAGCTGGAAATTTTGAGAGGAAAGGGAAAAGAGAATGCAATGCTGAAGGAAAGTGACCGAGTTTATGACTATGCAGTTTACAATGATCTAGGGGAGCCAGAAAAAGGTCCGGAGTATGCCCGGCCAGTTTTTGGAGGATCCACTGAATATCCTTATCCTCGTAGAGGTCGAACAGGCCGTCCACCTTTAAAGACAGGTTACAGTCACACTACTTTCATTTGTTCATAACATTTCATCTTTGCATTGCATCCTCCCTTTTCAATGTTTAAAATTTGAAAGCTAAATAATCTTCGTAATTCCCTTGCAGATCCTGCCATTGAAAGCAGGCTTCCATTGCTCAAGGGTCTAGACATCTATGTTCCAAGAGACGAGCAATTTGGGAACCTTAAGATGGGTGATTTCCTTGGTGATTCAGTGAAGTCCCTGTCACAGGGCTTTGCTGGCTTGGTCAGAGCTGTATTGGACAAGACACCGAAAGAGTTTGACAGTTTTCAAGATGTGCTGGATTTGTTTGAAGGAGGAATTAAGGTGCCACAGAGTCCATTTCTAGATCAATTAAGGGAAAGTCTCCCTTCGCAATTTCTGAAAGCAATTACTCGAAATGATGGTGCACCAATTCTGAAATACCCAACACCTGGTATAATCAAAGGTACACACTAGCTTATATAAGAGCCCCTGTGTTTTCCATTGTACAAGTAAATGCATCTAAAGTATTAACTTGTGTCAACTTATCCCTTTTTGATCTTCTGAATTTGCTGATGCAGAGGATAAGTCAGCTTGGAGTACTGATGAAGAATTTGCTAGGGAGATGTTGGCTGGAATACATCCTCTTGCCATTCGTTGCTTGGAGGTAATATATGGCCATGTTTTTTTTTTCCATCATATACGGATGAAATTTGAAAATATAAGTGTACTAAATCTTTAAGCATTCAAGAGAAATTTTTCACTTTTCTGCTAATTGAAAGCTAGAAATGTACAGCTGATATGTAAGTTGTCTGATGTTTACACTTCGATTGTAATAGAGTGAATTAGATGTCTACCTCAGTTGCTTTGATGTGGATATGAGATAATATAAGAATGTCTATATTGATATCAACAATTGTGATGTTTTGAGGGCAAGGTTGCCCAGCATTTTCTTCAGAAAATCATGCTTAAGAGTTAAGAGTAGTGCAATGCACTTGTACAAGGTTGACAGTTTAATCTTGTTTGGTCAGTCGGGATTAGATCAAGATGTTTGTCGTATGAATCAAATCATTATATACATGGAACCCCCTTTATTTTATAGCATTCCCCTTTGAAATGCAGGAATTCCCTCCAGTTAGTAAGCTTGATCCCTCAACATATGGAAACCACAGAAGTTCAATCACTGAGGACATTATAGAAGAAAATCTAGATGGTCTAACTGTACATGAGGTAGCATTCTCAACTGGTTTCCAATCATATTATTCCTACTCATATCTTCATTCGTACATTAATTATCTGTTTCTTAACCCTGAATTAGGCAATTGAGAGAAAAAGGCTATTCATATTGGACCATTATGATACGATGATGCCATATCTAACGATGATCAACACGAATACTCCTTCAAAGGTTTATGCCACCCGTACAATCCTCTTCCTAAAAGATGATGGAACATTGAAGCCGTTAGTGATTGAGCTAAGCCTACCACATCCTGATGGAGATCAATTTGGTGCTGTTAGCGAAGTATACAAACCAGCCTCTGATGGGATTGAAAGCTCAATTTGGCAATTAGCCAAAGCTTATGTGGCTGTTACTGACGCTGGTTATCATCAGCTTATCAGCCACTGGTACTAAACTTTTCTATAACAGCTTTGTTTACCTTGTAATATTAAAGTTATGTTTCAAGCTCTGACTTCTGGCGGGGTATATTCTTTTGGACAGGTTACACACGCATGCAGTCATTGAACCGTTTGTAATAGCATCACATAGACAGCTGAGTGTGCTTCACCCAGTTCACAAACTCCTGCATCCACACTTTCGTGATACAATGCGCATAAATTCCATAGCACGGCAGACTGCTCTTAACCCTAATGGATTGTTTGAACAAGCCGTCTTTCTCAGACAGTATTCTGCGGTGTGGTCATCCAAACTGTACAAAGACTGGATTTTCACTGATCAAGCTCTTCCGAGAGACCTTGTCAAGAGGTACGTCATCTTATTATTTATCATTCTAATTCATTCAAATCTAATAAAAAACATACTGTAATTGTCTTTAACTTGATCAATGTCCTGTCAATATTGCTCAGAGGAATGGCAGTAAAGGACTCAGAAAGCCCTCATGGATACAAACTACACATCAAGGACTACCCATATGCTGTTGATGGTCTAGAAGTTTGGTCTGCAATTGAGACTTGGGTCCAGGAGTATTGCTCATCTTACTATGAGTCCGATGACATGGTTGCTACTGACCCTGAATTACAGTCCTGGTGGAAGGAAATCAGAGAAGTAGGCCACGGTGATAAGAAGGATGAAGATTGGTGGCCGAGCATGACGACTCTAAAGGACCTCACTGAAACCTGCACAACTATTATATGGTTAGCTTCTGCAGTCCATGCAGCAGTCAATTTCGGACAGTACACTTATGCAGGCTACGTACCCAACAGGCCAACCATAAGCCGTCGGTTCATGCCAAAACCGGATACTCCTGAGTACGAAGAGATCAAGGAAAACTTCGAACTTGCATTCTTGAAGACAATAATGAGCCAGAATCAAGCATTGGTGGGTGTATCTGTTATTGAACTTATATCTAGTCATTCCTCTGATGAGGTTTATCTTGGACAACGAGAGATCGATGAATGGACTACAGACCCTACACCATTAGAAGCATTCAAGAAATTTGGACAAACGTTGGTGGAAATCGAAGATAAGATTGTCAAAAGGAACAACAATGAAAGCTTGAAGAATCGGGTTGGTCCGGCTAAGTTGCCCTACACTCTACTTTACCCTTCAAGTGGTGTGGGAATAACTGGTAAGGGAATACCAAATAGCATTTCAACTTGAAAATCCTGTTCATTTAATCCTGTTATTTCAGGGGAAAAAAAAAAACTGTCTGAAGTGAAATGATCAGCATAATTCAGGTTACATACATTTTACTTACATACCAATTTGTGATATTTGTAAAATATATTCAGCATTTATTTTTAGTTTCAGATGTAAATGTGGGCCGGCCTATAATAAATTCCATCAGGCCTTTGTATTCTTTGATTGAATTATTATGTATACAGTATTAATGTTTCATGATAGTTGTCTATTACTCCGTATTCTCTCTCTCTCTTTTTATTTTATTTTATTTTATTTTATTTTATTTTATGTGAGAGTTTTTGTTAGATTATATGTAAATAATCTAGTATATAATTAGTTTGTAAATTACTAATATAGCCTTAACCCTAACCTAGTATACGCTTGTATTATATATTGACTTTTGATCAATGAGAAAGCCACGGCAAATATTTTCTCATGGTATCATGAGTCTAGGTTTTTCACTCCGAAACCCTAACTCTCTTCCGCTAATTTCTTCTTCTCTTCTTCAATGGCCGATTCTAGCAAACTCCATCCGGCCACTACTGTTAACAACATCAAGACATGTATTCCGGTGACTCTGGACTACAAGGGAACTCAATACAACCTATGGAAGACTCTTTTTCAACTCCACTGCCGTGCAAACATATATGATAATTGATTTTATCATTCCTCCTCCGGTTGATCCCTCTGCCAAGAAACCTGACCACACTGCTGCCGATTTGGCTTTCTTGCAACGCCTTGATGACATTGTTAGACAGTGGATTTATGGGACAATCTCCTTTGACTTGCTCAACACCATTGCCGACCCCGATGACAAGGCTGTCGACGCTTGGAAAAGGTTAGAGAATTTCTTCCATAATAACAAATCTGCTCGTGCTTTAACCCTTGATGCGCAATTCACAAACACCAAACTTGACCAATTTGATGGTGTTAAATCCTATTGCTCACATCTCAAAGCCCTTGCGGATAGTTTGAAAAACGTTGGTGATACGGTCTCCGACAATCGAATGGCTTTGCAACTTTTTCATGCTAGTTGTCTATTACTCCGTATTCTCTCTCTCTCTCTCTTTTTTTTTTTTTTTTTTTTATTTTATTTTATTTTATTTTATGTGAGAGTTTTAGGATAAATAATATACTTCGTACAAGCAATTGCAAATTCTTAGATCTTATCCATTGGAATTCCAATAACGTTAAGATTTGTATAGGGGGTAGCTCCTACGAAGCTGCCCGATGCTCCCAGCACCACTTGAGAGGTGCGCACTCATGCCAGTCTAGTTCAAGGCCAGGGAAAAACCTCCCAGGAACTCAGCCTCATGGCTAGGTATGACAACGGGTCGGACGCGAAGCGGATTATGCTAAATCCGACTTTGACCCTACAGGAAGTTGGAGGCTAAATCTGACTCTGACTCCGAATCCGACATTGGACTCCAATCTGTCTTCAATATCCGACCTCCGACTTCGATCCGACCCGACTTCGAGTTTTTTTTTTTACATGATTGCTAAACCCCTATACATGATTGCTAAACGCAACCTCTAGTTACTATTATACACCCCTCCTAAACACCATAAATACCCTTCTAAGCTAAAATCATCTTCACGACATTTCTGCCTGCTTTCCTTTCCACCTTCTTCCACACCTAATTTCCAGAAATTTATACCTTTGTTTATTTGAATTACTCACATAATCAATTAGCGAACAATATTCCGAGATCTAATGAATATGAACACGAATCGGATGAAGTTGGGTGACACACGAAATAGGCTCAATCATTTCATACAATTTGAACGAAATATTAAAAAGTGGTTTTATTTATTTATTTTTTTTTTTTAAGGATGAAAAGTGGTTTTATTGATTCTACACATAATAGATTCGTATGATTCTTATCAAATTTGAAGAGGCTAATGTAAAAATCATTACCCATTGCAAATTCAATGTATTTTAAGTTAAATTAATGCACTCTTGTTATTAGAGATTACTTGAGAGGAAAAAAAAATATAAAATGGTTATTTTCTCCCTACATCTAATAAATGAGTGGAATAGAGGCTGCGCTAAGTAAAGTCAGGTTGCGTTTATCACTCCCCTTATTTTATTATTATTCAATATACTTTGAGAAATTGGGCTATTTGGGCCATTGCAACCCACACCAAAACCCACGATCCATCTGAGTAAGAGTTGGATAATCCGTCAGACTTGGACATTTGTTGGAGTTGGATTTTTTTTTTTTCTCGGATTTTCTGTAGGATCCGACTCCGACCCTCCTCTGACTTGGAGTCGGATATTTTTTCCTCGGATTTTCTGTAGGATCCGACTTCGACCCTACTCTGACTCAGAGTCGGATTATTTTAACGGATTCGGATTAAGATTAGTTTTTCTCCGATTCGGAGCGGATTTTTTTTCCTCGAATCGGGGCGGTTTAGGGTCGGATCCGAATTGGATTGCTATCCCTACTCATGGCTGACCCCCGGCGAGCTCCATGTCAGAGTCAGGGACAATCTCCCAGCCTCCCATGGCTCAGCATATCACTAAGAATAGAATAACTATAAATAGTAACTTAAGTACAACGAAAAAGAGGTTAGACACATACATTTCATCACGTATCCATTATTATTCATCAAAAGCCTTACTAACTTAAGCATCGGAGGGGGGTTCTTCGAAGCCACCCCCGAGGGCATAACCACAATTATTGTGCAGTTAACTTCCGTCCGACATCCAGGTCTGACCCCAACAAGGCTCCAAAACTACACCCGGAACAAGATTTATACTTGTATGATCTTTACTGCTAGTGGTTTTGGCCAATAATGTTAAAATTTATACTTGTATGATCTTTATTGCTAGTGGTTTTGGCTTATTTAGCATGAAATTTTCATGAGTTAGAGAATTTCATGAACATGGTTTAAAATTCTTGTTTGATTTTGTTAAATTTATTTTCATTATCTTTAATTGCCAATTGTAGACGTCCCTTCAAAATATCACTTTGAATTATTTGAATAAGAGGATTGGTATCCAAACAGGTATATGCTTGATTACATTATAATTTTTGAACCTAAATCGAATAAGATAAGCTTGATGACAGGACTCGAGCTTGATTGTGTAAAAATATAAGCCAAATAACATATATTATACGCATACTAAATTCTAGTAAACGAAACATGTCTTGTAAGGCGGATTTGACAAACTAACACGTAATATGTGTATAATTTGAAACTTTGAAGTAATCTATGGTAAGAACGAGTTTTTTAAAAAATAAACTACTTTGTGCTCTATTGTATGATAATAATGATATGCATATGCTACATATTAACAATAGCTAAACATCAATCCTAATTTCTAAAAAACATTTTCCCTTATGTTAAATTTGGGTTGGTTAATCAATTTATGATACGTCTAATTCATATCCTTGATTTTGGCTGTGATTCTTTTCTTTCAACCAAGGCTTTCTCGTATAGCCTGGTCCATCTAATAGCTCTATCACATGGTCCCTAACCTAAAACTGTACCTTATTGCAATGTGTGTTGTGTCATTTAGATCTTGGACATTTATATGCTCATTTATTCCATCACCAAGTTCATTTACTATTATAATTACTATGAAGAACAAAACGACAAATAATATAGATGAAATTTGATTTCTCGGACTATTCTAAAGCTGATAAATTGTTTTTGACTTGCATGGTCTTTAAAACTTAATATTTTTACCATCAATATCTTTAATTATATATTAATAAAAATTATAGATTATAAAAATAATACGGAGTATTATTGTAGAATGTAGATAAATCTATTAAATTTCACAAGTTCATATCTTTTATATATGTACTTGGTGAGAATTTTCGATAAATTATTTTTAATTTGATTATAAAAATCAAAACATGAACATCATTTTGAGACGAAGGGAACACTTCATTTGATTGAAACCGTATGCCAGATAATAAGACCCCTTGTTGGGCCAACCGGCAACCCATACCAACGAAGAGTCAAAGACCCATAATTCCACAGGTCAAGCGGTTTATTATATACTCCGTAGTCCGTACTTACATTATTACATTCTCAATATTTTTCCATTTGTTGTCCTTATTTTATAGGAAAATAATTAAGAACTTTTGTCAAGGTTGATGCTTAGACTAATGTATGTAATAATCTGTTGGTTGACTGCTACCTTTCTTAGCTAACCCCACACATTATTATCAGTCACATTCAAAGATGTTGTCCTCTTTTTTGAAATTATTACCAAATTTCCTCCTCTTTACCGCGACTCTTCTTCGGTGAGGAGTTCTTACCTATAGGTCGTACATTCGTTTAAGTTCAGATTTCGTTGTCACATTGTTACGAGCAGTTAATATTACACAATCAAAGTGATTATTACTTTTGCATAGTTACTACGAAGTATATGCATATTAGTCTCGTTTGATGTATGACTGATATTGGGTAGCGATGGCACGTGAGGGCGAGGATAGCCCACATTCCCAACTAATAGTCTAATAACCCTCACTTTAGAATGTACTAAACGTAGAGAGGTTTTCGATTCAAGTAAAAAAATCAAATCTTTTATTTTCAAGTAAAATTCGAATTTAGATTAACATTTTAAGGTCGACATACAAATCAAGTAAGTGTCGATATATGTACAAGTCTATATCCAATAGTATAGACTTGAGAACTTACCCACCCCACGGTCCCGCCCCTACCCCATTTATGACACTATGATATGGAAAACTCAATTGACAGATATTAGAATTTGCCACTGCTTCCAGCTCATTATATTAAATGCAATAGTTTTGATAAATTTATAATTTTATGATTCATCCGATTTTGTATTAAAGAACGGAGGGAGTATTATACGAGTACATTTATACATATTCGAAACGTCCGTCCTAGAGTATACTCCTATTCAGGTAACTTCATTGATATGAATGAATAGCAAAAAAATTGATAAAGCAAAAAGGAAGAAACTTTATTCAGCCAACCATAGCATGCTCTGACATTCGTTTAGCACAAAATCAAGACCAAAACCCCAACACTAATCCTACCAGCCGACAATAGAATAAAGGCAAATAAACGTACGTCACTTTTTTACTTTTTTTTTTGGGTATACAATCTATACTTTATCCAAATCATACTCCCTCTGTTCTTTCTAACATTGTTATATTATCACGTACAACTATGATTTTATATTGACTCTTATAGACTTATAGTAGAATAATATAGTTGAAAAGAATAGGACCTAAGTTCTACGATATCACAACAAAATACATAAGTAGTTAAATTTCTTTAAAATGTGTTTTAAAGATAGTGAAAAAAAAAAAAAAAATGTCATTGTTTTAATGAAATGGGGTAATAAATTCATATGACTAGAAGTTAGAGAGAATAAATTCTAGTTCAAGTTCCGAGTAATCAGAATTTTTGCACCTTTGTGTTGTTCATTTGTTGTTTGTCTATTTTTTTTTTTTTTTTTTTTTAAAATGCTTTTGCAAAACCTTACAGTTTTGGGTTTAGAATCAGATACCCGGTTTCTTTTTGCTGATCAGTGATCACTACCCCATATTTTTACCATTGCTCAAGAATTCTAGAAAGCACTAATTGATGTTCACATCAAACTATGTTAATTGTCTTTTGGAGAATCATAATTAATTAGAAAATGAAACTTGTTACGAGTAATTGATGTAACCACATAATACTTTATATAAAAACACGCGATTAGCTTCACGTTAAACAGAAAAATTATATAAATAAATTCACACTTTCACTTTCAACAAAACTAAGGTTTTATCAACTTTGATGGTATAATTTTTTTATATATATCTAAATTCTATTATTCCATACAATACATACTAACAAACCAACTAGTCAACTACCAAGTAAGATAATACTTGTATAAGTTGTATTATTACATTTGTGTCGATATCAACTTCTAAAAAATTAAATTTGAATGATCTCATTAGCAAAGTAGTTACAACAGTTAAATACAATAATGCATAAGTTACTTTCATAAACTCTAAAAAGAAGTATGAACGTTGTTACAGATAGATGAATAAAAAAAAAAGTGTGAAATCGAGGAAAAGATTTTATTCTGTAAAACAAATTTTAATTTTTAGAGTTGAAAGTCAATTCATATGTGAAGACAATACCATGTAGTACAAAGTCTATAACACATGTATTTGACAGAAATAACAGCAAAAATAAAAAAGAAAAAGACTGTAAAATTATTTTTCTTTTACCCCAAAATACACAGAAAGATAACAACTTAATCATATGGCTTATAATAACCTGTTTTTTCCAAACAAAACCAGCTTCATTATCAGCTTCTCTGCTTCTTCATAGAAAAAACTCAGAATTTTTACTACTCAAACCTCAGAAACTCTAGTCTTAAAAATTAAAGAAAACCCGAAAAGGCGGTCGTTTTTTTACGAGTAATTACCTGAATATGCATTGTCTAAGATTGATCAATGCATTTGACAAAAAAGCTCCTGCTATGCTTAAGGAAGATGGAGAAAATGGTAAGGGAAGTATGGAAGGTACTGTAATCTTGAAGAACACAAAGAAAAGTCTGACTGATCGCATTTTTCGACGAAAGATTTATGTTCAGCTTGTTAGTGCTGTTCACAGTGATCCTGCTGGTAAATTCTGATTATCTTTTGTTACAGAATTTCTGTTACTGAGTTTTATTATGATTGTTTTTATATGTTCTGCATTTTTGTGTGTTTTAATTCTGTTGTTTTTTTGTGCTTGATTGTAAGATTAAGATGAAGCCAATAACCCAAAAAAACAAATATTTATGATGATTTGTAGACAAATTAAACAGTATAGTTGAAGTTTGTTTTTATTCATGCTTTTGGAATTGTAATTTATGCAATAAAGTCTGATTTTACTGATGCATTTGTAATGGGTACTGCCTGAATTAGCTAACCTGGGAAATTTGTGACACAGACCTTCAATTGTATCGAAAACTGGCTTAATTTTTTCAATGATAAACTAATTGATGTGAGGCTCAATTATGACCTGGATTGAAATAAATGACTTATCACTCGAATATGACTTGAACCGAATGAACCCAAAATGGAACCTAATCTGAACGACTCGTTTTCCACCTTCAGGAATGGAGAATCTGTACTAGAAGTTAAGGCCTTGTCAGAATAATGAGAGAACACATAATCACATACATATACTCTACTTGTGGAAATTGTTTGTTTGTGATATTCCACTTGAAAGGAGGGAGGGGAAGGATGAGATTTAAACCCGTACTTTTTTGTCACGTTAGCTCTGATACCATGTTAGAGGATCAATTTAACCAAAAACTTAAGCGAATGGTTAGGATTGGTTTTATATACTCTATGTCCCTATCAATATCTGTGTTTCTGTTATATAACACGAAAACTGTTCTGTTTTACAGCAAATGATTTGAAAGGTAAATTAGGAAAACGGGCATATTTAAAAGAAAAGATAAAAAAACCCACTGGTTTGGCTGCTGATGAGTCTGCATTCAGAGTTAGATTTGATTTGGATGACGAGGTTGCTGTTCCTGGGGCATTGATAGTAAGAAATGAGCATCACAGTGAGTTTTATCTAAGGACTATTACCTTGGAAGGCGCCCCTGGTCATGGAAAGATCCATTTTCTTTGTAATTCTTGGGTTTATCCAACTCATCGCTACCAGAAAGATCGAATATTCTTCAGCAATAAGGTTATTTCCTAGAGTAGTCTAGCTGTTTTTGTTCGCAAAAGTGTATGAAAGCATTTTTAAGATTAATAATTTTGAAATTTTGGTTTTTGATGTGTATGATGCAGACATACTTGCCTCATCAAACTCCTGAGCCATTAAGAAAGTATCGCGAAGAAGAGCTACAGATTTTGAGAGGAGAAGGAAAGGAAAATGATATGCTCCATGAATGGGATCGTGTTTATGATTATGCATACTACAATGATCTAGGAGAGCCAGACAAAGGAAAAGAATATGCCCGGCCTATATATGGAGGAACAGCTGAGTATCCTTATCCACGAAGAGGACGAACAAGCCGCCCTCCAACAAAGACAGGTAACCAGCTTTTTGTCTATGTATAGCTGATTGCAGCAAAAGAGCTACTTTAAGGAGCACATTAGTGTTTGAGACTACTAATTTTTGAATTGGCTACATTGTTTTCAGATCCTAATATTGAGAGTAGGCTGCCTCTAATCAGGGGAAAAGATGTCTATATCCCAAGAGATGAAAAGTTTGGGCATATTAAGTTGTCTGATTTCTTGGCTGATACAGTCAAGTCTATAACTCATGGCGTTGTTGGATTGGTGGATGCGGTGCTTGACAAAACACCGAAGGAGTTTGACACTTTTCAAGATGTTTTAGACATGTATGAAGGAGGAATTAAGCTGCCAGATAGTCCATTTGTGGAAAAAATTAGGGAAAATCTACCAAGTGAATTTCTGAAAACGCTTGTTCGGAATGATGGTGCACATTTTCTGAAATATCCAATGCCTGATATAATAAAAGGTACACTTTATTTAAGATGAAGCACACAACTATGTTCAATATGGGAGAATTTTTCTATGATGCTACATTGGAAGTGTAAGTTTAATGCTTTTTGATGTCTTGAACTTTTTGATACAGAGGATAAGACAGCTTGGAGGACTGATGAAGAATTTGTTAGGGAGATGCTTGCTGGTATAAATCCTGTTGTCATTCGCCGATTAGAGGTATTCAGGCCTGCTTTTTTGCTCAATCAATGATTGCAACATTTCTGAGACTGTTCTGCACACGTCGAAATTCCATTTATTTTCCCTTTACAGTGATTATTAATTTCCTGCAGGAGTTTCCACCAGTTAGTAAGCTAGATGCTAAACTTTACGGAAACCAAAACAGCTCAATTACCAAAGAGAGCATTGAAGAGAATCTAGATGGGTTAACTGTGGAAAAGGTAATATGTTACAGTTTACTAGTAACAATTTTATAATCTGGATGATATTGGATGACATCTTCATGGAAATTTTAATTCCTAAACGCTTTTTTCATTCATCAACCAGGCAATCCAGAGTAATAGGCTGTACATATTGGATCACCATGACACAGTAATGCCATTCTTAAAGCAAATCAATACAGAAACTCCCTCAAAGGTCTATGCAACTAGAACACTTCTCTTTTTGAAAGATGACGGAACTTTGAAGCCATTGGTAATCGAATTAAGCCAACCACAATCAAAGGGGGATCAGATAATTGGTGCTGTTAGTGAATTATATAAGCCTTCCGAGGATGAAATAGAAGCCAACCTTTGGTTATTGGCCAAGACTTATGTAGCTGTTACTGACTCGGCTTATCATCAACTCATCAGCCACTGGTATTGTATATCTGTTAGAAAACAAAAATCTTTATTCAGCATATAGTAGTTGTGTTCACAGCTCTGATTTCAGATGTGTTTTTCCACAGGCTAAACACTCATGCAGTGATAGAGCCATTTATAATTGCTACGAATAGACAGTTGAGTATGCTTCACCCAGTTAACAAACTTCTGCATCCTCACTTCCGTGATACAATGCCTGTTAATACAATAGCGCGACAGATTGCTCTTAATGCTGATGGGTTGTTTGAGGCAGCAGTTTTTCCCCGAAAGTATGTTGTGCAGTGGACATCCGCACTGTATAAAGACTGGGTTTTCACTGAGCAAGCCCTTCCTAAAGACCTTATCAAGAGGTATGTTACTTGATTTATGGCCATTCACCATAGTGAGGTATTTGTATAACTACCATTAAATCTTTTCTTTAAGTCAGGATACCAGAATCTTGCAAAGAAACTATAATACAGATGTTTAACCACCGAATCAGCATATTGCACAGAGTAATTTCACAAAATCATTACTCGCTTCAGCTAAGTTTTTTAGGCACCTAAGCTATTTAAGTTATTTGCATATATGTTAGTCCCTCCACAAGTGAACAATTATAATATTACATTGTCTCAACTCCTTATAATCAAAGAAAGGACATAGCTCTACTCACATACTCTATATATAACTGTTAGACCATTCTCAGATTCTCCTCATTAATCAATGTTAGTAAGTGGATTTTGGGAAATTGATATCAACCCTTACTATATTAAGAAACGAAACAAAAACAGTAGTAGAAGTTATGGTGTTACGAAAAAATCAACTTGCAGTATGTGTATGTTAAACTTGGAACACAGGACTTCATATTTCAAAGATATGATTAGTGAGCCTATAAGAACCAATTCTCCTGGAAGCATAAGCTACTGTTCTGGTGTCCTTATGACAAGCTAATGTGATTATTATACTAACATATTTAGTACCTCACTGCCTTTTTCACAGAGGTATGGCAGTCAAGGACCCGGAAAGCTCTTATGGGTACAAGCTATTCATAGAGGACTACCCGTATGCTGTTGATGGGCTAGAAATTTGGTCTGCAATTGAGCATTGGGTGAAAGAATATTGCTCATTTTACTACAAATCTGATGACATGATTGCTAATGATCCTGAACTACAAGATTGGTGGAAAGAAATCCGGGAAAAGGGCCATGGTGACAAGAAAGACGAGGAGTGGTGGCCAGAAATGAAGACATTAGATGTACTGATAGAAACCTGCACAACCATTATATGGGTGGCTTCTGCACTCCATGCAGTAGTTAACTTCGGACAATACCCTTATGGTGGATACATGCCTAACCGGCCTACTATAAGCCGGAAATTCATGCCACAACCAAATACTCCTGAGTTTGAAGAGCTAAAGACTAATCCAGATGGTGTTTTCTTCAAGACGGTATTAAGCCAAGTCCGAACATTGGCAGCTATATCAGTAATAGAGCTTATATCAGGGCATTCTGCAGATGAGGTGTATCTTGGACAGCGAGAGCCTGGATGGACTTCTGACTCTCAACCATTAGAAGCACTTGAAAGATTTAGCAAGACACTAGTGGAGATTGAAAACAGGATCCTAGAACGAAACAATGATCGAAAACTGAAGAATCGAGTTGGTCCAGCTAAGTTGCCCTTCACATTGCTGTGTCCTTCAAGTGGAGTTGGGATAACTGGCAGGGGAATTCCTAACAGTGTCTCAATTTGAAGCTGTTTTGACTAGCTTTATAGCACATTGAAGAATAATAGCAAATAAGCATGAAACTGTAAGATTGTGATACTATATTTTTCTATAGAATAAGATGTTTGGAAATTGGAATAGTTTAGGAGGCATGATCATGAGCAATTGTCTTTAGAGGCATGAGGTTGTACATACATGAAAAGTTGAGAAATTAGCAAGTAAATGTTCACTGTAAGGTTACTAAGGTATCATCATGGATACACCATATTGTAGTATAAGAAATAAAGTGTCTTCTTTTCCTTAGATAGGCTAGGCCATTTTTATTGAGAAAATACAAGTTTTTCAAGTTGATTATCACATAAATTTTCGTAAATATTTATTTATTTACAAAATTGCTGTGTGATAAACAATTTTTATCAAAATTTATTTTTCTTAAACTTATATACAAAATAAGTGAAATAAGGAGAACAAACCCTTAACCTAAATATTAATTACCAGAGGGGGACCTTCCACTGGGGCCATTTAGGGCCCTGACCCCTGGTAAATTATTGTAATTAATTAGTTAATAAACTTAAATAATCTATTTTACTTATTAAATATTGGAATATAGCGACTAATTTAAAGCAAGAGGGAGAAGATTCAAATTTCGGTCTCTCTAATACTTTCAGTCAAGAACTGTAATTATGGAGTTTTTTTTTTTTTTTAAAAAAAAAACTAATCATTTTAAAAGTCAAAGCTCAGTGTTGGAACTTTCTTTGTTCCACATCACATGGACACTTTACATCTCCTTAGGATACACTAAGCAAATTGCTAAACAAATGGATTAGAGATATAATACTGATGCTAATGTGAATTCACACTTATCAATTATCATCTACTCCTTTCATACTAAATAATTGTCTTTTAAAAGTAATTTTAAATCAGTTTCAAGTTTACAACACTATTATGAATTTGAGTAATGAGATTTTTCAACTACCTCCGATACAGGTTATGTGCAATGATTTAACATAAAGCAGAGAGGAAAAATGTTTAATCGTTGCACATATCTGTAACGGAGGTATGGTATATTCTTGCTCCCCTAAATTATTGCACCATAGTATTATGATAAATTAATAATTAGCTTGTGATTTATTTTAACTAGTACCTTTGACAAAAATACTAAATAAATAAATAGAGTGGACTAGTGTGAACCCTGAGACTAGTGGAGTACTAAAGAAAGTGAGAAAGCTACTTCTTCGAAGCTACTCTGACTATTCTTCTCTTACTTATTAGCCATCAAATTGCGTCTTGGCTTGCACATGATGACATAATTTGCACATATCCCTAGCAATTTAGCACTAAATTATTCATTATTTATACTCTTCAAATAAGGAAAGAAAAATCATAATACTTGAGTTGCAATTTAAGTACTGTATATATTTCCTTTATAACAAATAGATAATTTAGTTATCATTTGGACTCATCTAACTACCAATTGGACTTGCATGTTGTCTTAAGTCATTACATGAAAAACATTAGAGCATCTCCAATGGTTCAATTATAAGGACTTACTTGCAATTTAAATAAAGTTTTTAGCTACATGCTTACTATTGGAGAACAAAATATTGAGCAACATGCAAGCAACTGTAGCCCAACCAAGTTACATGCTTGATTAAAAAAGAGACAAATAAACTCCACTCATATTGTAACATGTGTATAATTATCTATTTATTTTTTAAAATTTTATGTTTTGCAAACTACAATATGTTGTGGCTTACCGTTGGAACAATTTGTTGCTTAAAAAGTGTTGTAGCTTAGAAATTGATGTGGAAAAGCAAGCTAAAAAGCATTGTAGCTTGCCATTGGAGATGCTCTTAGCAATTGATCAATTATACATCAAATTCAATATTTAAATTTGTCGTTTTGTTTTTAAAAGAGATTATGAAAGTTGACTATTACAAAATGAGTTATTTTTCGGCTTGATTGATGTATAATTGAGTTGTACTTGTATACTTTCTCTGTTCACTTTTAGTTGTAATACTTGAAAATTTACACTATTTACATTTTTACAATTGACCTTATAATACTAACCACAACTTATAATTGTTAAACATTGATAGTTTAATTTAAGTAATAATGAGACTACAAATTAGATCACTAAAAATTATAATTATCCTAATTATTTTGCATGATAAACATTGACAAAGACACATGCTATTCAAATAATAATCAAACAAAAGTAGGTAGTAACTTAAAATCATTTACTAATTAAAACTTAGAAAGTTAGAAGTCAACTTAAATTCCATAAACTAACTTAAAACTATTATTTGTAATAAAAAGGAATCAAATTATTTTTATTGAAACTTGAAATTTGTTTAGATCACAACCAAAGTGTCCAAAAACACATGCTACTATAAAACCAGTGAATTTGTGACATTAAACAAGCACAATAAATCCATAATCACACTTTCTAAAAGTTCATCATTAGTGCTTAATAATCATGATTAAGCTACTCAAATGTGAGATTAGCAACACTAATCTCCTAACCCCACTTACTAATCACCACTCAAAATCAAATCCTTCTACTTTCTCTCTCCTCCAAAGTAGAAATTTGAGTGCTTTTCCAAATCATAATCAGTCAAAGATCTTCTTCAGTTTGAAATCTAAAGAAAAAGCAAAAGGGTCTTGCTACAGTGTGGTGAAGAACACCTTAGATAATCGTGCACCTGCAAAAGTGATTGTTGAAGGAATTGTTGTATTGAAGAAGAAGACTCTTTCTGCTTTTAAAGAAGATTTGAAATCTAAGTTTGTTCATAGTGATGATGTTTTGATTAATGGGAAGGTTTCATTTCAGCTTGTTAGTGCTATTAATACTGATCCTGGTAATTTTCTGTAATCTTTTGTTCTATTTTTCTTTGATTATAAACCCATTTTTTTGTGTTTTTTTTATAATACCCATTATTCTGATTTTATTTGATTGTGATTTTATAGTTGTTTTATGATATACTGTAATGAGAATGACTCATTAATCCCGGTATTGATTGAATCTAGTGTGTCCTGGGCGATGTCTCGGGTTTTTACACGTCTAGGAGATGCCAGTAGGATCACTATTTCGAATATTATATTGTAGTGTTTACACGTACAGTACAAAAGATATGGGACCAATGGTCCCATAATTTTTTTAGGAAATAATCTTGATTATTCTTTTTGGACCTTTTTGTTTTGTTTTTCTTTGATTAGAGACAGATTAATCTGTGAATAACTTTATTTGGACAATGATTGTTTGTTGTTTTATGATAAAAATCCACTAATTAGAGTTTGATTGAAATTGTTCTGAAGTTGATTTTTGGTTGAAGTTGACTTACATGATTATATCTGAGTTGATTGGATATCAGGTTGTTGAGTGATATTTCCCAGCAATGTATTAATCCACGATCAATTTCGGGTAATAAATGAGTTACAGACTTACAGGGTATTCAGATTGAGTTGATTTATATCAGGTCATATTCGGATAATGAGTTTTTTTGGTTGGATTGAATTAATTTGGGGATAAGAATTAATTGTTGCTCTTGGTCATGTTAAGCTTTAGGTCACCCATCCACTATAAGTGTATGATTTTAACCACACTTTTCGGGATTAAGTTATGAGATAGGTTAATTTCAGTTCTGGATTCAAAAACCGGGCTACCTGTTAGTGTTTTAGTTTCCGTTAGGGTTGGTTGGGTGATTTCGTTGTAATAAGCAGACCTGGGTCAATTATGTGAGGGTGATCGCGACAAATGGCCCTAAGTATAGTGTTACCTTCCATAACATCCTTAAATTATTAATCATGAATCAAGAACATGATCTAGAGTAATTCATTTTCTGAAGAGAATTCAGACTAAAAGTATAACATTGACAGTTACTTCTAATGATGACAGAGGCAAATCAGGCAATGATCTTTTTAAGTGTAAGATGCTTCTAGTGATTATTATATTTGTTTAGTGCTTTAGCCATATTAATAGTAAATCTGTTCAAATTTTCAGCCAATAACTACAAAGGGATACTTGGAAAACTATCATATTTGGAAAAAGGGATCAAAACAATTACTGATTTGGCTGATAACGAGTTGGCCTTCAGAGTTAGATTTGATTGGGATGAGGACATTGATCTTCCGGGAGCAATAATAGTAAGAAATGATCATGACAGGGAATTTTACCTAAGAACCATTACTTTGAAAGACATTCCACGCCATGGCTCAATCCATTTTGTTTGCAACTCTTGGATTTATCCTGCTAAATACTATCAAAAAGATCGCCTTTTTTTCACCAACAAGGTTATCTCTCATAATTACCTAGCTATTTTTTGTTGAACCATTTGCAACACTTATGTTATTTGTTATCCTTAATCTTTTCTATGTTTATCATGTGTAGACATACCTCCCTCACCAAACTCCTGCACCACTATGCAAATATCGTGAGGAAGAGCTAGAAATATTGAGAGGAAAAGGAAAAGATCCAAATGAAATGCTCCAGGAGTGGGATCGTGTTTATGATTATGCGTACTACAATGATCTAGGAAAACCAGATAAAGGTAAGAAATATGTTCGCCCAGTATTTGGAGGGTCTGCTGAATATCCTTATCCACGTAGAGGACGAACAAGCCGCCCCCCAACAAAGAAAGGTTAGCATTACATTACTTTTAGGCTTAATGGGAAATTCTTACCCCAAGATAGAATTGAAATCGTCTACATTATTGCCCTTTGTGGTTCTGTATTCACCAAAAAAGTATGAGAAATCTTCAAGCTTCCCCTGCTTGTCTTCATTTATAAACATCATCATCAAAGGGCTTAAAAAGGCACATCACTGCTAGGCATCTAGCCCATACTATTGATTGTTAATTTGCCTTCATTTTATTTGTAGATCCTCATACCGAGACCAGGTTGCCACTAGCCAAGGCCAAAGACGTATATGTTCCAAGAGATGAAAAGTTTGGGCACCTTAAGTTGTCTGATTTCATGGGTGATACTGTCAAGTCTATATCTCAGGGCATTTTTGGTGCGCTGGATGCAATATTTGATTGGACGCCTGCAAAGTTTCACAATTTCAAAGAAGTGCATGAATTGTATGAAGGAGCAATCAAGCTTCAAGATAACTCATTATTTGACAAAATTAGGAATTGGGTCCCAACCGCATTTCTAAAAGCACTCTTTCGGAGTGATGGTGCAGATTTTCTGAATTACCCAAAACCTGATATTATAAAGGGTAAACATTAGCTTAGACAATTAGCACCAATTTCATAGTGCTGTAAATTTTTGTCCTTAGAGACTTACAAATGGTATAATTTTATTGCATTTTTGTGTCTTATAATTTTTGGCACAGAGGACGAGTCGGCATGGAGAACTGATGAAGAATTCACCAGACAGATGTTAGCTGGCATAAATCCTTTTGTCATTCGTCGTTTAGAGGTAACATGACTACATTTCTTCTTTCAATATCATAGAACATGCATGAACTAGTGAAGGCAGATGCTTCTTTAATCTAGAGAGAGCCACTATGTAGTCTTCTAAATTGGAGCTTAAGACTTATTGTAAAAGTTACATGTACCAAGGTGAACATATTTTAACAATACTTTTCCGTCAATGTAGGAGTTTCCGCCTGTTAGTAGGCTAGATCCTGTAGCATATGGAAACCAGAACAGCTCAATCACCAAAGAATGCATACAAGGGAACCTAGATGGGTTAAGTGTTGAAGAGGTAAAATGCCCTTGGACAGTGCTCAACGTACTGCACAAATTTGAATCGGATATGTTTATTATATGACTTCTTGAGTTTCTTTCTCTTCCTCTTTTGGTCTTTTATTACCTCAACCAGGCAATGCAGAGGAACAAGCTATTCATACTAGATCACCATGACATAGTAATGCCATTCTTGAGGCAAATCAACACAGAAACGAAATCAAAGGTCTATGCAACCCGTACAATACTCTTCTTAAATGAAGACGGAACTTTGAAGCCATTGGTAATTGAATTAAGCCTTCCGCATGAAAAAGGGGACAAATTTGGTGCTGTTAGCGAATTACATGCACCAGCAAATGATGGGATTAAAGCCTCCCTTTGGCAGTTGGCCAAAGCCTATGTTGCTGTTAATGATTCTGCTTACCACCAACTTATCAGCCACTGGTACTAGCTAAACTAATCTTCACCTCATACTAACTGCATCTTTTGGCAATGATGTTGGAATGATGTTCATTTATTGTCTTTCGGCAGGTTACACACCCATGCAGTGATGGAACCATTCATAATTGCATCAAATCGACAATTGAGTATGCTTCACCCAATTTACAAACTTTTGCATCCTCATTTTCGTGATACAATGCCTGTCAATACAGTAGCACGTCAGATAGCTCTTAATGCTAATGGATTGTTTGAGCAAGCTGTCTTTCCTCGAAAGTATGTCGTGCACTGGACATCCTCATTGTACAAGAAGTGGGCACTCACCGAGCAAGCACTTCCGAGAGACCTTATTAACAGGTATACATGATCCAAGGAGATAATGAGGTGTTTATGATTTACAATTTTATTAAATATTGAGAAAATGAAATCCTGCACAATTAAAAGAATAAAAGTTACTACAGCAAATTGCATCATGAGAAGTTATATAGCTATTATTGTCATCTTAATTTATGAAGTTGTGTATAAATAACCTAGAGCAGAAATGATTCAAGTTTCCTTCACTCCTTGTTGCAAAAATGCAAAGTATAGTGCAGGTTACAAAACTTGATCATAGGCTTGTTAAATTTAATTTACCTACTCAAATAACCTCGTGAAAGATTTTAATTGTCCGAAGAATTATACTGATATGGATGTCCAATCAAAACTTTAATACTAAATAATTCTGCATCTCATTTCTTTCTTTTCAGAGGAATGGCTGTTAAGGATTCTCAGGGATACAAGCTACTTATAGAAGATTACCCATATGCTGTTGATGGGCTACAAATTTGGGGTGCAATCGAGACTTGGGTCAAAGAGTATTGCTTATTTTACTACAAAACTGATAAAATGGTTGCTAATGACCCCGAACTACAATCTTGGTGGAAAGAAATCCGGGAAATAGGCCATGGTGACAAGAAGGATGAGAAGTGGTGGCCGGAAATGAAGACATTTGATGAGTTAACAGAAACTTGTACAACTATTATATGGGTGGCTTCAGCTCTCCATGCAGTAGTCAATTTTGGACAATACCCTTACTCAGGGCACATGCCTAACCGTCCAACTATCAGCCGAAGGTTCATGCCTAAAACAAAAAAGGAACTTAAAGAACTTGAGAAAAATCCTGATGGTGTTTTCTTGAAGACAGTAACTAGCCAACTCCGAACATTAGCTTGTCTTTCTGTAATCGAGCTTATTTCCAGGCATTCTGAAGATGAGGTGTATCTCGGAGAAAGAGAGCCTGGATGGACTTCTGACGCTCCACCATTAGAAGCATTTAAAAGATTTAGTAAGAAACTAGAAGAGATAGAAAAAGAGATTCTAGACAGGAACAAAGATCCTGAACTGAAGAATAGGGTTGGTCCGGCTAAGTTGCCCTTCACATTACTGTGCCCTTCGAGTGGAGTAGGGATCACCGGCAGGGGAATTCCTAACAGTGTCTCTATTTGAAGCTCTGCTGACTAACTATGAAGCAGTAAGCATAGATTTGTAAGTTTATAAATTTACTTTTTTCTGTACTGGAAAATAAGATGCTAGGAGTGGCCTAGGACATTCTAGGAAGCATGATTATGAATCAGGTCATTAAAGAAATGAAGTTGTAAATACATGCAAAATTTTAAACAATACTGAGTAAAGATTATATAGTAAGGTTCTCTCAGGAGTCAAGACCATGTTGTTAGAATATATACTACTGATTTTGGGAATAATTCTGAATAAAAATTCGCAAATTTTGCTACTTTCACGTCTTAGGTTGTTTAACCGTGGAAAAGTAAACAAAAAGTGAGTCGTTTACACTAATTTCCACAGTCTGGTTCGTAAATCCATAATCTGTTTAAACTTATAATTTGATGCATGATATTTAGACCTGAGTAATAATAAAGTTGTTCTTTCTTGGGGCTTAAGCTATGCTTTTGGAAGCCGAGGACGTGCGTTATGACCCGTGGCCGCCTGCCCGGTGGGGGCGGCTCACTCAATATTCACATTCAAAAGAGCCGGGGAAAAATTTCCCCTGAGCTTTTGAGTAGTATCCAAACCTGAGTACATTAAAATGGCTAGTGAAATTCAGCATCAAAATTGCATTGCAAACATTTCTGAAAACCTGAAAACCAGTTTTGTTTTCTCTTTCATAGAAAATTTAGTCTTTTTCTTGCTCAAAACTAAAGGGAAGGCAAGAAGGTCATACTACACCTTAGATAAAAGTGCACCTGTTGATGTGAAGGAGATGGAAGAATCTTTAGGTAATGGTAACATTGGTAAGGTGATTATTGAAGGTATTGTAATGAATGTAATCTTGAAGAAGAACACTATCTCTGCCTCTTCAAAGATCGTTTGACATCGTCCACTCTTCGTTGTGATGATGTGCTGGTAGGAAAAAAGGTTTCAGCTTGTCAATGTTGCTCATGCTGATCCTGCATCCTGGTATGTTCTTCCTATCAATCTAAAAATCTTTTAGTATATAACAGTTCTTGCTTTAGTGTACTGTCTAATATTTGAAGCCTTGTGTACTCTGAATAATCTAGACTTATAACCGTAAAATTAGTGAATTGCACCAAGAACAGTTACACAACGCTATAACTTGGCTAAGGGTGTGTTCTCTTTAGATTATTTTCAGTTTAGCTCTAATAAATTCAGTTCAATTCTTAATTTCCTTCTCTCATAAAATATTCAGTTCAGTCAATTAGAACAGGCCCTAAGTTAATTGTAATTTTGTTCAGGATGTTGTGAAAAACGAATTAAAGTGTAATGCAAGTTTCCTAAATTCTCCTATGAGCATAAACTGTTGAATGGGTGTTATTCAATCCAAACTTTTGATTCATATTAGAATTCTGATTATGTATCCCAAGTTTATGTTTTAGTAATAATTTCTTATTATTAATATGTAGAAAAAGCCTACTTGCTAGTTTTATTTAGCCCGTTTAAATTAACTAACAAATCTATACTTAGTATTTAAAAACACAAACCATAATTTTTCATATGACACATGTCATCACAAGTCACTCACTACCACACATGACACATGTCACCCCTTTTAATCTTTTAGTTTAAGTCTTTATACATTCTATAACTTGCAAATTCAATTATGAAAATGAAGTGTTTCATTTCCATCATAATAAAATAAAGTTGAACCAATTAATATACATCACATAAACATATGAATTGAATTATATAAAAATTGTCTTTTCAACTAATAGACTTAAAATATAACTTAAACCAATATGTCATTTCATATCCTATAGTCTTCATGTATATATATGTAACTAAATTCTTTTATTTTTTTCCCCATTTCTACCCTCATTCTTTTTTTCCTTTTAAGTTTTAGCAATGAAACAATTAGTTCGTATTTCATATCACAAGTTTCAACTACTGAAAAACATACCTACATATAAAATAACCTAAATATGAACCCGTGCATCGAACGGGCCAAAATGCTAGTTAAATTTGAAAGCGACAATTCTTGATTATTAGCAATTTATAATTGTATAAAAACTCAAAGAGACAACATGTTATTGCCATTTGTCACTGCTCCTTCATATGAATTGGCACCACATGAACCCTGTGTGCATTTGTACCTAATTCTCTCATAGAACGTAAATCCTAAATAATTGCACATTAATAAGACTTTAATCATACACTAATTATTGTTGATTCCTTGGATGCTAATTTTCTAGATTCAATATCAGTAAAACAATTATACAAGGATTTTTTTTTTTTTTTTTTTTTTTTTTTTTTTTTTTTTTTTTTTTTTTTTACTTTTACCACAAAAAAAAAAAAAAAAAAAAAAAATTCACTAAATTGTTTTTTACTACCAAAAAATTTTAAAATTTTATTTTACCACCAAAAAAAAATTTAAAAATTATTTTTTATCACCAACCGTCAAGAAAGCCCTTAAATTTAACGGTTAAATTTTTTTTTTTGCAAAACATGTTGTTCATAGGTTTAGGGGGGCATTTTGGCTCTTTTGGTCTGAAGCCAGAATTTTTGGTAGTAATTTTGGCTCTATGGGTCCAATTTGATGAAGATTTCATTCAAATCAAATTTTGTAAATTTGCACAAATTCAAATGGTATTAATTTTCATCATGATAACACCTTCAAATATTTAAAACGTTGATGAAGATTTCATTCAAATCAAATTTTTGGTATTTTTTTTTTTTAATTCTCTTTGAAGTTGCATATAGCTTGAAATCCTTACTCTAATATAATTAATTCTATACTTGTAACATTTGGATACGGATTGAGTATGGTCCATATTTTACCAACCCTACTACTCCTATAACTCGTGATACGTATTCAAACCATATTGATAATAATCGATCCATACAATTCAATCTAGCATCACATCACATGGTTGGACTTGGGAAAGTTGCCATCAATCAAATTATAGTTGTCATCAATAAATGCAGAAATTCGTCAATGCTCGACAACCTACCAAATTAATGATACTGTAGAAGAAATTGCTTCAAATTCTAAACTCTAAATTATTATGTTATCTTACAAGCAATGTTATAATGAAATTGGTATGATAGTGTAACATATAATGGTGAACATGACATAATAATATGTATCCTTTTAAATCTTACCATTTAATTCAATGGACCCTTAATTTTGTGAAAGACCATATATTAATTGTTAGCTGACTTTAGTCTAGTGAAAAAGCTTCGTGTTTTTTTCTAAACCTTTCATTTGACAAATCATATGGAGATTGGAGAATGGAGATAAACGTTTTTTCAGTGGTAGCCGTCGTAGGCCCGTCGCATGGCTCGCATCACATTTTGTTGTTTCTTTTGTGTGGCGTAAGATTGAATGATTTCATAGGCTAATTATGGTATGGTATTCATTGAATGAATGCCAAATGTACCCTTGTCTTTTTATGAGATACAATATGGACTTGTTCTCTTCACCTAAAACAATTAGATCTGCTCTGACTTTTTAAGGTCTGATCTGAATTGTTATTATCTGGTCTACTCTAATATGATTTAACAATTTAACTAAATTTTGACCACATTTTAATTCTAATCTATAAAAATAAAATTAAAAAAATAAAAACATTATCAAAATGGATCATGTTAAATTCGCCTTATTATATGAAATTTTCAAATATGTAAATTTTATAATTTTTTTTTAATACGCAATTAATGATATTTAACAATATATAAGTAAATGATAATCAAAAGTTCTGATCTGCTCTGAATCTTTCTAATTTGGTCTAATCTAATCTGAATTTATTAACAAATAAGTAATAAGTATCTGAAATAAGTTCAAGAAAACAAGTCCTATAATTTGTCAAAAATGTATGAAGTATTGTTTTCTACACCCATTTATCTTATAATCAATTCAAATACGATAAGTAAGGTCTAATAAATTCATATAAAATAAAGGAAAATTTCACATTTGCTACCAGGGAAAGGACCCTAATTCACATTTGCTACCCCTTTAATTTTTTATTTTATATTGCTACCACCTAAATCAGAGTTTTTCAAAAATCACTACCACTTAACGGAATCCGTTAGGATTTCCGTTAAATTTATTAATAAAAAATCAATAAATTTAAAAAATAAATTTAAAAATTAAAAAAAAATTAGAAAAATAATAACCACCCTCCCCCTCCCCTGCCACCCCCCTCAACTGCCACCCCTTCCCTCCCCCCTGCCGGCGCCGGCGCAAACCCACCCCCTCCCTTTCCCCCACCCCTACGCAGCCAATGAACCCCCTTCCCTTTCCCCGTTCTCGCTGCCCGACCCCCACCTCGAACCAAAACTATCTCTTTCCCCTTCCTCCCATCGGAATCCGCCCCCCCAACCAATTATACTCCACCTCGCCACCGGGAAACTCCACAAAAACCACTCTTCCTCCTTATCCTTCACCCACATTCTCCACTCTCGTCACCCACATGCTTAATTGAATTGGGGTTTGAGATTTGCTCAATTGGGGTTTTTGGCAGGGATCGAGGCAGGTTTTCGAGAGGAGGGGGATGCGAACGGGGTTGGGATCGCGACGCCGACTTTTGTTGGGGGTTGCGATTGTTGTGTGCCGATTGCTGGGGTTACGAGGCTAGGGTTGCAAATTTGGGTTCGATTGTTGTGTGCGGCGACTGGGATTGGGTGTTGGTGCCAATTGGTGGTGATGCGAAGGAGCAGGGGAATGAGGAAGCGAAAGGGTTGGTAATTGATGGTGGTTCTGTTGCTGATTGGCGGTTGTTGATGGTGGTTTGAGCGGTTGGGGTCGCGGCTGGGGATTTGGTAGCTGGTGGGTGGGGAAGGAGCGGGTTGGGTGGTGGTTGCGGTGGGGATGATGTTGAACAGTGGCGGTGGATTGGGCAGCTGGTGGGTGGGAAGGAGTGGTGGGTGGACGGTGGTTGGGTGGTGGCTAGATGGTGGTTGGGTGGTGGTAACGGTTATACTAACGGTGTCCGTTAAGTGGTAGTGATTTAAAAAAAAGCTGATTTAGGTGGTAGCAATTTAAAATAAAAAATTAAAGCGGTAGTAAATGTGATTTAGGGTCTTTTTGCTGGTAGCAAATGTGAAATTTTCCTAAAATAAAATAAAAATTCATTCATACATAATAAGATAAAGGCCCTGTTTGGTAGTAAGCTTATTGGGGGTATATTAGCTTATTTGACTAACTTTAGCTGATTGACTAGTCAAACAAGCTAATACAAGTGTTTGGTAGTAAGCTTATTGAAAGAGCTTATTCCACTAAATAAGCTCTTTTTGAAAAAGCTCACTTTAGGAGCTTTTTCAATTAGCTTATTCATTAATTATTGTGAAATGACATTTATAACCTCATTTAATTTAAAATCCTATCTAAACTACCTACCCCACAATTAGCTTATTGGTCATTTCACATACTCAATCATCTTTAAGCTATCAGCTATTTACCAAACACTTTTATATAATCAGTTAATACAATAAGTTAGTCAAATCAGTTAATAAAATCAGCTAGTCAAAATCAGCTAACTCAATCAGCTTCAGCTTTCAGCTTTCTCCCAAACAGGGCCAAAGATTAATATTTTGTTTTACCATGTCAATTAATTTTGAAGTTTACCATGCTAAAAAGGACATATATAGTTATGATATAAATAAATTAAAAAAAAAATAATAGTTATGATATAAAAGTTTACCATGTCAATTAATTTGGAAGAAAATTTACATTGGAATCCCTATGGTAATGCTATATCATCCATCCTCACACATGTGTTATTTTCAATTTTTTTTCATTCCCATCCATTACCACTTAGAACAGGTTTTATTTGGGAATGAAAATTTAGAGTAAATTAGTATTGACATTGAAATGAACCTTGATTATCTTTACAAATTTACATACAAATTCATTCTCATTACCATCATTTATAGTCACTTAACAAATACGGAGTAAAACAATATGATTCATAATGGTGGTGTTTTGTTGGAGCCTTGGAGGGCTACAAGAAAGTGAGCAAAATGTGAACGATAAACTAGATTAGATAATTAAAGTCACTCTAATTAATTTATGTACGCCTTTAAAACAAATTTAACAAATGAACCATATTAGGATTCATTTCAAGATGGTGGCAGGTGTTTTGTTGGAGCCTTGGAGGGCTACGAGATAATTAAAGTGGGAAAGGAATCAAAATAACGAGAAAGTGAGCAAAATGTGAACGATAAACTAGATTAGATAATTAAAGTCACCAGATCGAATTCATGTGTCTTTACGTATCACGTCAAATATCGCAAATCAAAATTGAAAGGGCAAAAAAAATAAGAGATCCTTATCTTAAAAGAGTGACCTAAACATAATAAAACCATACCTTAAAAGGCAGATGATTCAACCCTCTACGGGAAGAAATAATCCCTCCATGAAAGGAAGTTACTATAAACACGCCATGCATAGTATTTAGGCATATGTTGCACTTTCTTTTTCGAATATTCAATTCCCACAACTTTTGTCGGCAACTCCATGATCCTTTCTCATCATTTCTCTATGATGAGGTGGGAAATCTGCTTTTTGTACTTTTTATTTCTTTTTTATTTACTTACTTATTTAAGGTGTATTTTAATTTTTAATTAGTACTACATACATGCGTTGTAACGATTTTTAAATTCTACTCGTGTATACTATAAGTCTATAATGCTAAAAGATGACCAAATTTAATGATTGTAATTTGTTTATGTAAGCATTGTTGTAATATGGTGGCTCATCTGACCTAATAACAAGGTAGGACACTGGTGGAAATTCAGAGTCTATAGCAAAATTGATTCAATGAGGTTTAATCCCAATTAAGCATCATTGAATTGATGGAATTGGACTTGATTTAATAGTATAACTAATTTTTAGCCTCAGCAATGCCCCAGGCCATTACATGGGGTTGTTTACTAATATATGTTTTAATTTATGACTCAATTTCCAATTAAATTTGCTAATTATATTGTCATTCGCTACATATTAACATTTTATATTCAAGTGATGATATAAATTATTGCATAGCTTAGTGGTAAGCCACGCAAAATATATTAAAATTCCTAACATACCATCTACTTCAAAATATTTTTGCAATTTTTAATCGTATTCACTATAATAAAGATATCAAAAAGCTAATCAATTCTAATTACGTTTTTTGGTTTTAAAAAATAAGCTAGTAGCTACTTCCTTCGTTTCTATTTAGTTGACGCGTTTGATTTAAACACATATATTAAGGAGATGAGAGAGAGTGAAAGAGAATGAAAAAGCAAGTGGGGTAGATTGTAAATGCAAGGTAAAAAAAGTTACCCCAAAAGGAAACGTTTCAACTAAAAAAAAACTTCCTAAAAAGGAATACGTGTCAACTAAAAAGAAACGGAGGTAGTATTGCACTATACTAAACCACTAATTTATTTAACGGGAATTAATTGATTGAGTGATGAGCCGCTAATTGAGTTCCATATACTGTTGTTAACTCGTGAGAAAAAAAAAAAATCCAGCTTGCATGCCTATGTGGACGGTAAATAGGAAAATATAAGATAAAGCAACATATTTATGAATTTGGGACATGTTCTCTTCAACTTAATTTCAATTCAGCTCCTAATTTCCTACTCTCATAAACAATTCAGTTCAGCTCATTTCAGTTCAATTCAGCTAAGCCTGTTTTGAATCACTCAATTGCACTGAGCTCAATATGGACGTCTAAATTTTACGATGAAAAAAAAAATTTCTTCTATATATGAAGAAATAGTTGAGGAAGTATGTGCTAAAAATTACCCTAGTCATGAATGACAATAACAATTTTCCATTGATGCTCAAAATTTATGACAATAAC